>NW_028258351.1:12490227-12793257 GCF_053883595.1 Heterocephalus glaber | reverse complement strand
ATGGATGCACATTGAGGCGATACTCTTAAGTGAAATAAAAATAAATAGGACACACATGTGTAAATACCAAATAGTTTCTCTAGTAAGAGAAACTGAAAGTGTAAATAAGGACTAAAAGGCATAACAGATAACGTGAAATAGGAAGAAAAGGGGCAAAGGGGATAAGGAAGTGGGAGGGGTAGAGGAACGGAAAGAAGGGAATGGAATTAATATGAGAAAATGAAAAAACGAAAGTCTTTGTAAATAGGGAGGGATGGAGGGGTTGAAAGGAGGTCAGGGGAAGGGGTAAAAATAAGAACCAAGAGATACTATGTAGTGGTGCAAATTTCCAATGATGAATGTCATTATATTGTATACCTAAAATGTACCAATAAAATAAAATTTTTAAAAAAGTGATATCAAGGCCAGGGATTTAGCTCAGTGGGTCCATGCCTACCTCACAAGCACAAGGTCCTGAGTTCTATCCCCAGTACAAAAAAAAGATATCAAAAGCATGGTGTGTGTGTGTGTGTGTGTGTGTGTGTGTGTGTGTGTGTGTGTGTTTCTGTACTGGGGACTGCACTCAGACAGTGCAAAGGTACATCCTTTGTCCTTTTTATTTTATATTGAGATAGGGTCTCAAAGTTGCCCAGGCTGACTTCAAACTCAGATCCTCCTATCCTTGCCTCCTGAGCAACTGGGATTACAGGTGTGTTCCACTGTACCCAGATTTACTGTGTTTTTAAAAAAGTATTACCTCTCAGGTATTTTTAAAGACTATTTTTGGTTCATCATTAAATTTCTAACTATGGGCTGAGAGTGTATAGCTCAGTTGGTGAGAGCTTGCCTACCATGTCCAAGGCCCTGGGTTGGGTCCTCAGCACTGCAAAGAAAAAAAAAAATCTAATTCTATTTCAAAATAATTATTTGCTCATTATACTAAGTAAAAAGCGTTCCACTGTGTTTCACAAGTTTAACAATTACTGTAGTTGGGGCCAGGGATTTAGCTCAGTGGTTTTGCTGCCTGCTGCGCAAGCGCAAGGACCTGAGTTCAATCCCTGGTACCAAAAAAAAAAAAAATTACTGTAATTATTTTCTAGGTGCTTGTTACATTTTTCATTTTACTTATGTAACAAATAATCATTTCATAGGAAAAAAAACATGGAAGTATATGGAAGAAAATATAAAAATCACTCTTTATTCCTCTTACACCATCTATACACCCAAAACCAACACATGTACATACATACTTTCTCTCTCCAGAGGCAACACTGTTAGCAAATTGGTGTTTTTCTCACTAAACTTTTCTTCGTGTGATTATTTAGCAGTATATGTACCAGTCACATTTCTAGTTTTTTTTTTTAAAGTTAATGGTCTTTTTATTGGGGGGAAGAAAAGACTAGCATTTACAACTTAGAATAGATGTAAATTGTAATTTCTCAAACAGCAGTGTTGATGGTTGTGCTAAAGTCCACAGCCACAGCCTACTCTGCCAGCTCCAAGTCATGGTTCAGAAGGTTTTAAAAACACAGTCCAAAGATGCTCCCTTGTAAAAGATTTCTTATTAAAAATTGTTGTGAGTGTGACAGTCTGAAACCCATTTCACTAAGTACAATGCAGACATTGCTAAACCAGCATATCGGGCATGCCACCACAGTGTCACTGTCACCATGGGTCGGAGCACAGGCAAGTTACAAGAGGACTGTCCAGCTACTGGGCTACATCGCAACAGTTTATCCTTCACCCATTCTCTGTGCATCATCCTGAGGTAAACCGATTTTAAATGTGTTTGTTTTCAGTAAACCAGCCATGACAATTTATACGAACAAATTGAACTCGAACCCATCTGAGTAGGTTTTGAATTTGTTTTTCATTTTTCGATTTTAATACAAATGCTTGACTGTGCTCAATTGTCAAGCTGCACACATGAAAAACTGGCCAGCCCAAACAGTGTATTAATTATTAGCAAATGGAACTTTACGGAGTCCATTAAGTGCTTCCTTATCATTAAGATAGTACAAGTAGTTATATTGTAAAACTGATGTGTAGCTTGATCTTTAGGGGACAGGGCCACCAACCAATACACGCAGATTTTGTGTGTGTGGACAGAAGGTACTTTTGACATTCAGTTTTGCTATATAGAAACAGAATGAAAAAATGAACTTTTTTTTTTCTTTTTTCTTTTTTTCCAAGAGATAAATAAAAGATTCAATTTGATTCTTCTAGAGGGGGGAAAATGTAGTTGAAAGTAGGTCTTCATTTTGCAGGCATCATCTGTACGAATTCTTCATAGTTGACTTGTCCGTCTCCATCAATATCTGTTTCTCTGATCATTTCAACTATTTCTTCATCTGTTAGTTTTTCTCCTAAGTTTTTCATGATGTGACATAGCTCTGCTGCACTGATGTAACTGTTTCCATCCTTGTCAAAGACTCGGAATGCGTCACGGATTTCTTCTTCACTATCCGTATCTTTCATTTTTCTAGCCTTCATAGTCAAAAATTTTGAGAAGTCAATAGTGCCATTACCATCAGCACCCACTTCACTGATCATATCCCGCAGTTCCGCTTCTGTTGGGTTTTGACCCAGTGACCTCATGACAGTTCCTAGTTCCTTTGTTGTGATGGTGCCATCACCATCTTTATCAAATAGGGAGAAAGCTTCCTTGAATTCAGCAATCTGTTCTTCAGTCAGCTGATCAGCCATGGTGCGAGCAAAGGGAGGAAGAGCCGAGAGAGAGAGGGTGGATGCACCAGCGCAAGGGCTGCGCTGGCGGGGCTGCCTCCGCTGCAACTGCTGCTGAGGCGCGGTGTGCGCTCTGGGTGTGCTGCCGCCGCCGCCCAATTATAGTTGTTTAAAAACATAAATTATGATTTCTTCTTTCCCCTCACTGTGTTCTGGAGTGCCTTCTCTGTATGTTGATCTAGTTCAGTGATGGTGAACCTTTTAGAGCTTTCAGTGATACAAACTGTGGCATATATGCCATAGGTTGCCACCACTGACCTAGTCCGTTCTGTTTCTCCCTCCTTCTCTCTCTAGTTGCTAGGCATAGAATCTAGGGCACACTAGGCAAGCACTCTACCACTACATCACCTAATTCTCCTTTAATAGCTCTATAGTGGGCAGATGTGGTGGCACACACCCGTAATCCCAGCTACTTGGAAGGCCGAGGCAGGAGGTTCACAAATTGAGGGGCTAGTCTAGGAAACTTATCAAGAAGCTGCCTCAAAAAAAAAAAAAAAAAAAAAGCTGGGGGCGTAGCCCAGTTGTAGAGCACTTGCCTAGAATGTGTAAGGCCCTGGGTTCAATGCTCAGTACCACCAAAAGAAAAAAACAGCAGTACAGTACTCTATAATTTGGACATACTGCAAAATATTTAATTACTATATTACTATATATGTTAAATATTTCACAATTACAGACAATACTACATCCTTTTAATACATATCTTCTACTAGCAGTGTTTATTTATTTATTTTGTGGTACCGGGGATCAAACTCAGGATTTTGCAATTGCTAGGCAGGTATCGGCACCACTGAGCTGCATCCCCAGCCCTAGCAGTGTTTAAAAAGTGCCTTCATCCTTCTTTCCTTTAGGCACACTGGATATTTTCAATTATTTAAATATTATACAGTGTTTTGTTTGTTTTCTGAGACAAGGTCTCACTATATAGTTCAGTTTGGCCTTCACCTCACCAACTATCCAACACTGCCTCCAACTCACAGTGATCCTCCTGCCTCAGCCTTCCAAGTGCTGGGATTATAGGCATGCCCCACCATGCCTGGCTTTAGATATTATAAAGTTTTTATTGGCCTTTATGTATTTCTTCTATTTAATCCCAGTTTTTATAATTTGACTAATTCTTAACCAGACAAGGTGGTGCATGCCTATAGTCCCAGCACTTGGGAGGCTGAGGCAGGAAGATCACTGTGAGTTCAAGGCCAGCCTGAACTACACAGTGAGACTCTGTCTCAAAATAATAGTAATAATTTGACTAATTCTTTTGGGTCATTTGTGTTTTTTAATAATTTGTAGAATCTCTATTTTAGGTATTAACCCTTATTGTGCTATATACTACAAATATTTTTCTTTATATTATTTATTTATTTATTTATTGGTGGTACTGGAGATTGAATCCAGGCCCTTTGCACTAAGGTACATCCCCACCCACACTTCTTTTTAAAATTTTTAGAAATTAGGTCTCTCTGTGTTGTCCAGAATAGGCTCAAAGGGCAGGGGATTTAGCTCAGTGGTTCCACCACCTGCCTCGAAAGCACAAGGTCCTGAGTTCAATACTTGGTACCAAAAAAAGGGGGGGATTTAGCTCAGTGGTTCCAGCGTCTGCCGCACAAGTGCAAGGTCCTGAGTTCAATCCTCAGTACCAAAAAACAAAACAAAACAGAATAGGCTCAAACTTGTGATCCATCTCAGCCTCCCAGAATGCTGGTATTACAGGGTTACAGGCACCACCATGACTATTTGTTTTTTAACTTAATAATGTAATACCTCTATTTTTGTTTTGTTTTAGTTTTTGTTTTTTGAGACAAGATCTCAATATGTAGTTCAGGTGGCCTTGAACTCAAGGCAATCCTCCTGCATCAGCCTCTCAAGTGCTGGAATTACAAGTGTGCACCACCATGCCCAGCTGATGTACAGTTTTGTTTTAACATACACACATCTATTGGTCCTTTTTTATATGACATCTGGGTTTTATGCCTTCTTTGTGAAAGTTTTCTCTAACCTATGAATTACAAAAATATTTCTTTCAAATGCATTTATGGTATAGTGTTTAACCTTTAACATATCTAAAATTTAATTTTTATGTTTGTTGTGTGGTAGAGTATTATATTAGCTTTTTAGGGGTGCCCTGACAAACTACCATAGGTTGGGTAGTTCATAACAATAGAAATTTCTCAAAGTTTTGGAAATAAGTCTGAAATCAACATGTTGGAGGGTTGGTCCCTGATTAGAAGCCTCTGAAGGAGAGACCATTTCATACCTTTCCCTTGTTTCCTGGTAGCTACCAGCAATCCTTGGTCTCTCTTTCTCTCTCTCTCTCTCTCTCTCTCTCTCTCTCTCTCTCTCTGACAGAGCTTTTCTATGTAGTAGTACAGGCTGACCTTGAACTCAAGATGATCCTCTTGCCTCAGGCTTCTGAGTGCTGGGATTATAGACATGTGCCACCATGTCTGACCAATTCTTGGCATCTTTTTTTTCTTAAAATGTAAGTATGGGTATATTTGTTTCTCTCAAATGCATACAAGACAATAATTACACAACAACAAATCTTTTATTCAACAATTATTTGATTCATAAGCATTTGAAATTTTCATAATTTCACATCAGTACCCTTATATTTTTAAATACATTAAGTAAAAAATCCCCCAAACAACCAATTTTTATATTCTTATTTATCCTTTTATACATTCAAGCTCAAACTTTAAAAAGTTACATTATGCCTGCCTGGCAAGTGCAAGGTCCTGAGTTCAATTCCTGGTACCAGAAAATAAAAAAGTTACAAACTGAATTTTTTTTTTTTTTGGTACCGGGGATCGAACTTGGGTCCTTGCGCTTGGGAGGCAGGTGCCAGAACCACTGAGCTAAATCCGCAGCCCATACAAACTGAATATTATAAAGTGTACATTTTTTTTTGGTACCGGGGATTGAACTCTGGACCTTGCACTTGTGAGGCAGGCACCAGAACCACAGAGCTAAATTCCCAGCCCCAAACTGAACATTATATAGAACATATAATCATGTTTAAAAACTTCAGGTTTTAAAATCACTGCTCCCCCTATATGATCTGGAAAATTTCTAACTGACAAGCACAGTCATAGGTGGTAAAGTAAACTGAAGGAGAAAAAAGAAAACAGAGACAGACACATATGCTATCTTAGTATTTTACTAAGCCTGTCAGTTTAATTAATTAATTAATTTGTTTATTTATTTATTTGATACTGGGGATCAAACTTGGAACCTTGTGCTTGCAAGGCAGGTGCCAGAACCACTGGGCTAAATCCCCGACCCTAAGCCTGTCAATTTAAAATGGTGATGTCGGGGGCTGGAGATTTAGCTCAGTGGTTCCAGCACCTGCTGTTCAAGCTCAAGGTCCTGAGTTTGATCCCTGGTACCAAAAAAATCCAAAAAAACGGTGATGTCATGAGAAACAACAGTTCAGGTTTAACATGAAGAATGGAGTTTGCATCACAGTTTAAGACATGCATTTCAAGTAATTTCCTATTTGATCTGAACTCACTGCAGCATAACCGATGCCAAAAGGGAATATTTATTTTCTTCCATACATTTGCTCAATGTCCACCTAGTTATGCATTTAAACTCTTTGTATTTCAACTTGAAGGCATCTATCACCAGACAAGTTTCAGGGGTCCACAATTCAGGGCTCAAACGAATTTTTACTGGGATTTCATCTTCCAGACTTGCTGGAATAACACTTTAAGGACCTTGTTTTCTATTTCACTACTGTTACACAGCTCCTCCCAAGTCCTTGAAGTCCTTTCCTTCAAGCTAGTTTTGTTACTTCCTTTTGATTGCACACAAGTCCAATGTTGTAAGAATGATAACTGTTTGCATATGCACAAATGTTATCAATTATCGGGAGATTCCGTAGAGCTGCCTCTACTTTCCGAAGAGAAACACACTCTCTGGCCTCTACAGTTTTACAAGGTCCTTCTTCTGATCAATAATCTTCAAACAACCACCAGGGTCAAACTTTCCAGTATCTCCAATGCAGAGCCACCTCTGCCCATTTTCATCTTCAAAAAAGTCAGCTTTTGCTTATTGTTTTTACTTCATTTTTGTAGTATCCCATTGTCACATTTTGGCCACCAATAAGAATTTCACCCCTGGGGTGTGGTTTACCAGTATTAAAGTTTCCACCTCCCTCCCAGTTCTTTGATTTCACAGCAAACGAATGGTGCCCCAACTCTCCTAGTATTGTAGTCCCACACTTCCGTGATTGTTCCAGCCCCTATTGATTCAGTGAAGCCATAGCCCTGAACCACGGAACAGCAGAAAGAGATGTTCATGAACCTCTGTGTGCCCACAGAGAGCAGAGCGCCACCACATGGTAAAAGGTGAATGTTTTCCTACAAGCTTCACATTTTCTGGAAAACAAAGTGGTCACACAGTGGGGTACTACACCCTTTTGAAATTTGCTCCATTTTATAGTTACAGACCAGAATAAACAAATTACATTGAAAACTATTATTTCATTCACTATCTTCATGACATTTTTGTAGATCCAATCCATGATTTCCAGAACAGCTGCCATCAGTGTTGGTTTCAACATGGAGGTATCCTCTTTGCTTCCTTTTATTATGTTTGAAGACTGATCTGCTAAAGTCTGTGGTGAAGAGTAGCCAGTGCAGGATCCATGAGAAAGACAAGCAAGCTCAGGACTTAACTCTAGAACATGGGCCAGGGGCAAATATCCAATATGTACATCTTCTTCTCTCAGTTTTGGAATCCTTGCCATCCTAGTTATCCCAGCAATGATGTTACTGTGTGAGATCAGGACTCCTTTGGGAATTCCCATGGATCCACTTGTGCACATGATTACTGCAATATCTGAGGGCAACAGTTTGCTATGATGTTCGTTTTCATGCCGGCCTTTGTTCCCATGGCCTGCACTGTAGCCATGGTGTGCACTAGACACCCTTGGGGAACTCTGACCAGGTTGGTGGCTTCCCATCAACAGTGATGATGTCCCGCAAGTGTGGGACCAATGAAACTATATCCTTCAACTTTGCAAGACTTCTCTGCTGATGATAATATTGTTCACTTCTGTTTCATTTAATCAATGAACTATGGCTGGTCCTCCTAGGGTAGCATACAACAAAACAAGCTGAAAATTATACATAAAACACACTTGTTCAGCGATCATCCACTCGGCCCTGGTATCACAGAAGATGGTGATGTTGGTTTTTGGTTTCTGACCCACCATCTGTAAGATATTTCCAAAATTAGAGGTTTGAATGAAGACATCTTTATAGGAGAACCAATTATAGTGTCCAAGAATAACCTTTTAAAATTTTTTTCCATTGCTTCTCAGCCTTTTGGCTAAGATCAAGTGTAAATTTTTTTTCCATTTGGTTGTACTTCATTTTCCTTGTTTAAAATTTTACATGTTTCCAAGAGTCTTTTGTCTTTAACTTTGTGTTTTGCATACATAAAAATTTTTATCTAGTGTATCACATCCAGGGTACAATACTAAGGCCAAACCATCCAAACTATTAATAAATCTGTACTCAGAATCAGGTTTTGAATTTACAGGCTTTGCTCTAATCTGGTTTGATTTCTATTGTCTTGACTCAGACAAAAAATAAAATGGAATATAAGTTAAAATAGTACAAAGTGATATTATAAAATATATGAAGTATAAAAGAATAAAGTTGATGATCTGTTTTAGCTTCATGGTAGATGGTTCGGAAGATGTGTGATTATTCATAAGTGTTCAAAAAGTAGAATTGACAGATTTCATCAAGAATTTGTAATCCCAGCAATCTGAGAGGTTGAGGGAGCAGGATCCAAGGTTGGAGCCCAACCTAGGCAACTTAGTGACTTAGAAAGACCCAGTTGACAATGGTAGGAAGTGCTAGTGCCTTCAAAATACTCCTTTAGGGCTGGGGATTTAGCTCAGTGGTGCCGGTGCCTGCCTTGCAAGCTCAAGGTTCCGAGTTCGATCCCTGGTACCAAAAAAAAATACTCCTTTGGAGCAATACCGTTACGCTGAGGCCACAGGTCCTCCCACCCACATGGCCTGGCAGTGCCCCAGAACACACCATCTAACACCTCCTGGGGACCCTGGCACAGCCACCTCAGCCACTGTGTGTGTGGACCATATGCTATCTGGATGGCAATGATAATGGCCGCGTCACTCAGTGCCAGCGGAGCAGTGTCTGTTGAGCCAAACACAGGATTTCCTTGGTGTCTTTTGCATTGGCATTCCAATCTCATATTGCCTTCTTTGTGTCTTTGTGCATGTTTTTCTGGCTCTTATAAAAACACTCTCAATGGATTTCGGTTCCACTCTAATGTAGTATGGGCTGATCTCAATCCTTACCTTAATTACCAAAAGAGTCACATTGTAAGGTTCTGGGTGGACATAAATTGTGGGAGGACACTACTCAACTTCTAATTTTATTGTTTTTCAAATGGAAGGATAATAGTTTCTGTGGTTTTCTTAGACTGTCTTTCATTTTCTCACAAATGTGACATACTTGCTACAGATAAAACTGAGTCAGGACTCTATTTTGTTACAGTGAAGTTATAGGCATGCATCACCATATGTTATTTCTTTTGTTTGTTTTTGGTTATGGAGACAGGATCTTGCTATGTAGTTCAGACTACTGGCCTTGAACTCACTATGTAGCCTAGCTGGTCTCAAACTTGGCAATCCTCCTGCCTCAACCTTCCAGTGCTGGGATTACAAATGTGTGTCACCATATCCAGTCTATGCATTATTTCTATACTGTTTTAATTATAATAAGTTGTAAGATATTTTGATATATTTTAAAGTCTCTCCCTTTCTCAGTGTCAGTTATTCAAATATTTCTTGGCCATTCTTGTATATTCTCTCTAATTTGCATAAACTTTAGAAAGAGCTTATTGAATCCATTAAAAATATGTTGGAATTTTGACTGAGATTTCATTAAGTTTATAGACCAGTTTGGGGAAATTGACATGTTTGCAATATTAAACTTTGTCTCCTAGGGCCATGTTCTCTATTTACTTAGGCTTTTATGTATTTCAGGAGTTGTAGCTATCTTCATATAAGCCTTGCATATTTCTTGTTAGATCTAAAACTATTCATTTTATAAAATTTAAAAAATATTGTAAATGGTCCTCTTTTTCCATTATGTTTTCTAATTGGTAGTTATTAATTATAGAAAATCCATTTATATTTGTATATTGATCTTGTATCCAGCCACCTTACTTATTATTTAATCTATATTTCAGTTTTTTGGTTTTTTTTTTTTTTTTTAGTGATAGGCAAGTGCTGTACCACTGAGCTACACCCCAGCCCATTTTTCCTTTTCTTTTTTTCCTTGATAAGTAGCATATTGCTTGGAAATAGTGATAATTCTTTCTCTCACTTTCCATTCCTCTTTTTTTTTGTTGTTTTTGTTTTTGTTTTTTGTGGTACCGGGGATTGAACTCAGGTCCTTGTGCTTGCACAGCAGGCGGTGAAACCACTGAGCTAAATCCCCAGCCCATCCATTCCTCTTTTGAGAGTTTATGTGTATGCTCTTGTATTGGACAGGACCCCAATACTAGTGTTAAACAACAGCAGATAGGAAAAAAGGGAAAGGAAAAAATAGGAGAAGAGGGAAAAAATGGAAACAAGGTCTTTGCAAATAGGGAAGGGAGGGCAAGGGAAGGGGAAAAAAAATAAGAACCAAGATACTCATGTAATGGTACAAGATCCCAATGATGAATGTAACTGTATTGTATACCTAAAATGTACCAATAAAGTTAATGGGGAAAAAAAACAGAAAACAACTATTTTACAGTACAGTTTCCAGGAATTACATATGATTATGTACAAATGAGACATATGTTCAGCCTAAGCAGAAACCACAAATATAGCAAATGAAGACTTCAAAAACAACAACAACAACAACAGCAGATTGAGTGAGCATGCAATCTAAATAGAAAAAAACATAAAGCACAAATCAGTCAAGCCACAGAGGATCCTGCATAACGAAACAATGGACTTATAACACATAAGAAGAGGAAGATGGCAGTATCTTTACAATAAGTGCCCCTTCACCATCATCTCACACTAATATTAAAAATTTTCCAAATCCTTCTCAGTCCTCAGCCAGGAAGTTCCATCATATTACCTGGCAACACAGGAATTTTCTCTGCCTGTATGGTGAAGGTATTTCAGCCTGGCTCACAACTCAACAGCTCACTCACCTCTCCATGAATAGTTCATGAGGTCCACGTGGTAACACCCAGCTGCCAGGAATAAGCCTGGGGAATCAACAAATGGGATCACATAAAATTAAAAAGCTTCTGAGGTTTTGCTGTTGGAGAAAGGAGAGAAAGGAGAGCGCAAGGAACTTGCCACCACTACCAGGTCACTGTGCAGGAGTTGCGAAGGGACCGGCTGTGCACCTCCTCCTTTGCTCTGCCAGTTGTCCAACTCCTCAGACTTATTCCAGCAAACTGTTAAAACATGCTGGATCTGGGCAAGGGATTTAGCTCAGTCATTCCTCCACTTGCCTCGCAAGCACAAGGTTACTGAGTTCAATCCCCGGTACCAAACAACAACAACAACAACAACAACAACAAAAACCATGGTGGATCACTATGAAGTTCTAGGCATGCAAAGACATGCCTCCCCTGAGGACATCAAGAAGGCATTAGGGAAACTGGCACTAAAGTGGCATCCAGATAAAAATCCTGAGGA
This sequence comes from Heterocephalus glaber, assembly GCF_053883595.1. Classification (NCBI taxonomy): domain Eukaryota; kingdom Metazoa; phylum Chordata; class Mammalia; order Rodentia; family Bathyergidae; genus Heterocephalus; species Heterocephalus glaber. The sequence goes on along the minus strand of NW_028258351.1, from coordinate 12,781,841 downwards.
TAAGAAGAAGCAGAGCGAAAATTCGAACAAGTGGCTTAGGCTTTTGAGGTGTTAGCAGATGTTGAAAAATGGGATATCTATGACAAATATGGCAAAGAAGGATTAAATGGTGGTGCAGGAGGTGGAAGTCATTTTGACTGTCCATTTGAGTTTGGCTTCACATTCCGGAACCCAGGTGATGTCTTCAGGGAATTTTTTGGTGGAAAGGACCCATTTTCACTTGACTTCTTTGAAGACCAATTTGAAGACTTTTTTGGGAACTAAAGGCATCCCTGAGGAAGCAGAAGCTATGGTTCAGGCTCCTTTTGCTCTTCCTTAGTGAATTTCTATCCTTTGGAGGTAGATTTTCTCCTTTTGATATAGGATTTACTTCATTCATAGGTCATGGGAGCCTCACTTCATTTTCATTCACATAATTTGGCGAAAGTGGGATGGGTAACTTCAAATCTATATCAACTTATACTAAAATCGTTAATGGTAGAAAAATCACCACAAAGATAATTGTCGAGAGTGGTCAAGAAAGAGTAGAAGCTGAAGAAGATGGACAGTTAAAGTCCTTAATAATAAATGGTAAGGAACAGCTGCTATGCTTGGATAACAAGTAATTAAATGCACACAATTATCAGAAATGCTAAACTATAACAAACACCATTTGAAGATTAACAGGACCATTTTTCTTGAAGATTTTAAATGAACTTAGCTTTCAGTATAACTGTACCTACTCTAAAGTATTTTTAAACAGCTCATCAGAGCCTCTGTCATAGACTTTTGAGTTTATTGTTGGGACCACACAGTAGGACAATTTTTTTGTCTTTAAAATCGTTATAATCTCTGTGCACTTTGCTTTTTATTTTTGGTACCAGGGATCGAACTCGGGTCCTTGCACTTGCACAGCAGGTGACAAAACAACTGAGCTTTTTTATTAAATGTCATCCAAGGTAAGCCTTGACTCTGGAGTAGCGCTAAGACAAGACTGTACTCTAACATCAGTGTAAATCTGCTTTCCCTTGTGTTTGAAACATGAGCCAAGAAGTGTCTGCCTGCTGTGAAGCTAACATTGCCAGGACAAGTCCTCCACAGATATAATTTCCATTTCCATTTTTTTCCAGTTTTTTGTAATGAAAGATATTAATGCATTGTGGTAATACATTTCTGGTTCAATACAAATTTAAGGATGTTTTCTAGTTGGAGATGGATGTCAGCAACTTAGTAAAGTTCTGACAATTATTTAAATGTGTAATGTGGAGCTTAGGTTTATAAAAACTGGTAAACTGGGTCTTTGTCATTTACTTTAAAAAAAAAAAAAGGAAAATAAATGTGAATGTGTTTGGTGGATTCTTTCTGGAGTGGGATCTGCAGTCTCCTTTTGTTTGTGTATTTTATGCCTAGGCTTCTAGTGTCCCTTCATCAGTGCTTCATTTTATCATTAAGGTGGGTGCTGAATGTAAGTTCTATATAGAGTATATGAAGACTTGCTTAATTTTTTTTTTTTTGGTACCAGGGATCGAACTCAGGACCTTGCACTTGCAAGGCAGGCGCTGGAACCACTGAGCTAATCCCTAGCCCATTGCTTAATTATAAATGATGATTTAGCAGTTGTTTTGAACACTTTAGAATGACAACATTTCTGTGGGGGAGGGAAGATACAGTTGTACAGATTTTCATTCTTAAAAGTTTTGTTTTAGGGCTGGGGGATTTACCTCAGTGGTTTCGCTGCCTGCTGCGCAAGCACAAGGACCCAAGTTTGATCCCCGGTACCAAAAAAAAAGTTTTGTTTTAGTTTTCTTGAATATACTTGATGTAAGAGAACATAAGAACAGTATGCATGATAAAAGTCATGGAATGATTAAGGACTCAACAAAAATAAAGGTGTTTGTTTTGTTTTTTATTTCTAAAAAATAAAAATAAAAAATAAAAAGCTTCTGCACAGTAAAGGAAACTATCAACAGAGTGAAGAGACAACCTACAGAATAGGAAAATTCTTTTCCCCAGCTACTCCTTAGACAAAAGACTAATATCTAGCATGTATAAAGAACTCAAAAATATTAGACCCCCCCAAATTTAAAGAGCCAATCAAAAAGGGCATCTAAAATTAATAGACACTTCTCAAATGAAGAAATACAAATGGTCAATGAATACATGAAAAAACTGTTTAACATTGCTGGCTGATCAAGAAATGCAAATTAAAACAACATTCAGCTTCCCTTTCACTCCAGAAAGAATGACTATCTTCAAGTAATCAAATAACAACAAATGCTGGAGAGGCTTGGGGTGGGGATGGGGGTGGGGACTCATTGTTGGTAAGAGTATAAACTGATACAACCACTATGGAAATCAGTATGGAGCATTCTCAAAAACTAAAAATAGAAATTCCATTTGACCCAGATATTCCCTTTCTAGGTATCTTCCTGAAAGAGTTCAAAGTTCAAGACAACATATTATAGTGACACATGAATACTCATGTTTATAGCAGCACAATTCATAATAGCTAAATCTTGGAAGCTGCCTATATGTCCATCAAGACATATAGATCTAGATGTCCAGATGAATGCATAAAGAAAATGTGGCATGGGGGCTAGGGATTTAGCTCAGGGCCGCCAACACCTGCCTGGCAAGTGCAAGGTTTTGAGTTCGATCTCCAGGACCAGAAAAAAGAAAAAAGAAAATGTGGTATGTATACATAGTGGAGTACTCTTCTCCCATTAGCAAGGATAAACTTGAATCATTTGTAGGAAAATGGATGCACCTTGAGACCATATTAGGTGAAGTAAATCAGACACATAAGCTTAAATTTCATATGGCTTCTTTTGTATGAGAAGCTCATTACATAAAGTGCAAAATAAAAAGATAGACAATAGAAAAAAAAGTTATTGTAATCCAGCATGACCAATGTATCCAAAAGTGTACCTTGATTTACTATAATTGTTTTTTGGCCCATTAGCCTGGCTATTAATCTATGTTCATAATAAACTGTATAAAGATTTAAAAAATAAATACAGTAAATAAATCTGATGCTGGCAAGAAAAAAAACAGGAACAGGGGTGCTGGGGAAGGGGAAAAAAAGAATCGAGAAGTGTTATGTACATGTACCTATATTCCACAATGAATTTAATCATTATATACTGCAAATGTGTGCTAATAAATACATATATATAAAAGAATAAGCTTGATGGCGAGGTCTTTGTTGCTATTTATAATGAAGATTCTTTCCCAAATAAGTCTTTTAAGTTTTTGTAACTAATTGATGTTCTCTGCATTTAGTTTCTGGCTACTTTGGGTTTTATCTACAATCTTTTTTTTTTTTTTTTTTTTTTTTTACAGGGGATCGAACTTAGGCCCTTGTTACCTACAATCTTCAGAAATAACTCTTGGAGGTGAAATTGGCTGTTCATGGTAAAAGTCACTATACTCTTAGCTTTACAAACAATAGCTTTTTCTTCACTTATTCCTTCAGTAAATACCAAGTACCCAACTTAATACATCTGTACTAAACAGATTAATAGAGCTGAGACTGTATAAAGAAAAAATGGGACTTAAATAGGCACTTTGGTTTCTAAAGATATTATATTGCTTAAAGACAGAAACTGAGTCCTAATTAGGGTGGGACTTTGAATATTTTCAATTTTAAGATCACCAGGAAAGAAGTTCTTGTCTATGTTGGTCTATGAACAAACGTGAAAACCTATTCTCCCCACTGTAAAAGATAAAATAATAATAATCCAAATGTCATTACTTCTGATCCATTTTAAATGAAGTTTGAAAAAAAATGAAGTTTTTGAAATTTCAAGTAACACTGAAAATGATTGTAGGTGAAATACTCATTCTCAAAATTAAGGCATCACCTCAAATATATAACAAATAACAATAAAGAGGACTGTATGCAAGGTCCTGAGTTTGATCCTTGGTACGAAAAAAAAAGAAAAAGAGGACTGTAAAAATTTTACAAAATGGTTTTTGCACACACAGTGGGGTGACGTCGCCACATCTTTATAAGGGTGGGCTTTCAGGCCCTTGGTTAGTAGGACCTTGCTCTGAGGAGGGGCCTGTTTTGTGGCAGGCAGTGCACAAGAGGGTGTGCTAAAAAGGACTCAAGGAACCTTCAGGAAAATGTATTCGGTGGGAACTCCATTTCAAGGCCTTTTAAATTGGTCATGAACTATTTTGCTTCTCTCCTGCTACTCTTCCTTGCTACCCTGCCTTGGAACCAGCTGACTGTGGACTGGCTGAATCCTCCACTAACCTTATAAGGGTGCTGTTAACGTAGCTATGTGGCTGATTTGAAGATACTTCAGTTTCATTCCCAAGAATGGCCTCCAGCAAGGCATTGTGGATGAAAATATACTGCTCCTAAAGATATTCAAGACTGAGGTGAACCTTCCAGGCTGCCGTACAACAGCCTGCAATGTCAACGAACAGAACTGCCCCCAGCACAGATGAGGTGAATCTTCGGGGCCACTGAACCATCACCCCAAGCACCAAGGAGGTGAGCTGCGTGGGTGCCAGCAGCACACATACCCCCACCACCAACTGAAATGAGAAGACACTTAAACAAGTCTCAAAACCAGACTCCCAGATCACCTGAAGCAACCCCAAAGGGAAAGGAGATGGAACACTGATACACAAACACTTGGGCTCCCTGAACTGGGAAAGAAAGAGGATCTGGAAAAAAATGAAATCAGAAATAATTTCTCAGATAACAGCAGAGATTGTGCCCATAGTGCAAGACATGATTAATAAATCTAGAGAGGACACAGATAAAAAAAAAAACAGAGGAGCTAAGGAACATGTGGAATCCCAACACAGAAAACAAATGGAATCCATAAAACAGATGCAAACAGATTTCCAGGAGATTAAAAACTCCACTGAAAGTTTACACAGCAGAGTGACCCAATGTGAGGACAGAACTTCACATATAGAAGATAAGATTGCAATTAGTGACCAGGAAAAGAAAAATTGCTTTAAAATAGTAAGGGACCATGAGAAATCAATTCAGCAGCTGCTAGATGATGCAAAGAAGAATAACATAAGACTGACTGGAGTCAATGAAGAAACAAGAGAGAGTCAGATGACATAAAAAAACTATCTGCAGAAGTGATGGCAGAAAACTTCCCAAGCAGGGAAAAAGAACTTGACATACAGATAAGTGAGGCATATAGGACTCCAACTAGCTTTGATCAAAAAAAATCTGCACATAGGCATATAATTGTTAAGATTCCAGAAACCCAAGAGAAGAGCAAAATTCTATGAGCAGTTAGAGAAAAGAAACAAATCACATACAAAGGAAAGCCCATCAGAATCACAGCAGACCTTTCAACACAAACCCTCAAGGCAAGAAGAGCTTGGAGTGACATATTCCAAGCCCTAAAGGAAAACAGCCTCCAACCAAGATTGATGTACCCTGTAAAACTATCTTTCAAAATGGATGGAGAAATAAGATACTTTCATGACAAAGAGCACCTTAGGAACTTCGTGAATACCAAACCAGCACTCCAAAGAATTTTGCACAATATCCTAGGAACAGACATTGAGGATCACAACCCCAGGAAGCAAAGCAGAATGAACCCATCTGGCATGACAAGAAATTAAATGTAAAGGGGGAGAACCCAAAAAAAAGAAAAAGTCATGGCAATGACAAGTCAATATGTTTCAGTTATAATCATCAATGTTAATGTTCTCAACTCACCAATCAAAAGAAATACACTGGCAGAATGGGTCAAGAAATAAGATCCAACAATAGGCTGCATACAAGAAACACACTTAATTCAAAAAGAAACTCATAGCCTGAAAGTTAAAGGGTGGAAAACAATACTCCATGCGACAGGAACCTGAAAAAAAGCAGGAGTAGCTATCCTCTTTGGAGATCAAGTGGATTTCAAACCAACACCGATTAAGAGAGACAAAGAAGGACACTATGTCCTTGTAAAGGGAACAATCCAAGAGGAAGAGATGACAATCATAAATATCTATGCACCAAACACTAGTGCGCCCAGCTAGATAAAACAAATACTAACAGACATGAAAAATCATATAAGCACTAATACAATAGAAGTGATGGACTTCAATACTCCACTGTCAGAAATAGATAGATCAACTAGACAAAAAACAAGCAATGAAATACTAGAACTCAATCAAACTCCTGAACAAATGAACTTAACAGATGTTTACAGAGTCTTCCACCCCACAAAATCAGAATACACATTCTTTTCAGCTGCACACGGGTCATTCTCCAAAATAGACCACATACTCGCTCCTAGAACAAGTTTAAGTAAGTGCAAAGGAATTGAAGTTGTTCCCTGTATATTATCAGACCATAGTGTGATGAAATTGGAGATCAACAGCAAAAGAAACCACAAGAATTTCATAAACACATGGAAATTGAACAGCACACTTCTGAATAACCAATGAGTCACAGAGGAAATTAAAGAAGAAATCACACAGTTCCTTCAATTAAGTGACAATGAAAATACAACATATCAGAATCTATGGGACACAATGAAAGCAGTCTTATGAGGGAAATTCATAGCAGTGAATACTAGGAATATTAGGAAAACAGAGCGAGCCCAATTAAACAACCTGATGCTGAACCTCAAGCTTCCAGAAAAAGAAGAGCATGACAAACCCAAAGCTCATACAAGGGAGGAAATTATAAAGATCAGAGCAGAAATCAATGCAATGGAGACTGAGAGAACTATACAAAAAAAATCAATGAAGCTAAGAATTGGTTCTTTGAAAGAATAAACAAAATTGACAAACCCTTAGCCAACCTTATCAGAAAAAGGAAAGAAAAGGGCCAAATCCATGCAATTAGGAATGAAAAGGGTGAAATTACAACAGACCCAGCAGAAATCCAGAGGATCATCATACCTACTTCGAGAACCTATACATGAATAAGATGGAAAACACAGATGAAATGGACAGATTCCTAGATAAGTATGAATTACCAAAGTTGAACGAAGATGACCTAAAAATTCTAAACTACCCAATATCAATAAATGAAATTGAAAATGTAATTAAAAACTTACCAACTAAGAAAAGCCCAGGTCCTGATGGCTTCACTGCTGAATTCTACAAGACATTTAGAGAGGAACTACTGCCACTACTGTTTAAACTCTTCAATGAAATTGAAAGGGAAGAAATACTCCCAAATTCATTCCTGGAAACAAGTATCACCATGATGCCCAAAGCAGAGAAAGACCCAACCAAAAAAGGGAACTATAGGCCAATCTCACTAATGAACATAGATACAAAAATCCTTAATAATATACTGGCAAATAGAATGCAGAAGATCATCAAGAAGATCATACACGCTGACCAAGTGGGATTCATCCCAGGGATGCAGGGATGGTTCAACATACACAAATCAATAAATGTAATACACTGTATCAATAGAGCCAAGGACAAAAACCATATGATCATCTCAATAGATGCAGAAAAAGCATTTGACAAAATCCAACACGCATTTATGATAAAAAAAAACCCAACAAAAAATTGGAATAGACATTCTCTACCTTAATCTGATAAAAGCCATCTATGAAAAACCAATGGCTAATATCATACTAAATGGTCAAATACTGAAATCCTTCACACTAAAATCAGGAACAAGACAAGGATGTCCACTCTCAATGAAGGACCCTTGTTAGCAAGACAGACTCCATATTGCTGCTTGACTCACCTGCCTGCCCTTTAGATGAACTCAGAAGGAGGAAGCTTAGAAACCTCCTTCCCTTAGAGAGTCTCTTAGAAACAATAATTAATCAACTATTGTTTCACAAATGTTCTAACTGCAGGACGTTCTGCTTCTGTACCTTTTGCTTGCTTTACTAGTTCTATCCCATAGGGGGAGCCTAGCAACTGTTGGCCTCAAAGGTGTATAAAATATGTTTGTCAACCCCCAGTCGAGACTCGAGTCCGATGCTCGGCTGTCCGATGCTCGGCTCGGGTCCTGGCCGGTAATAAACTCCTGTGTGGATTTAATATCGGTCTCTGGTTGGTTCTTTCTCGCTGGGTGCAACACTCAACACTCATGTTCAAAATAGCTTTGAAAACAGTAGACATGGCAATTAGACAAGAGAAAGAAAAGGAATAAAGATAGCAAATGAAGAAGTCAAATTGTCATTATTGGCAGATGACATGATACTCTACATAGAAGACCCCAAGAACTCCACCAAACGTCTTCTAGACTTAATAACCAAATTCAATAAAGTAGCTGGATACAAGGTCAATGCACAAAAATCAATAGCTTTCCTCTGCACGAACAACGAACTCACTGAGAGAGAAATAGGGCAAACAATTCCTTTCACAATAGCATCCAAAAAACTGAAATACCTAGGAATCAACCTAACAAAAGAAATCAAAGATCTCTTCTCTGAAAACTATAGGACTCTGAAAAGAGAGATTGAAGATGATATCAGAAAATGGAAAGACATCCCCTTCTTCTGGGTAGGAAGGATCAACATAGTGAAAATGGCCATACTTCCAAAACTGCTATATAGATTCAATGCAATCCCAATTGAAATCCCAGCAACATACTTCATGGACTTTGAGAAAACAATCCAAAAATTCATTTGGAACAAGAAGAGACCCAGAATAGCAAAAACAATCCTAGGCAACAGAGACATGGCAGGGGATATCACAATGCCCAACTTTAAACTATACTACAAAGCTGCTGTGATAAAAACAGCATGGTACTGGCAAAGAAACAGACCTGAGGACCAGTGGAACAAATTAGAAGATGCAGAAACAACTCGAGACACAGTCACCTCATCTTTGACAATGGAGCCAAACACCCTCACTGGAGGAAAGATAGCCTCTTTAATAAACGATGCTGAAAAAATTGGGCTTCAACTTGCCAAAGATTAAAACTAGACCTATATCTCTCACCATGCACTAAACTAAAATTGAAATGGATTAAAGATCTAAATATTAATACAGAAATGCTGAACCACCTGGAACAGAGGTTAGATAGAAGTCTTGAAGACATTGGTGTACGAAAAGATTTCATGAACAGAACCTCAGTTGCCCATGAACTAGCATAAACAATCAACAAGTGGGATCTCTTCTTATTAAAAAGCTTCTGCACAGCCAGAGGAACAACCAACAGTGTGAAGAGACAACCCACAAAAAATTTTCATCTGCTGTTCCTGAAAGGACTACTATCTAGAATCCATAAAGAATCTTAAAAAATCAGACCTCCCAAATTTAAAGACCCAATCCAAAAATGAGCATCTGAAATGAACAGATATTTCTCAGACAAAGTAGATATAGCAAATAAACATATGAAAAAATGTTCATTATCACTGGTCCTTTGAGAGATGCAAATGAAAACAACGCTGAGATTCCACCTCCCCCCAGAAAGAATGGCTGTTATCATGAAATCAACCAATAACAAATGCTGGTGGGGCTGTGAGGAAAGAGGAACACTGCTCCACTGCTGGTGGGAGTGTAGACTGGTGCAACCACTGTGGAAATCAGTATGGAGATACCACAAAGAACTAGGACTGGAAGTCCCATTTGACCCAGCTATTCCCCTGCTAGGTATCTTCCCCAAAGAATAAAAAGAATCATACCATAGTGATATATGTGCACCCATGTTCATAGCAGCACAGTTTGTAACAGCTAAAAACTGAAAGCAGCCCAAATGCCCATCAACTGGAGACTGGATAAAGAAAATGTGTTTAATAAAATGAAGTACTACTCAGCCATAAAAAATGAGAAATTTGGGCCAGGGATTTAGCTCAGTGGTTTTGCCGCCTGCTGTGCAAGCGCAAGGATCCAAGTTCGATCCCTGGTACCAAAAAAAAAAAAGAAATTAGAGACATTTATCACTAAATGGATGCACATTGAGGCGATACTCTTAAGCAAAGTAAATAGGACACACATGTCAATACTGAATAGTTTCTTTAGTGTGAGAAACTGAAAGTGTAAATAAGGACTAAAAGGTATAATAGATAATGTGAAATAGGAAGAAAAGGGGCAAAGGGGAAGGGGAAGTGGGAGGGGTAGGGGAAAGGAAAGAATAGAATGGAATTAATATGAGAAAATGAAAAAATAGAAACAAAGTCTTTGTAAATAGGGAGGGATGGAGGGGTTGAAGGGAGGACAGGGGAATGGGAAAAAAATAAGAACCGAGAGATTATGTAAAAGGGCAAATTTCCAATGAATGTCATTATATTGTATACCTGAAATGTACCAATAAAATTAAAAATTTTTTAGAAAATGGTAACAATAATATCTCTCAGTGAGAGTATTATTTGTGATTATTGTTTTCCATAGTTGCCATATTTTACTTTCTAATATATTTTTTATGGTCAGAAAACCAAAAAAAAGTCATAGGACTTGAGAAAGCAAAATAAGTCTTTTATGGAATTATTTATGAGATATGAACATCCTGAAAAATATCAGTCTAGGGGCTGGGATTTAGCTCAGTGGTGACGCTGCCTGCATCAAAACTGCAAGGTCCCACATTTGATCCCCAGTACCAAAAAACAAAACAAAAACAAAAATATTGGTCTAATAATTTAGGAAGGCAGCTGAAATTGTTTACAAGTATTTGTTGTTTAACTCATTTCAAATGTAATTATCTTAATGATTTGTTGTCCTTGAATATTTTTTAAACCTGAGTTTAGAAATGCTTGCTTTTAGGTGTGATTCTGCAAACAAGCTGACTTCTGCATTTATTCCCAAAAGAAATGTGTACAGAAAGCACTTTGAAAAATGTAAGGCAATACAAAGGCAAGTCCTGAATAATCAGTTGTGTAAATTATGGTTTTTGTTGACATGGACCATTATCATTGTGTACAAGAGCAGACTTCCCTGCGGTGTGCAGCTGTGCTCACTGTTTGCAGAAACCATGTGCTTGGGGTGTGACTGTGCTTTTCAGGCTCATAGCTTGCTTTTGCAAACTGTCCAGGATAAAACTGAGGAAGCTGTAGACTAGGGCATCTTCAATCTAATAGACACTACTAAGAAGTTTAACAGCAGGGAACTGTGCTTCAAGGACCCCAAGATAAAGAACAACAATCTACTGTTTATGTGCAGCATGTAGTTTAATGTTTTTTTTTTGGTCTGGGGGATTAAACTCAGGACGTTACACTTGCAAGGCAGGCACAGTACCACTGAGCTAAATTCCCAGCCTTAATATATATATATATATATTATATATATATATATATATATATATATATATATTTTTTTTTTTTTTTTTTTTGGTACCAAGGATTGAACTTGGGTCCTTGTGATTGCAAGGCAGGTGGCAGAATCCCCGAGCTAAATCCCCGGCCCCCTAATACGTATTTTTAAAAATATTCTCACCTAGTTCTCCCAGCTATGCTGTGAGGCAGGTGGAGGAATCGTTTTTTATGTATGTATGTATGTGTAGAATTTGGTTGGTTGTTTTTTTGAGACAGGGTCTTACTATGTAGTTTAGGCTGGCCTTGAACTATGTAGCCCAGGCTACCATCAAACTTGAGATGATCCTCCTGCCTCAGCCTTCTGAGTGCCGGGATTACAGGCATTCATCACCATACCTTCTTCCCCCCTCCCCATTTAATGCGGGAGAGGAGAATGTTGCGATAGTCTCACTAAATTGTCCGGGCTGGCCTCAAACTTAAGTTTTACTTTCTGCTTATCTGTTTTGTGTTTTTGAGACAGGGTCTTGTTACGTAGTTCAGGCTGGCCTCACACTCGCAGGATCCTCCTAGTCTCCCAAATGCTAGGATTACAGGTATGTGCCACCATGCCTGGCTGAACTTGTGATCCTCCTGCCTCAGAGTCCTAAGTAGCTGGGATTACAAGCATGCACCACTATGCCTGGCTGTGCCACATTTCTTTAAATGCAATATGGCTTTTCTTGGTGCTAGCCTAAAAGGGATACTGTCCCGTGAAAGACTGTTGTTTTCTTTCTTTTCGTATGCCTCATTCCACTTTTCCCTGTGTGTTCCATCCTTCCTCCTGTTTGTTTTTGTGAATGCCGCTTGCAGGACCTGTATCTCTACGTCTACTCTCCTGTGACTGAGGGTGGCTCTTGGCCCTTTCATTATCTGTAACTAAATCTATACTGTTCTCTTTCTGATGGATGTTCTTCTTGTGCTGTATCTTTCAGTTTCTCTTCCTATCACTTCATTTCTTTTTTGTCCTCTTTCCTGTTCTGCTTCTGTTTCAACTGTCCCTTGTGCAGAAATGAAATGTGGTCCTGAGCAAAACAACTTTCATTTCAGAAGAGGTCTTCATTTTCTCTGTTGGGATGTGTGAAGTAGATGAATGGATGGAGACCTCCAACTTCTCTTTCAGTTCTGGAACTCAATATGAAGACATCTGTATGTGAATCTCAATTATTTTTCTTCTAGAAGCATTTTCCTAGGGAAGAAGAGAATGTCTTTGATCAAAATTAGAAGCTCATATCATGTAGCTAATGGTATTCACTGGAGAATTCTCAAATATTTAGCAAGTAGATGATAATATTTTCAATTTAAGGGTGGGGAACCAGGGAACAGACATAGGGAGAGTCCCTGTATCCTGTTCCCCAATAGTATCCAGAATGGGGCCTAAAGTAATGAGAAAGAGGGGACCAAAAATTAGGATCACGTTATCTCGGGGGCAGAAGAACCCAGTCCTCCCAAACTGGGCATTTATGAATTCCTTCAAGCTGAACATGGTGACACATGCCTGCAATCCTGAGCCAGCACTCAGAAGAATGACATGGGAGGGTACTCTGAGTTCAAGACCAGCCAGCGCTACACAGTGAGTTCAAGGCCAGACCCAACTACATAGCAAGACTCTGTCTCAAAAAACCAACAAAACAAACTAAAACCCCACAAATCAAAAAAACCCTTTGAAGGACATATAAAGTGTGTGTGTATTTTAGGCTTGATGCCTCCCACCCCTTGGTGCTTTTGATTTGGCTTTATCATTTGCCTACAAGGGTTTGATAGTCGAAAAGCCAAGGTTCATGTTTATTCTTGTTGGCTGTGTGATGATTCAACCTAAACATGCTGGTGACTTCATTGAGTGTGATGTTAGACACTGGTTTTACTATTTCTATACTGAAACATCTGTTATTTTGTTTCCATTTCTTAAAGATACCTTAGGAGCTGTCGCTGAGCTGCATCCCTGGGCCACAACTTCTTGTACGGGAGATAGATTTATGCCCACCACTTAGAAGTGTTTACATACCTGGTGCATATCGCTAATTCCTAAGGGAAGGCAGCAAGGACTTGTAACCACTTGTCACTCTAGAAAAACTGGAGCTAGTGACCAGGACATCTGGGTGGGGAAGAGAAAGTGAAATGCAGAAAGGTATGTTTTTGGGCCGGGGATTTAGCTCAGTGGTTTCGCTACCCGCTGCGCAAGCGCAAGGACCCGAGTTCGATCCCCGGTACCAAAAAAAAAAAAAAAAAAAAACCCACCAAAAAACAAAGAAAGGTATGTCTTTTCTGGGTAGAATGGAAAGTTACAGATAGCTGTTCTTTGTCTACATGCAAATGTGAAAATACAGAAAGCCTCCTGTTTGCCAGACACCTTGGTACCAAACTGAAGTATGGTTTTCATTTCACCATATTAGTGAATTTGGGAGTTAAAAGATGCCACTCTAAGTAGATAAATTTCAGACTTTCTTTCGGCTTTCTGCTACCTTAATGTTGGTTGAATCCCTCATCTTAGCAACATGTATGAAGATGTTAAAAGCTGTCTTCATCCAAAAAGATCACAGCCTAATTAATAATAATAATGATGATGATGAAAAATTATCTTTTAAACCTAATAAACATTCTCAGACTCAATAATTACATACAAGTTGAAACAAATAAAAGCTCTGTTCACTCTCTATATTTCCATACCAGTAACTGCCATGTTAAAGTAATTTATTGGCATCTAGCAGAAGCTATCTGCTGTTTTACAGAGGCCATAGAATTGTAAGAATTTAGAGCTGGAAGAGCCTCGAAGAGTTTGTAATTCAGCCTCCTCATTCCACAGTTGACGAAATAGTGGTTCTGAGAGGCTGAGTAAGGTGTTCCAGACAAAGCCCTTGAACGGGTCAGCATTTTGCATACTGGCGATTTGAAGACACCCACAGTGCCTTTCCATTGTAGAAGGCACGAATGAGTGGTACTCTAAACACACACACACGTTAGGTAAGGAAGATACACACCGAAGCAAAGTAAAACTTCTCTTCAAGGTTAGAAGCAAATAATATTGAAACTATGGCCCTGGTCCATGGGATTCATACTAAGTAAAAATGAGACTCCATTCAAGTTCAGGGCATCTGGCCCAAGAACTTTTTAATAAGGACAAGTCGTCCACAACAAAATAGTTACCAAGACTCTAGACAGTATGTGGAGCAAAAGCCAAGAGACAGTCAGGATCGCAGTACAGAGAACTGCCCCACTCAGGTCAGGGTTTAATGCTTTCCCAGGGATTTCCACTTCTGCAGTGCAGAAAGGCCAGTTATTCAAGACCCGCATTCGAGAGCAAGAGTGCTCAGTAGACAGGCCAGGCGGGCAGACAGCCACAAGCCCACCAGCCCACTGTAGCTCTCCCCACAGGGAGATGCAGTGCCTGGCCCGAGGGCTCGCCCACCTCCATGGTGGGGTCTGGCCCCAGCGCGAGCTCCTACCTGGCTCTCTCTGCCTTCGCCTCACCCGCCCCATTGGCCTGGGGCTGGGGAGGGGAAGGCGTCCGCGGTGACGGAACAGAAGCCCCGAGCGCCTCGGCCCTTCCCGCCACTGCCGGGCCCCGCCTGGTGCGGGGCGCGGCGTCCGCGCACTCGGAACCGACTCGGGCGCTCCAAGCTCCGCTGGGGCAGCTACTCGCGCCGCCCACGGAGGACGACCCGGGGAGCCCAGGGAAGCTGCGAGGCCCAGGGGCGGTGGCGGTGAGACCCCGCCCCTCCGGGCGGCTCGCGCCTATCGCAGCCGCAGAGCCTGGTCACGCGGGGAGCGGCGCAGGGCTCGGGGCAGCACCGGGCCAGGCCGGGCCGGGCCGGGGGCGGAGGCGGAGGCGGAGGCGGAGGCTAGAAATAGGGACGGGCAGCGGCGCCCGCAGCCGCGCCGCACGGAGCCTACCCAAGCCACGCCGAGCGGCGCCCGACGAGGCGGCCGGACCCGGAGCACCCATGCTGCTGACGCTGGCCTGGGGCTCGCTGTTCTTCCCGGGGCTCTTCTCGCTCAGCACCTGGGCGCTGCGCCGCTGGCGGCCGGCATGGAGCTACAACGACTGCGTGATGGTCGGCACCAGGTACCGGGCGCGGCCGGGCCCCTTGCCCAGCGCCTGGGCGCTGCCCTCCCCTGCGCGGGGCTGAGGACGGAAAAGGGGGGCGACAGGAAGCGAGGGGGCTGCCTCCCTCGCGTCCCTGGCCCTCTGTATCGCGCTTGCCAGAACTTCCCGGAGCCCATGTGCGTGGAGGCAGAGGGATGAGGGTGGAGGGCTGCCCCACGAGTGCGGGTGGGGAGGGAAGGTTGTGTGCATGTCTCGGAGCCTGCAGCCTGCACTACCATTTTCCTTCGCCTGGCGGGGAAAGTCAGGTTGCAAGTTTGGCTTTGTGCTGTCCACAGTACTGGATGGAACGCGCTTTCTTTCATTTTCCTTCTCTGCCCAACGTTAGGGTGGTTTCTTCAGTGCAGGCTGTGCTGGCCACCGGGGCAGGGATCATCATCATCCGTTCCTGCAGCAACGTGGTCTCAGACAGGTAACATCCAGTCCCAGGTGAAAAAGGTACAAATGACAGGGCTAAGGAACTTCGAAGTTTTCACCTTGCAGTGGCTCACAGGCACTAGTTCTTTATCAGCACATACTGTTAGGTAGATGATAGACTAAATGGGAAAACTTGGAGCACCATAATTAGTGCCTTCCTCCTCTCGCTTCTTTCAGCACCCCTAGCCTAGGAAAAAGGAAAGTGAAGAAACGCTGGAGAGAGCAAGAGTCTGAGACTGATTTAAGGTGGTGTATTAGAAGGCAGTGTGGTCTGTTGTTCCAAGTTCTTTATAAGTGTGAAAAGGAGTACAGATTTTGGTTCTTTTATAGAGCCCACTGAACCGGTTCCCAGTCTGGACCATTCCTTAGCCGAGATAGCAGATACATGTAATACTGACAGGACCACTCCCTCCCTGCAGATGCTGCCTTTGTGTTTTCCCTTTGGATTTGCTAAAAGTTATGAGTTTTCAGATGCCTTCAGAAAACTGACTTGAATGTGTATTCCAGCTCAGTGTAGAGACAGGTCAGGACATAAGCATCTGTCTGCAGCTTCAGTAAAAAAAAAATCATACATTTAAGATCAGAAAGATATATTCTCTTTAATATTTACACATGGACAGAGGTAGCACTTTTTTTAGCCGCTTTTTTCACCTGTCATCTTAGACCCACTCTCACTTGCTCCCAGTTAAGTAGGAGAGTGACAGCTGTGTTGACCAGCCGTTCCTGATTCCCCTCTCATGTTGATTCAGCCACATCCTTCTTCTCACCTGTTGAGACTGGGGTGCCAGGAGAGCCTGAGTGGGGTGTCTATCTCCCTGTGGCTTGCAGTCATAATCAGGTTTGATCTTGCTGTTATTATTTTCATGCTTTTATTCTTATACCTTTTTAAAAACAAATTAGTTATTGTCAGTGAATTGTAGATGCTAAGAGAAGATGGGCCAAGGGAACTTAATTACATACACCAAGGGTAAAAAGCATTTGCTTGGCTGGGTTCAGTTTTTATTTTAATTGACCATTTTCTGGTCATGTAGCAGGCTCTCTCACTGCTTGCAGTTTGTCAGATCAAACTTGAAACCAGCTTCCTTGCAAAGAAGCTTAAGCTAAGATAAATGTGGCACCATTGCACTAGTTTGAGTTAAGGTGAAGGTGAGCAGGAAGCAACTACTATGCATTTCAGGAAAAGATATCTATGCACGATTAACTTAGATTCTGTAACACCTACCATCATTGTTTGCCTCTTAGAACTAATGTGTTTTAGCGGTTGAGCATGGCAGCAAACCTGAATATGGTTTTCAGATTTCTTCGTTTATGTATCATTATGCCTTGGATTCTATTCCGTTTGTGAAATAGACACATTTCTTTTTCCTCCACCTCTGTGTGGGTGCATAAAGATATGATAAAACACCTGTATCATTATTTTAAAGGCCTTTCATGACTCAGACTACATGCTTACACAACCAAATATTTTTCTACTATATACCTTCTCATTTTATTCTCCTATCTATAGACTGTCTATAGGAGGGGGTATCTATAAATCCCAAATCTTAGGCTAAATGTAGTATAGGTCCAAGGATTTCAGCAGGTTCTTACAGGGCTCCAGACCCCTAAACAGGCTAAATTACAGCTTTAGGCAGTTTTCTGCCTTGAACCATTTACATTTGGATAACGGTTTTTGTATTTAAAAAGATTTTCACACTTTCAATTTTTTAACCTTCACAATGACTCCATCTGGGAAGTAGAGTAAGACAAGGGTTATCATCTTCATTTTACAAAGAAAGTTAAGTCACAGGCTAGTGGTAGTTGAGATTATAATGTAGATCTCTTGCAAATACATTTTCAGAGAATTCTACCTAAGACGTGTTTTCAGATCTTATTGAATTAGTTCTAGGTGCAAAATATTAAACCCTAGGTTCCATTCAAGGGGAGAGGTCTGTTTTTCAGCCAAGCTTTCTGTACTTCTTTCTAGTTTTTTAATTTGGAATTGCTTTAAGTAAGCAACTGAGACCACTGACAGGCAGGGGAATGAGTATTGCGTCTTTTTGTCCAGATGGAATCTGGCTAATTAATGCACCTATAAGTATTATATTTGCCCGAATTGCTTGTCTGCCTCTATTTCATTGCTTATTCATTAGTTGTGCTGTGGTAAGTGTGGAGTTAGCTATTCAGGAACTGAAATTTACATAGAACCCTCTGTACAGTTTATTCCCAGATTAGAGGTCTGAGATGTACAATTTAGAGTCTCTGGGAATGGATCCCTTTAACGAGTGGTTGATTCTGATGCAGATGATCCTGCTGATTAGGTAGTTTGAGAATCATAAAATTAGTTTCCTATACCTATCACATGGATATTCAAAAAGCAAAAACATGCTGAGTGAATGAATGTAACCTTTCCTAGCATGGTACATAATTTCAACTTAGATGGATTTTTTTACATAAAATTTTTATAGAAGCTATTTATCATTGGTAACAACATTGTATTAATTGTGGAGATTTTCCTTCTAATCTACTCTAGGAAGGCAATAAACTACCATTTTTACTAAGCAAATATTGATGCAGTTGTATTGGACAAGTAAATGGCAATACTGATGTTTGTCCCAAACTCCCCTCTCCTCATATCTAACTGCTATAATATAGTTTTTGAGCCTCAGGCTCATTTCTAGACCTACTTTTCTTAATGAGTAGAAGTGGGATTAGCCAGGGTTGCTTCCCAGTCTCCCTAGAGTGGGGTAATGTATAGATGCAAGAGAAAGCTCAGAGGTTCAGGGGTTTAAGTTAGTAAACTCCCTACTATTGAGCAACTAAGGAGTTAAACTAGAAAGTTTGGATTTGTGATTGGGAACACCTTCTAAACCAGTTTCTTGGTGGGGCTGTTGAATAATCTGTAAATTTATCTATGTCAAAGTCACCTTAATATCACAAAATGCCAGATTTAGCTGCATTATAGATGAGTAGCTCAATCAGGCAAATAGTAATAGCAAGCTACTTAAAACACTTGGCACTGAGTGAATTCTTACTGTTTGCCTTTGACACTCATGAATTTGCCTGGTAATTCAGAAAAAGTTGTCCACTTTCCTTATCAGTTTCAGCATCTTCATTATAAAGTATTTGGAATAATAACTGGTTAAGTACAAAGGTAAAGAGAACATGTTTGAGAAGAGATTGACTTTTACCCTTCATAATTGACATCAGTAATTATTTCACAGATCATCCATGTGCTTTATTTCAGGCACTGGCTTGCCCGAGAATATGTCTGGTTTTTGATTCCGTACATGGTCTATGACTGCTATGCTATGTACCTCTGTGATTGGTGCCGAATCAAAGAGCAGAATCCTGGACACTCCTTCGTTTTTCGAAATTTCCTGAGTCAAAACCGCCTTATGATCACACACCATATGGTTATTCTCTTTGTCCTTGTACCGGTTGCACAGGTATGGCCTTGTAGGAGCAGCCTTGGGTGCTCATTTTTTGTTGAACTGGGGGTTCTGCTCATTCCTTAGCAGTTGTCCTCTCCTCTTCTACCATACCCTCCCTCTTGTGCCAGCTGCTTCAGCAGTCTAATCCCCCATGAAAGTAGTAGAGGAAAATCATTACATCTGTACTGTTCATGATCTTCTTTGCCAACATTATTCTTTTTTGTTTTTTTGAGACAGGGTTTTGTTATGTAGCCCAGACTGGCCTTGAACTCACAATCACAGACATGTGCCACATCTGGCTCACATTATTCTTTTTAGCTATTCCCAGACCTCTCATTCCTTAGTGTTTGTCAAAACTTGTCTTTAATTCAGTGCAGTGTAAAAATGATAAAAATACAATATGAAACAATGTAGCAGTATAAAAGAGGATGGGGGAGCAATAGTCTCATGTCATAAAAACAGATTCTCAAAAGCAAATAGTTTCATAAAGTCTCTCCAGCATAATTTTCCCATTAAAACTCACCCAAATGCCAGATGTGGTGGTGCACGCCTGTAATCCTAGCACTTGGAAGGCTGAGGCAGGAGGATCTTTGTGAGTTCGGGGCCACCCTGGGCTACATAGTTCAAGGCCAGCCTGAACTACATACTGAGACAAAACAAGGCTGGGGATTTAGCTCAGTGGCGCCATCCCTGCCTTACAAGCACAAGGTCCTGAGTTTGATCCCTGGTACAGCAAAAAAATAAAATAAAATAAACCCACCCAAGCCAGTCATGGTGCCACATGCTTATAATCTCACCTACCTAGGAGGCTGAGGCAGGAGGATTTCAAGTTTGGGGGGAAAAAAACCAAAAAACCCATCCAACAAGGAAGAGAAATGTGAATGCAGAGAGGAAACTCACAATTCTCAGGTGCCTATCAGGTGTCAGGCACTTGATTTAATAAAAGTTCATAGCTCTTACGTGAAATAAATAGGACACACGTGTAAATACCGAATAGTTTCTCTGGTGTGAGAAACTGAAAGTGTAAATAAGGACTAAATGTATGATAGGTAATGTGAAATAGGAAGAAAAGGGGCAAAGGGGAAGGAAGTGGGAGGCCTAGGGGAAAGGAAAGAAGGGAATGGAATTAATATGAGAAAATGGAAAAATAGGAACAAAATCTTTGTAAATAGGACTGGAGGGGTTGAAGGGAGGGCTGGGCAAGGGTGAAAAATAAGAACCAAGAGAGACTATGTAAAGGTGCAAATTTCCAATGATGAATGTCATTATATTGTATACCTAAAATGTACCAATGATCAGAATGAATAATTGATAATGAAAAATAGGAAGAAAAGGTCCAACAGGGTAGGGGTAGTGGGAGGGGCAGGGGAAAGGAAAGAAGGGAAAGGAAAAATGATGAGAAATGGAAAAAATGGAAATAAAGTCTTTGTAAATATGGAAGGGTGGAGGGGGTGAAAGGAGGGCTAGGAATTGGGAAAAAATAAGAACGAAGATGCATTATGTAAAGGTACAATTCCCAATGAGAAATGTAATTGTGTTGTATACCTACAATGTACCAATAAAAGAATTTAAGAAAAAAAATACAAAAAAAAAAGCTCATAGCTTGCTAATTAGAAATTATTGGCCCTATATGATAAATGAAGAAATGAGAATAAACTCTTAAAGAGTTTATTATCTCACTCGGTGGTAAAAGTGACAGAGGTCCTACTACACTAGATTTCTTTCTTAGAAAAAGTAGATTACTTGAAATTCTTTAAGGAGTCTGTCTTCATTGCTTTGGGACCCTACTATCTAGCACACACTTTGTTGAGCTGCACAGGCTCAGTGCCCTTAGCATGATTAAATTAGATACATAAAAGTAGGCTACAGAGTTCCTCCTTCTACCCTTTAACTTTGAGTCTATGAGTTTCCTTTTGAATTAAGTGTGTTTCTTGTATGCAGCCTATTGTTGGATTTTGCTTCTTGACCCATTCTGCCAGTCTGTTTCTTTTGATTGGTGAATTGAGACCATTAACATTGATGGTTATAACTGAAACATATTGACTTGTCATTGCCATGACCTTTTCTTTTTGTTGGGTTCTCCCCCTTTACATTTAATTTCTTGTCATGCCAGATGGGTTCATTCTGCTTTGCTTCCTGGGGTTGTGATCCTCAATGTCTGTTCCTAGGATATTGTGTAAAATTCTTTGGAGTGCTGGTTTGGTAGTCACGACGTTCCTAAGGTACTCTTTGTCATGAAAGTATCTTATTTCTCCATCAATTTTGAAAGATAGTTTTGCAGGGTACATCAATCTGGGTTGGAGGCTGTTTTCTTTTAGGGCTTGGAATATGTCACTCCAAGCTCTTCTTGCCTTGATGGTTTGTGCTGAGAAGTCTGCTGTGATTCTGATGGGGAGTTCCTCCTTCTAGCTGCCATTGAAATTCAGAGAAAGATTAGTATGTGATATAATCAGCCTATCTGAATTTGCCTGTGGGTCCTAGGGATTGGACCATCAAAGTGCTATTGTTAAGGAAGCAGGAGAATATTAAACTGGATATACACTTGCCTAGTTAGCATTTTTTCTCTCCACTGTTTTCCTTTTTTGGAGGGTGTGTGTGGGGGTTTAAACCTAGGGTATGCTATATGCTAGGGAAGTAATCTACTATTGAGCTACATCCCCAGCCAGCCCTTTTTATTTTTTGAGACAGGGTCTCTCCAAATTGCCCAGGTTGGCCTCAAACTTTCAATCTTCCTGTCTCATACTCCTGATAGCTGGGATTAGAGGTGTGCCACCATTCCTGACTATATCCAGTGGTCTCTTTTCTCCCTTTATCATGGGGATTGAACTCGGGATCTTTGCACTGACCTATATCCCCAACCCTTTTTATTTTTAATTTTTGAGAAGGTCTCACTAAATTGCTAAGTTGCACAAGCTGAGCTCAGATGTGCAATCCTTCGTTTTTTGTTTTTTTCTTTGCAGCAGAAGGATTTCAAGTCCATGAAAAACAGCTTCCCAGTGTTGGGGGGGATTAGATGTGTGCCACCACACTTGGCTTATCCAATGTTTCTTAACCTCCACTTTCTGTTTTTCCTTTTTTCTTCCACAGAGTTTCCGGGGAGACCTTGGAGACTTCTTTGTTGGCTGCATCTTCACAGCAGAACTGAGCACTCCATTTGTGTCACTGGGCAGAGTTCTGATTCAGGCATGTATCAACAAAATGGCAGAAATAGTGAAGAAGGGAACAGATGCTGTTTTTCCTTTGGAGACTGTAGGGTTTGGAGAAATCTCTTGATGCTAGGAATAATGGAATAGGAGACCTTTTGACAGACTTAAAGGTCAGGTGGTCATCCAAGCCAATGGAGGTAAAATTGTAGGTTTGACCCAAGTTTGATACTGCTCATTATATTTTTCCCCTAGTCAGAGATTTTTCTCCAGTCCATTGTTCCTGTACTCTATCACTGGATGGCTTAGGCCAAACTCAACATCACTATTGGAAAAACTGAGGCTATGGACATAAATAAATGCACCAGTGCTCAGGAATCTTTTCTGCAAGTGTCAGAACACTAGATGCATGTGTAGATATAAGGAATTTGATAGCCTAGATCTTGATTAGTACATGCACTTGCTGTTCTTTTCCACTGTGAACCTTGGGCTAGTAATTCCCTAGGCCTATAATGTAATGGCCTATCCTCACTGACCTCATGTTCTCTTTCTCCTTGACAGCGAAAACAGCAGCACACCCTTTTGTATAAGGTGAACGGAATCGTCACGCTGACCAGCTTTTTTTGCTGTCGGATCCTTCTTTTCCCCTTCATGTACTGGTCCTATGGCCAACATCAGGGACTAAGCCTGCTCCAAGTACCATATAATATCCCTTTCTTCTGCAATGTGGCCAATGCCTTCCTCATCTCTCCCCAGATCTACTGGTTCTCTTTGCTGTGCAAGAAGGCACTCCGACTCTTTGACACTCCCCAAGACAAAAAGGATGGTTAAAGAGCCCCCAGAAGTTGGCCAATGAGGGTGTCTCTTCACATTAGCTGCCGCCTCCACTCAGTATTCCATGGACCAAACTGTGCCCTAGGTGGCCTCAGCCTTTTGGGTATTGATAAGTGATGGCTTTGAGTTTTTCTTTAAAAATATTCCTATTACCTCCCTCTTCTAACCTGCCCTTTTGCAAAAGCACTTTTTATGGTTATCAGCTATTAGGTGCTGTCAGCTCTCTGTTAGCAGCAAAGTTGTTTTAATGTAAGCCCAGGGATCCTTCCTTGGGTCTTAAGAGCTCTGGGAGGTTGAAGCATGGGACACAGAGGTTGGTGGACCACAGTGCTAAGTGTCTGGGCACTCACCTATATTGGTGGCTACCTACCTGTCCAACTACTCAGGGCAGTACCTACAGTACTAGGCCAGCAGAAGCAAATGATGATGACTTGGTTCTTACAATGTCTTCTTGCATTGTTGGCCTGGGAAGATCACTGTGGGTATGTAGTTTTTATTGTTTACTAGATAGTCCATTAACAGTTCTTTGCCTCATTCTGTCATTCATGTGTCAACATTGAATTCCCATGTTTCAAAAGTCTCAATGGCAACGGGTAGTGGGAAGGGCTGGCAACATGAAGCATTTGAATAGGTAGGGAGGCCAACAGAAGTCAGCACAATGTTGGCAGGCTGACTTAGTAAAAGACCAGAATCAAAGTTATGAGCCTGCTGCAAGCAGTCAGAAATATTATTCCCATTTTAATGACCCTTCATGCCTAGTTTTTCCTATGTCCACATGCATAGGAGATACGGGGCAAGCCAGGTGTGGTGCCATATGCCTGTCATCCTAGCACTCAGAGGCTGAGGCAGGAAGGCCACTGAGTTCAAGGCCAGCCTGACGTACACGGTGAAATCCTGTCTCAAAAAGCAAAAAAACCCCACAACAATAGGGGCAAAGTGAAATGATAGTTTTAATAGCTATTTACTGGGTGACTACTCTGACAATGTGCTTTTCACATGAAGTAAAAATGGAATTCTATACTACAAGTGTGAGACATCTCACCTAGACCAGAGTCCTTTTCCTAGAGCCTCCTGATAAGCCAGAACCCATTACTATGTTGAGTACACTGCCATTTTCCCACAGAAGGCCAGAGAGCAAGAGAGCAGCCATTATGTCCTGTGGACCACCACCTTCACCCCCATGTGCAAACAGGATCCTGTGGATCAGAGCCTTCACCCCCATTTGCAAATGGGATCTTCTGGTGTCAACACTAATCATTCCTTGTAACTAGGATGAGTTTGAGAGACTCTACTGCCAGGACTTCTTTTCAAGTGGTAGTAAAACTAGAATTTTTAAAGTGCCTTTAATTCATTGTCCACAAATTTTAAAGGACTGAATGATTATGTAACAGTGTCTCAAGTTTTGACTGTTTGAATCTTAATAGGTGCCATTTAAAAAAACATAAAACGGTATGGTTTTGTGTTTTACAGTTTTGTTTACTATCACAGGTCATCCATGTGGTGATTAAATTGCACTAATTTCCCAACTTATCTGTGAAATGTATCAGTAATGACTTCCTGTAATAACCATCCTGTGACCTAAGTGGACTGGCTGTCATGTGCTGTAGTTCCTGCTGATATAACTGGGAAAGGGTGTGTTAATGGTTTCAGCTTCCAGGGAGGCCTTGGTCATACCTTACTGATATGCTGGTTCAAGGTCCCACAAATACACTGAAGGTGCCCAGGATCAAGCCCAATGGCATGTAACTAGGCCTTGCCTTGTCTTCACAAGTGAAACTCAGGGAGGAACCAGAAGATGGAAGCCCCAAGCAGTTTGCTTAAAGGAGGGAACTTGAGCAGTGCCCCACTTTGAATGAGGGTGTGGATATGCAAACGATGGGGACATCTTTTCTCTCCTTTGTCTCCAAAATACCATCTCCAACCAGTTATAATTTTATAGTAATACCCTAGAAACTTTAAATCCCTGCCCCACCCCCCCACACTTAAATTCTTTTTTTTTATCACTCTGAACGCACCATTCCCTAATCCTACTCATTCATCAAAACCATGACAAACCAGCCCTCGGCAGAAGGTAACCATACCCATCCTCTATGCACATCTCAGGTGTTCAACTGCCCTGGTGGCACAGCCCAGTCTGCAAGATGGACCAGGTTGGGGCTGGATGGCAGTCCTCCCTGTGGCATACACACATTCTTGAGGTCATCCATCAAGAACACTTACCTGTTTCTTGGTGCAGCTGTTTCACTGTATAATGGTGCAGGCCTCCTGAACACAAATCACACAGCCATTCAGAGATAGAGCCAGAGCTAGAACATTCTTTTCCCAGTTCTGGCCTTTCCAAGACACCTCATGAAAAAGTATTAAATGTTGAAATGACTCTTGAAGAGGGTCTCAAATTGTTTTTGTACTGGGGATTGAACTCAGGACCTTGCGCTTACCAGGCAGATACGGCACACTGAGCTACATCCCCAGCCTGAAGGATGAACACGCCCTGTAATATTTTTCTACTCAGGTAGTTCCACTTTAGGGCTTATTTGCCAAAATCTAGGGTAGGAAGTTCAGTTATGAACATATTCCTCCCAGTTTGATCTTAAAGATGAGCTAAATCCAATTTTAGAGTGTATTTAATCCCAAGCTATTGCCAGGACTCAAGACAAGAGAATTTTATTAGCTTGTATGTTACTTTTATTAGTTTGTATGTTGTTTGTATGTTAAACAAACTATTTTTACACTGTTATTGCCATATGCCTTTTATCTTGTGTATAATCTGATATAACTGGAAAGCTTGTGCTCAGCTTTAGCCCCTACAGAACCACCATGTTGGGGCCCAGCTTTTCTCTGACCTACACAGCTCAGAAGTTGCTGATTTTCTGTAGCAGGGTTTGGCGTCGCTCCTTGGGGCTAATGTTCTCAGCAATGGACTTTAAGAAGTGCTGCTCATTTACCTTCTGGAGCAAGGAGCTAACAGAAGGGTTGGTCTTGCTCAGGGTTTCATAGCAGGTGAGGACCTCCAAGGCTAACACGTAGAGTGGCTCACAGACCTCTTGGGGGAGCATGGCCATGATATGCAGAACATGACAGAACACCTGGGTATAAACAAACAGGGTTTCCTGGGTCAGGTCCTGGTCTTGTCCTTGGGCCCAAGGGCCAACTGGCTGAATCAACCTTACTGCGTCCAGGAGGTTGGTCAAACTCCCGCAGAGGAGTCTGACTGTATGGGTCCACCCTTCCATAGGAAGCCAATCACAACAGCTCTGGCTACAGAGAAACTGGAAAGCTCTCAGGAAGAGTACAGAGAGTTGAAGCTCCTGGGCAAAGGGCTTCAGGTTGAGCAGGGGAACAAACTGAATATATTCCAGGCTATAAGGGACATGCAGGAGCTGTTTCTCTAATAGTCTCCTAGTCAACTGGTAAAAGCACTGCCACTCCTGGGGGCTGCACCAAGGCATGACTTGCACTAGGGCCACCAGAAAGCCCTTGCTGAACAATCTGACCTCTTCAGGATTGCCCACATCCACCACTAGGAGAGAGAACATCTGCTCAGAGATCCCACTGGAGATACAGCAGCACTCCATCCAGGCAAGAAGCCCTGTGCCAGGCCCATACCCTGGGTAGGCCTGAGAGGTCCACTCAGCCTCAGAAAGCTTGCAGATCTCAAAAAGTGTGGCTGGCACCTCACATTTAAAGTGGCCCTCAAAAAAGTTCTTCAGCCTCGGGCCCACTGTCCAGTCTAGCTGCTCCAACTTCCGGTGGAGCCAGGACAGGGACTTGATCCAGGTGTCTGGGGAGAATGTCTCAGCATTTGCTAATACAATCTCACAGAGGAGCTCCAGGATGTGGATCACCAGATCCTTCCCCTCCAAAGAAAGGCACCGCTTTTCCTGAGGGAGCTGCCAGTACTTGTTGAAGCTATCTAGGAGCCGACACAAGCTGAAGATGAGGGGGAATGGAGAACAGGTCTGGAGCCAGTATTCCTCTAGGCCTGCATTTGCTTCTAGAGTCTGGATGAAGATTTTCAGACTTAGGTCTACCTCTACAGCATCCAGTGCCAAGAAAGGCAGGACAAATTCCTTTAGCACCTCATCTGGCTCAAGAAGAGCAGCAACTGGAATCCCTTGGGGCTTCACAGGACTCATAAGGCAGCTTAGGAGCTCCAAAAACTGCTTTTCTTCCTTGGGTGTAGAGAACTTTGTCCAGACAGTTTCTCTGAGGCATGACACCACAAAAGTGGTGGATGGATTTGGCCCTTGCTCTTCTGTGAACCTAAGGGCAGGGAAGGCAGTGAGAATCTGAGCTAGGAACCTCTGAGTGCCAAGATTGACCACAGCTATGCTGCACATCTTCTTCACTGTGATTTCTGGGTGCAGTATTACCAGGCGGGCCACAGAGGCTACCGCTTTAGCCAAGCCCTGTTCAGAGGTACTCTGTGTGAGCTGGTTGAACATCGTATTGAGGTCTTCCTGAAAACTCTCCAAGTAAGGCAACAACCTTTCAGAGAGGCCTTTTCGCCCCCAACAATGCAGGACACCTGAGAGCACTTTATTTTTGTCTAGCAGTGAGAGATCTGCATAGCACACCAGGATCAAGCTGATCACTTGTTTGATCTGGGATTGGGGAATGGCTCTGTCTGTCATGCTGACTTCCATGACTGTCTCGAAGAGCCTTAGAACCAAGTCTGGCTCTCGGAAGAGAGCCCTGTTATTAACCAGGCAGGACACCCACTCATCTGTGAAGACCCATTTCTTCTCAGAAGCAAAAATGTAGCACATTTCCATGTGCCGGTCCATCTTCTGCTCAATAATGGCCATGGCAATAGAGGCAGTGATGTCCTCAAAGCCCTTGTTGTTCAACACCCTGCTGGTTTTTCTCAGGAAGTCCTTAACACACTCAGCCAATTCAGAGACCACCTGCCTCTCCTCCTTGGACAAGTTGGTGGTATCCAGGTATAGCTTCAAGTTCTGGCTGAAAGAGGTCAGACTGTCACATAGCCGGTAGCTATCGTAATTTATCCCCTGGATGCTGTTGAGTAGGACCTGCAGCTCCTCACCCCACTCCTGCAGCAGGCTGTGCATGAACTCAAACCCAAGGAAAATGGTCTCACTGGGTAGTTTGGCCAGTGAGGTCAGGCTGATATCCCGCTCTGCCTCCTTTACCTTCTCTACCAGAGCTTGTTGGTGGTATGGGTTCTGGGTGTCTAAATTCCACATGGAGATCACTGTGGCCAGTTTGTCTAGATACATGGTTGCAGACACTTCCTGGGGGTCATCCTCCCTCAGTGCAAACACAGTCAGCATGTCAGCCAAGTTGGCTAATGCACAGCACTTCATCTCAAGGCACAGGATTCTCTTCTGGATTTGCTTCAGTCCATTAAGCAACATGGCCAACAGAGGCAAGGTTGGACACACATCTGGGTCTGACTTAAACCTCTTTGGAGGATGGGAGAACTCATCTGAAGAAGACAAGTACTTATGGGCCATGATTCTAAAGTGAGACAGCAGGGGATCCTGCTGATTGCCTTTGTGTTTCATCATTTCCCACCACACATCAAGGAAGAAGGCCACATCCTTGGAAGAAGTGTCAATAGTCATGTGCTCCAAAAAGCGCTCTAGCTCTGTGCAGCAGATGGTGGTAGGCAGGGCCATCAGGAGCTGGACGAAGAGTCCAGAAGCTTTCAAAGACTTAAGCAGCTCAAAAAGCACTGTATGATTGATAGTAGGAATCATGTTGCCCACAGAGAAGAACACATCTTCCTGCCACCGAGTTTCAGTGTCAAGAGGAGTAAGAGGGCAGGGCTGAAGAACCTTGGCCCAGATGATGATCAGAGCTTTCTTCTTCCAGGCAAGCGGCTGGGAATGTACTGTGGCCGAGCAGATCTCCCTCAAGGCCTCCACAATGGGCTGCCCAACATGTTCCCAGTCAGACTTTATCAATTCTGCCAGTGCTTTGGGGCAGTACAGCTGCTCAGCCAGCAAGAAGCCCCCATGCAGAATAGTCATTTCTTCACAGATATTGAAGGGTCCTGTACAGACAGAAGCCAAATAAAGAGTGTAGTGAAAAGTTTTCAAAACAGGAAGCGAAGCTGGAGAGCAGTTATTAGGTTGGCTGTCGTTATCAAAATTAGAGAAGATAAAGGCTTTAACTGACATCAGTGAGAGGAGGGAAAGGGATGATTATAAGAGCCACTGAGAGCTGGAGTCATTAGGACTTAGCTGAGGAATAGAAAATGACTTCCTAGCCAGGGAAAGAGGAGGACAACAGGTACCAACAGAAGTGAAACACAGCCGGGTATAGGTAGTGGCAGCACACTTCCTAGCATGCACAAAGCCATAGGTTGGATCGCCAGTATGGCAGAAAAAGAGAGGGAAAGAATTACGGAACACAGCTGAGAGCTAGGGTGATGACACATGCCTATTAATCCCAGATACTGTGGAGGCTGCAGCAGGAAGCTGAGGCAGAAGAATCACAAGTTTGAAGCCAGCCTGGGCAACTTAGCAAGACACTGTCTCAAAATTTTACAAAATTACATCTAGGTGGTAGAGTACTTGCCCAGCAAATGCAAGGCCCTGGGCTCAATCCCCAGTAGCACATACACATACTACTACACATTCACAAAAAACAGGGAACAGAGAGTCAGGACAGGTTTGGAGGGAAGAAAAATTCAGTTTTGGTTAATTCGGAGTCTGAGGTAGAATATTAAGGAAGAGGTGTCCTCCAGCAATGACAATGCAGGGCTGGAGCTCAGGCACAATCAGGCCTGAAACGTGAATCTGTGACCAGAGAGGGTCACTGGGACTAAGGAAGTGAATGAGATCCCTTGGGAAGAGTGTGGAGAAGAAAAGTTGCACTGCTGCAGCTACAGCCTCCTGCAAAGGGCAGCCTGCAGGGCACTTGGGGAGAAAGGTTTAGAAAGAGCACAAGGGAAAATGGCCATACTTCCAAAACTGCTATATAGATTTAATGCAATTCCAATTGAGATCCCAGCAGCATACTTCATAGACCTTGAGAAAACAATCCAAAAATTCATTTGGAACAAGAAGAGACCCAGAATACCAAAAGCAATTCTAGGTAACAGAGACATGGCAGGGGGTATCACAATCCCCAACCTGCAACTATACTACAAAGCTACTGTGATAAAAACAGCATGGTACTGCCAAAGAAACAGACTTGAGGACCAGTGGAACAGATTAGAAGATGCAGAAACAACGACACACTCAGCCATCTCATCTTCGATAAAGGAGCCAAACACCCTCACTGGAGGAAAGATAGCCTATTTAATAAATGGTGCTGGAAAAATTGGGCTTCAACTTGCCAAAGAGTAAAACTAGACCTGTATCTCTCACCATGCACTAAACTAAAATCAAAATGGATTGAAGATCTAAATATTAAAATAGAAACTCTGAACCAGTTGGAACAGAGGTTAGGTAGAACCCTTGAAGACATCGGTGTAGGAAAAGATTTTATGAACAAAACCTTAGTTGCCCATGAACTAGCACAAACAATCAACAAGTGGGATCTCTTCTTATTAAAAGGCTTCTGCACAGCAAGAGAAACCACCAGCAGTGTGAACAGACAACCCACAATGTGGGAAAAAATCTTCACCTGCTCTTCCTCAGACAAAGGTCTACTATCTCGAATCTATAAAGAACTTAAAAAGATCAGATCTCCCAGATTTAAAGACCCAATCCAAAAATGGGCATCTGAAATGAACAGACATTTCTCAGACAAAGAAGTAGAAATAGCAAATAAATACATGAAAAAATGTTCAACATCACTGGTCATTCGAGAGATGAGAATGAAAACAACACTGAGATTCCATCTCACCCCAGAAAGAATGGCTGCTATCATGAAATCAACCAATAACAAATGCTGGCGGGGCTGTGGGGAAAGAGGAACCCTGCTCCACTGCTGGTGGGAGTGCAGACTGGTGCAACCACTGTGGAAATCAGTATGGAGATACCTCAAAGAACTAGGACTGGAAGTCCCATTTGACCCCACTATTCCACGGCTGGGGATCTTCCCCCAAGAATTAAAAGAATCATACCACAGTGATATATGTGCGCCTATGTTCATAGCAGCACAGTTTGTGATAGCTAAAACTTGGAAACAGCCCAAATGCCCATCAACTGGAGACCGGATAAAGAAAATGTGGTTTTTTAATAAAATGGAGTACTACTCAGCCATAAAAAATGAGAAATTAGAGACATTTATAGCTAAATGGATGCACATTTAGGTGATACTCTTAAGTGAAATAAATAGGACACACATGAATAAATACCGAATAGTTTCTCTGGTGTGAGAAACTGAAAGTGTAAATAAGGACTAAATGTATAATAGCTAATGTGAAATAGGAAGAAAAGGGGCAAAGGGGAAGGAAGTGGGAGGGCTAGGGGAAAGGATAGAAGGGAATGGGATTAATATGAGAAAATGGAAAAATAGGAACAAAATCTTTGTAAATAGGGAGGACTGGAGGGGTTGAAGGGAGGGCTGGGCAAGGGTGAAAAATAAGAACCAGGAGAGACTATGTAAAGGTGCAAATTTCCAATGATGAATGTCATTATATTGTATACCTAAAATGTACCAATGATTAGAATGAATAATCAATAATGTAAAATAGGAAGAAAAGGTCCAAAGGGGGAGGGTTAGTGGGAGGGGTAGGGGAAAGGAAAAATGATGAGAAATAGAGCACAAGAGAGCCCAGGATTTAGCTCAGTGGCACCATGCCTGTCTCACAAGCACAAGGTCCTAAGTTTGATCCCTGGTACCACCAGAAAAAAAAAAAAGGAAAGAAAGAGCATTAGGGCAGTATCCAATGACAGGGGCTACCAAGTATATTCTGGACACAACTGAGTGTCTGTGATGATACAGATGGAGGGCACAGCCCCACAACAACAGGCACAGAAGCAATCAGACAAGCCCTCCCTTCCCTTTTTTCTTATAGCCTTGCAATGGGTTTCAAACATTTTTCTGCCTTTCAGAGAAATAGTTCACCCCACTGCTCCTTTCAGTCAAAAACAGGCTACTCATGGCATTGCTCCTGGTAGAAACCAGAAGGCAGCTACAGAAATACTGTACCAGGTAAAAAAGTGAAGTCATTTCCTCAGCTATGAATTGACACAGACTTATTAAAGACATCCTGGAAGTTTAGTCAGAAATGGTTTAAATCCTAGTTCAGCCATTCAAAAGCAATGTGATCCCTTCTGCATACGTGTGTATAATACAGACTTCATGGTATAACTGAGGATCAAATGCTATATACTAGCCAAACCTTTAGCACTGGGGTGGTGCTGTTTATCTCTTAATCTCATTTCCCCAGGATGGGAGAGGGTAAGTATTTAGAATTAGACTAGGCCTGGTGATGCAGCTTAGTGGTCCACTGCTCACAGAGCATGTGAGGCCCAGGGTTTGACTTTCAGCAAAAAAAAAAAAAAATACGAAGGGAATGGTGGCACACACCTGTAATGTCAGCACTTGGGAGGCTGAGGCAGGACTGTTGAGTTTGAGGCCAGCCTGAACAACATAGACCCTGTCTCAAAAACACAAAAAACAACAGTAATGATAAAAAAATAATTTTTTTTTTAAAAATCAGGCCATCAATTGCCTGATTAAATGTTTAATAAAGGCTGGTTCCCTAAACCTTTCCATTGTTGTTAGGACCAGAATCTTGTCACTATTCTCAAAAATATGAAAGGCAGTGGTAAACCATATGCCTAGCATATGCAAGGCCCTGGGTTCAATTCCCAGTACTGTCCTCTGCCAAAATAAAAAGTCATGAGCAGAGTATGGTGATGCATGCCTGTAACCCCACTACTTGGGAGGTTGAGGTAGGAGGATCACTGAGAGTTCGAGGCCAGGCTGGGCCATATAGTGAGTTCAAGGGCAGCCTGAACTACATAGCAAGACCCTGTCTCAAAAAAAAAACACAAAAAGGGTCGGGGATTTAGCTCAGTGGTTCCACTGCCTGCCTCGAAAGCACAAGGACCTGAGTTCGATCCCCGGTACCAAAAAAAAAAAAAAGGATTTTTATATTTTGGGCTGGGGATTTAGCTCAGTGGTTCTGCTGCCTGCCTTGCAAGTGCAAGGACTCGAGTTCAATCCCTGGTACCAAAAACAAACAAACAAAAAAGAATCACGAAAGGATGAGTACTAGGGATTGAACCCAGGAAGGATTGAGCTACAATCCCAACCCTTTTTACTTATTTTTGAGACAAGTCTCACTAAGTTCCCCAGCCTGGCCTTGAACTTGCAATCCTCTTGTCTCAGTCTCCTAGGTAACTGGGATCCCAAGCATATGCTACCATGCCCACCTTGGGACATAATTGTACTATTTGTTTCTTTTGGCCCAGAAACTAAAATCAGAATACAATCACTGCTCACAATGCAAGTAAGTGTTCCTGACTCATTCCCTTTTCCTGGGGACCAGACATGTGGGCCCATTAGTCCCTCAAGATCACATCTTTTCCACTCTCACAGGCCAGGAGCCAGCACAAAAATACTGATTCCAGAAGTCTATAAAGAAATCCTACCCTGTCAACTTTTATGGGAGTATAAATGGCCAAGAATCAGCACTGCAACCCACTTGTGAAAGCAATCTCATCTTGGCTTCTAGTGTCCAGCTCAGACTACCAGGGTCTACGTTACTGGGGGGAGGGTCTTTCTGAGAGTTGCTGCCCTTTTTTTGGTACTGGGGATAGAACTTGGGACCTTGTGCTTGCGTGGCAGGCAGCGGCACCGCTGAGCTAAATCCCCAGTGGGGCCCTTCTTTCTGATCAGGCTACTCTCCCAGGGCCGCAAAATATATTTCCTTGTGACTCTGTAAATTCAAATTTATTCCACTGTCATCTCAGGAGACGTTTGGCCCCCAACACCTCTGCCTTCCAGACACTATATACACATGCTACTTGAAAAAGCCCTAGGAAAAGAAAAAAAGAAAAAAAAGAAAAAAAAGAAAAAGCCCTAGGAGCAGTCAATAGCTTATCTCTAATGGTTAACTGGTGCAGGTGAGTGCCTATTTATGTTTGTTAAGTGCTTGCTTAACTCTGGCAGGCACTGCGCTAGGTGGTACACGTATAAAACCTTTTAATCTTCAAAACAACTCTTTGAAGATTATTATTAATACTATTTTAAAGATGTGAACATTGAAGCTCAAGCATAATTTGCTCAGGGTGTCATAACCACAAAGTGGTGTGACTGAGACAGAAAATGCCACAGTTGCGGGACTCCACAAACTTTTCAAGCTTTGCCACTGCACCACTGCAGAGCTTGCTGGGGAAAGCCACAAGTCTCCAGTCTACTATTACTGGCTCGGCTTTGGGTGCAGCACCTCTGGTTCTTCTAGGACAGCCTCCTAAGAGCCTTGCCCACTTAAGAGCGCACCCAGGAGGATGCAGAGGCTTGGCAAGGTGCCATCGATTTCTAGCAGCTCCGCCCTCCCTCTCAAGACCTCCTTGGAATGAAGCTGCACGCAGGTTCATCAGCAAGCGCCATCTCAGCCGCTGTAAGCCCTCCCCATTAACTGCGATCTGAACGCGCGGCGCCGTGCTCCACCGCACTAAATCCCACACTGCGTGCACGTGGTCACAATGAAAACTCCCCCAAAACCCTGGGAGGAAGAGAGTATCATCATCCCCGTTCATCGATGAGTCCTGAGGAGAGATAGTAAACTAGCTCAAGAACTTAGCTGATGTTCAATAAATGAGACCGTCGGGTCGTCCGTGATTCCCCCCGAACGTACTCCCAGTGCAGCACTGCCCAAGCACGTGCACAATCCGCGGCTACTTCTCGGGGATCCGAGTTCACACCCGTTCGCAGAGATTTTTCCCGTGAAAAGGGGAAAGGGGCGGGAGAGGGAAAGCAGGCCAAGGGGCGACGCGGCCTCGGCCAGAGCCTGACTTCCCGCGGCCGGGTCTCCAAGGACACCCCCAGCCCGGAAGTTTTCTTTGGCCCCGGCCCGGGCGGGCGCGCGCAGCGGGACGGGCATTTCGGGTCGGGCCGCGCCGCCTGGGAGGCGCGTTGAGGGGTGCGGCCCAAGCGGGCCGGGGTAGGGGAGCCGGACACCCACCTAGATCCATGGCGGCGACGTTGGCGGCGGCGCAGACCGCCCCTCCTCCTGGAGGCCGCGAGCGCGACGCAAGCGTCACGGCACAATGGGAGGTGCGGGAGGGCGGAGCCACAGGCCCCGCCCACAGCCTTGGTCCCTTTCCCTCCCAGTTCCCGGGCAGGCTGCACGCCGCTTCGCACGCACGCGCGCTCCTCGCCAACGAACCCGAGGCCTCGAGGCCGCCAAGCCCACAGCGCCTCCTCTCGGCCATACAGGCAAGTACACTCTACACTGCCTCTTTCTAGGTTTCCTGAGTCCAGGTGGTCTTGTCCATGGCCCCTGGCCCCGCATTCTCCCTCACAGGAACCCCAGATAGCTCGCGCACACAGTTCACTGGCACGAATCCCGTTCCCCAGGCTGCCTACTCTGTAGCATGCGCTTGGCCCTTCGGAATCTTCCTCCCCGCAGAGGGTTCCCGGATCTCACAATTGGCCCCGCCCAGGCCCACAGACACAGTTGCCTTCAACGCCCTTCATACCACACTGCCTCCTTCCTACAGCGACCACCATCTTTAATTTTTCAGGATCATAGAAGCCTTTGAAACTTTTACTGTTTCAAAGAAAACAGAAAATGCACTGTGAGGCAGATCCAATCCAGCAGCCTCACGTGTGTACAGCTTTCCCCCCCTCGACCTTTAGTGTCTGGTGTCACCTGGAAAGAACAGAGGGACTCAGCCTCAAGTACCCCAATGTGCCAAGCAGAGTTTGAGTTGGCCTGGGCTGCCATCAAGCAGCTGAAGCGTCCTTTGAGTGACCAGGAGAAACTGCTGGTGTACAGCTTCTACAAACAGGCCACTCAGGGTGACTGCAACATCCCTGCCCCTCCTGACTCGGATGTGAAAGCCAAAGCCAAGTGGGAGGCATGGGACGTGAACAAAGGGATGTCCAAGACAGATACCGTGAAGGTCTACATTGCCAAAGTGGAACAGCTGAAGAAAAAGGAGGCTGATTAGGGACAGTTTAGCAGGCAGAGGTAGCATGGCTCCTCTGGTAAGGAATGGGCTTCTTAAAAGATCTTAAAGGCTGAAATGTCCTGAAAGGGTAGTAAGATTAGCTAAGACATCAATAAAGCACTTAAACTGCCTAAGAATGACTATGTTGTTGGGAAAGAGAAACTCAGTGACTTGAGAGTCCTAGGGAAGTGTCTAAATAAAAAAACGAATCTTGGGCCGGGAATTTAGCTCAGTGCTTCTGGTGCCTGCCTTGAAAGCACAAGGTCCTGAGTTCAATCCCAGGTACCAAAAAAACAAAAAAAATCCCCACGAATCTCTCCACCAGGTAATCATTGGTTTTCTGGGTGGTTGTGAATGTGTTCCTTTCTTTCCTATTTCACAGCATATGTAGATATTTGGCAGTAGAAGGGATGACAGGAGAATCAATGCTATCAAAATGCCCAAGACTAGCTGGGCATGGTGGTGTACACCTGTAACCCCAACACTAAGGAGGCTGAGGCAGGAGGGTTGCCACAAGTTTGAGGCCTCCCTGGGCTTCTACATAGTGAGTTCAAGGACAGCCTGACTTACATAGTAACCCTGTATAAAAAAAACAACAACAAAAAACACCCAAGGTTGGAGATGAGAACATTCCCCAGTGACCTTCACTTCTAGGAAGCTGAGGCCCCTGCCTCCCCTACCCCTTTAGGGGCTGCTGACTCACCAGCAGCCCAACATTAGAGGGGAAAGGGACTGTCTTCCCAAAAGCTAAGGTCAGGGATTTAGCTCAGCGGTGGCACTAACTGCCTTGCAAGCGCATGATCCTGAGTTTGATCCACAGTACCAAAAAACAACAAAAAAAGAAAATTCCGAAAAGCTAAGGTCAAGCTCAGAATTCCTTACTGGAACACAGTTCAATGAGGTTAGTATCTTTTTTGTCTGTGTGTGCGCCAGATCCAACTCAGGACTTCGCACTTGCTAGGCAAGCCAGGCCTCTGAGCTACATCCCCAGCCCTAAAGTTACTATCTTACAGTGGTGAGGTAATTGATCCAGTGCAACATAGTAGCTGAGAAACAATGGAGCCATAGTTTCAAAATCCCAGGCACTGATGACTCATCTGAGGCCTAGCAATCAATATTTTCTTGGGACTACTTTATAGCTAACCCTAGTAGCTGTATGAGAAAAAATGCTGTATATAGGTATGCTTATATGAGATTTGTTTTAAGACCACAGAACACCACCTATGAAGGGCTACAGTACTAGAGCCCGATGTCTACTCCATATTAATGATCAGGGAGGCATCAATGCATAACCCCTGTGTCTGGTGGCTGGATGTGGAGTGCTGAGTTCTTAAAGACATTTCAGAGAAACAGGTCCCCTGTGGTATGCCATTTCCTAGAATTTTTCCTTGTTAAAAATTATTTTCTAGCCAGGTGTGGTGGAGCATACCTATAATCCAGGTACTGAGGCTGAGGCAGGAGGGCAGCAAGTTTGAGCCCAGATGGGCAACCTAGCACTCTGTGAGACCATGCCAGAATGCAAAAAGACTAGGGGTGTAGCTCAGTGCAAAGGCCCTGGGTTCAGTCTTCAGTACTGTAAATAACAGTGACTTAAATTATTACAACTATAAGCTGGATAAGAACCACATTGTAAAACAATTCTTTTCTGATACTGTGAACATGTTTTTTATACTTTGAGGACCATGATTTATGTTAAATGCTAACAGAAAAATAATGTACCTTGCTCCAAACTGTGGCAGCAGTTTAGGAATTGTAAGTATGCCATACCATTTTATAAATCACTATGGAATTGGGGCCTGGGGTTTGGTTCGGTGGTTCTGCCATCTGCCTTGCAGGCTCAGGGTCCTGAGTTCGATCCCCAGTACCAAAAAAAAATCACTATGGAAACTTATAAAATAAAAATGTGTCATAAATGGGCCGGGGATTTAGCTCAGTGGTGGTGCTGCCTACCTTGCAAGTGTAAGGTCCCGAGTTCGATCCCTGGTACCAAAAAAACAAAACAAAACAAAACAAAAATGTATCATAACTAGGAGTGCAGAAAGTAATTGTAAGACAGCTAGGGATTGCCAGGCATGGTGGCACACCTCTGTAAGCCAACTACTCATGAGGCTGAGGCAGGAGGATTACAAATTTGAGGCCAGCCTGAAAAATACAGGGACACCCTGTCTCAAAAAGGCGAGGCTATACTTGAGTGCAAAGGCCCTGGGTTCAATCCCTGGTACTGGGGGATGGGGGGGAAGTGTAGTATATAGTGTGCTAAATTTTGTGGGGGAAAAGGAAAAAATAAGACTATATTTATAATTGTTTAACAAATAGTTGTTTAGAGTAGGTAAGGGGAATGGGACTGACCAAATTTGTTTTGTTTTTAAATGGTATTAAGATTGAACTCAGGGGTCGGGGATTTAGCTCAGTGGTTCCACCGCCTGCCTCGAAAGCACAAGGTCCTGAGTTTGATACCCGGTACCAAAAAAAAAAAAAAAAAAAAGATTGAACTCAGGGCTTTAAGCTTGCTAGACAAGAAGAGCTCTATCACTGAGCTATATCCCCAACCTTTTAAAATTTTTGAGACAAGGTCTTCCTCAATTTCCCAGGCTGGCCTCAAACTTGCAATCCTCCTGCCCCTGCCCGTAGAGTAGCTGCCATTACAGGTGAGCATCACATGCCTGACAAGATTATTTGATGTATACCTCTTGATCAATTTTGATTTTTTCAGCCATGTGACTCTATTGTAAGGAAGTCTGAGGCAAGGGCGCATTTTTTTTTTTCAAAGGGTGCATATTGATCGAGGCCAGGACAAATTTCTTTCATACTGATTTTTCATAGGTAAGAGTATTGTTAGGCTATACAGTCAAACTTCTCAACTCTTACCATAAATTTCAGTGGACAAGTTGAAGGGGTCCTAAAAATTGCTAAAGCAGAGTGGTTCTGTGTGACAGGTTAGATGGGCAGCAAGTCACATAAAGGAGCACTGAAAGTCCACAACTTTGCTAATTCCACCAAGATGGAATGAAGTTAATGCATACAATTCACACTGCTAATTCTCCAGGGTAACCTAGGACAACCTATGCAGCATGGCTATTTTAAATCTCTGGATTCAAATTCAAGACACTTGAACTTACACTTACAGCTAAAAGTATTGTAGGAATTCACCCCCCTCCCCAATTAAAAAACAGAATTACCATGAAAATACAACTCTGGGGAAACTGAAGATTCTCAACTTCATTGTTTAAAACACCAGCTAGCACAAAAGTATCTCTCTGGATTGGGGCTGTAGCTCTTTGGTAGGGCACTTGCCTAGCATGTGTGAGGCTCTGGGTTCAGTTTCTAGCACCGCCCCCCCACAGCTTTCTTATAACATAATTTTTTCTGTATAAAATCAAATTTATTTTTCAGCATGCTTTTTTTTTGGCTTAAATTCTTTTATTGGTACATTTTAGGTATACAATATGTTTACATTTATCATTGGGTGCTTGTGCCTGTACATGATGTATCTTGGTTATTTTTTCCCCATTACCTGTGCACCCTTCACCCCCTCCACCCTTCCCTATTTCATACTTCATTTCCATATTTTTTTCTTTTCTCATAATTTTTTCCTTTCCATTCTTTCCTTTCCCCATCTCCTCCCACCACCCCTACCCCTTTGGACCTTTTCCTATTTCAAAGTATCAATTATTAGTTATTAATCCTTTTAATCCTTATTTACACTCTGTTTCTCACACTAGAGAAACTATTTGGTATTTACACGTGTGTCTTATTTATTTCAGTTAAGAGTATGGCCTCAATATGTATCCATTTAGCTATAAATGACTCTAGTTTCTTGTTCTTTATGGCTGAGTAGTACTCCATTTTATAAAAAAAACCACATCTTCCTTATCCAGTTTCCAGTTGATGGGCACTTGGGCTGTTTCCAAGCTTTAGCTTGCCCCAGTAAACAAACTGTGCCCCAATAAACAAGGGTACACATATATTTCTGAGGTATGATTCTTTTAATTCTTTTGGGAAAATACCCAGCAGGGGAATAGCTGGGTCAAATGGGACCTCTCATCCTAGTTCTTTGAGGTATCTCCACACTGATTTCCATAGTGGTCGCACCAGTCTGTACTCCTACCAGCAATGGAGAAGGGTTCCTTTCTCTCAGCATGCTTTTATTTTGATGAAGCTCCTGGTGAGGCCTTCACCAATCAGATGTAGTATGTATGATGTCTTACCCACTTATTCAGCACACTTTAATGGTTACAGTAGTAATTTTGGGTGGGAGGGGAGACAGGGTCTTGCTTTGCAGTTCAGGCTGGTCTTGAACTATGTAGCCCAGGCTGGCTTCGAACTCAGCAATCCTCCTGTCTCAGCCTCCCAAGTGCGGGGACTACAGGTGTGCACCGCCACACCTGGCCTTACAATAGTAATTATCATACTTCTCTTGCTTTTTATTTTCTATAATTTTCTTTTCTCATAGATCATACACCATACCCCCCAAGATGGAAAAGTAATCATAACTTTTAGTTTAAATTTTCTGTTTTTAAGGGCCGGGGATTTAGCTCAGTGGTTCCGGTGCCTGCCTCAAAAGTGCAAGGTCCCGAGTTCGATCCCCAGTACCAAAAAAAAAAAAATTACTGGTTTTGGTTTAAAATTACTAGCTGGATTGTGCAGAAGCAAACTTAAGGAGTTTTTGATAAAAGGCCAAGGTTATACACTAAATGACTGTAGTGTAAAATTTTTTTTTTGGTACCAAGGATCAAACTCAGGACCTTGTGCTTTCAAGGCAGGCAGTGGAACCACTGAGCTAAATCCCCGGCCTGAGGTAAATAAAATATTAAAGATCACAACAGAGGAAATCATGGCAATGAAATAAATAAAAGGGGGCTGATCTCTTAAAGCCAGTATGTGCCAGGTGAATAAACAACATTAATTTCCACCATGCATGGTGCCTTCTATCATTCATGTCATTTAAGAGAAAAACACTCTGTTCTATTAAAATTCAAGATAAGCAGATAGAAAACGAGTACTTTTAGTCATTCAGTACTTACATAATCCATTTATTTCACAATGATAAACAGGGGGCTCCCTTATAGCATCCTCATACACTGGGAACAGTATGGTACTTTCTTTTCATGAGAACAGTGTTAGTAGAGATAAATACTAAAAAGTGCTTCATGTCTAATAGAAAATCTGAGAATTAACAAATTAATGAGACAGAAGTTTGTATAGGAAAAAATGGAACAATTACCTAAAGGAGGAATGCATAACTTGTTTGCTTTGAAACTCATGATTTTTCCCTAAGACAGTGAATTTAAGTTGAATAAAAGGTGTTGTTGAGTTAGACAAGGATTTTTTTCCTCCCAGGGAGGTAAGATCACCCTTATAAGAAGCTGAATCTTACCCAGAAAATGCCACAGAGAACAGCAGAGGTTATGATTTAACAGAAAATTTTTTATGTGTAATTTCTGGTATCCTTGGAGTCAATCCTTTAGTCTTTGTTCTCTAAAGTCAATGTGGTGACCACTTTAAATAATGAGACATAGACTCATGTAACAGCCTAATTTCAGAAGCATTTAAAAAAATTTTATTGGTATACTTTTGGTATGATCACATTCATCATAGGGAATTTGTACCTGTACATAATATAAGAATTTAAAAAATTTAATAATGAATATACCCAATACAATTTTGTTCCCAGTGATTAAAACCTACTTGTGTAGCGCCAAAGAGAAAACATAATTTTTTTCAGGCTGAAGAAATAATTTAACCTATTTTTGTTTTTTTTGGTACTGGGGATCGAACTCAGGACCTTGCACTTGTGAGGCAGGTGTGGTGCCACTGAGATAAATCCCTGACCCAATTTAACCTATTTAAGATCCTTTCTTGAGAGAATTTAAAAAATATTAGCGCAGAGCCAGGAGTATCAAAACACATTAAATCCTTCTGTTTTCTCTGGCTACTCAAGATGTAAAAGCAAGTAAAATGGGGGTTTAATTAAGTCTTTTTGTCCAAGGAACAGAATTTAAAAAAAAAAAAAGGAAAATTAAAAAAGCAAAAATGCTGAATGTCAAGACCACCTTCCAGAGCAAGGTATTAGAACAGCTTATTATCATGAGGTGCTCGGAATATAATCATTATAAGCAATTGATCTGAATTTACTTGAACATTTGCTCCAATAGAATCTATCAGTTCTGATGATTCACACCTCATCAAAACTCTTTCCATCCCCAGTCAAGGGTAATGTCCCATAAACTGTCCTAGTCTAGAAAATAATTTGTTACTAATTTAATACAGTTACATAGAATGTGCCATTCCAGTGACAGTGCAGATTATAGCAAGAATTCTCCTTTACTTGGAGCAATGATAATCAGATTTCATTTCTAAAATATACCAGCACTTTCAAAGATTGAAAGACACAAATCTTCACCAGCCAGGCCTCCTTGCCTGTACAGGATACAAACAAGTAGTAAGGGCATTTATCATAAGCAGATACAGCAGGCTTCTAGGTGCTGGATGGAAATAATAGATGCTTGTTTCACATGATGTCTTCCATTAACCTGAAGCCTTTACTTTATTTCTTTTAGCAAACCACTCATCGCTTTTGTCTGCTGCCATTGCCTATAGAAACAAAAGTTGAATATACATTTATTCCTAGTCTGAAAAATGAAAGATATAGCCCACTTTGTACTTCACTCCACTGTCCACAAAGGAGAAATTAACATTTAAAGAGTGTTCACTCAGTGCATTTTGTTGAATGCGACAGGAGATGCTGGTGTGTACCAAGCAACTGCGTGGTGACTCTCACCACTGAGTAAAGGGCAAAGCCTGCAGCTGGGAAGCACAGAGGACTGACTCAAGAGCAGGACCATGCACACCAAGTTAGTCTTTGGCAGAACAAAACACTTTAGCGCTCATGAGGCTCAGTCTGATCATGAGAACAAATATGAGAAATTATTTGATGTTTTAGCTATCTGGAGTAAAACAATTTCCTATTTACACCTCCTACCTACTCTACTAATACTGGTTCTATTGGATTAGTTTTACTAATTACTTTTTTGGTTTTTTTGAAACAGGGTTTCACTAGGTAGTTCAGGCTGGCCTTGAACTCACTATGCAGTACAGGAACTCACGGATATCTTCCTGCCTCAGCCTCCTAAGTGCTGGGATTACAAGTGTGCACCACCATGCATGGGTATTTTTTTTTTTGTAACTGTACTAAAGATTGAACCCAGGGGTGCTCTATCACGGAATTACATCTGTACCCTTTTTCACTTTTCATTTTGAAATAACATCTCACTAAGTTCCCCAGACTGGGCTTAAATTTGTGATCTTCCTGCCTCCACCTCTGGGAGAGTTGGGATTACAGGTGTGCATTACTCTCCTGGGCTGATTTTGTGCCTCTTAATTAAAAAGGAAGCCTTGTTAATAATGTTAACAAAATTTTGGCTATACAAGTCCTTTTAGCTGTTCAGTAAGGAAGACTATTCAGTAAAAAAGCAAGTATGGAAATATCTTTCTAAAAATGAGTTTTCAGATGGGTGTGGTGGCACACACCTGTAATCCCAGGTGGAGGCAGGAGGATCATGTGAATTTAAAGCCAGCCCTGGTTACATAGTGAGTTCAAAGTTAGCCTGAACTGCATGGCAAGACTTTGTCTCAAAAACAAAACAGAAGTCTGGAGATCCATTGTATAGTGAACATAGTAACTTGAAATTGCTAAGTGAATAGCTAAAATTATGTGAGGTGATGAATGTTAATTAGTTTGATTTAATCACTTAACAATGTATACATATATTAAAATATGTTGGCCCAAGGATTTAGCTCAGTGGTTCTACCACCTGCCTCGCAAGCACAAAGTCCTGAGTTTGATCTCTGGTACCAAAAAAAAAAAATGTACTCCATAAATATACACAATTTAAAAAATTGTAAAATTTTTAAAAATTTAAAAAATAACAATGAGTTTTCAGCCAGGTGTGGTAGTGAATGCCTATAATCCCAGCACTCTGGGAGGCTGAAGCAGGAAGATCACAACAAGTTTGAGCCTAGCCTGGGCAACTAGAGACTTAGTGAGACCCTGTCTCAAAGTTAAAAAAAAAAAAAAAAGGGCTAGGAATGTAGCTCAGTGTGGAGGCCCTGGGTTTGATCCTC
Source organism: Heterocephalus glaber (assembly GCF_053883595.1). Classification (NCBI taxonomy): domain Eukaryota; kingdom Metazoa; phylum Chordata; class Mammalia; order Rodentia; family Bathyergidae; genus Heterocephalus; species Heterocephalus glaber. The sequence continues at coordinate 12,737,594 of NW_028258351.1, read as the reverse complement.
AATACCTCTAAAAAATAAACATTTTTCATCATGAATTGGGAACTATGCTGGGATCAGATGTGGCAACAGAGTCGGGGATTTAGCTCAGTGGCACTCTGCCTGCATCACAAGGGAAAGGTCCTGAGTTCTAGCCCTGGTACCAAAAAACCTCAAAAAACCAAAAAACCAAAAAACTAATTGCCAGATGTGGCAACAGAGACGGTCGAGGCTTTGGGGAGTGTACTGACCAGCTGAAGACTCAGCTATGGAAACAATTATTATTAGTATTATTTTTTTTGGTACTGGGGATCAAACTTGGGTCCTTGCACTTGTGAGGCAGGTGCCGGAACCACTGAGCTAAATCCCCGGCCCAGGAAACAATTATTTTGCACAAGGAAGTGTGTGTACATGTGTGTTGAGGCATTTGCTACACCTCAACACCAAAGGATCTCAAAAACCAAAGGAGAAGAGAGTTCAGAGGAGGAGGAATTTTGTCAACGGCAGGAAAGTGGAAGAATCTGGCAAATTTCCCAAATGATAGGCTGCCTAAGATTCCAGTTTCCTGCATGATAAAATTTATAAAGGCTGCATTTTTTTTTTAAGGCTGCATTTTTTCACAAACTTCCTGCCTTAATTAACATTAATCAAGCATCTGCATAATTAACACAAGTTATTGTTATTTCCTCAAAATTTAGGTAAGTGGACAGAAGAACAGAAACTTCAGTAGATTGCTTAAGGTGCTTCATAGATGTTACACAACCAACCTTTATTGATTCCTTCAGTCAATAAAGTGTTCAGGGGGGAGGTAGGTATAGTGCGCCACAACTATAGCCCCATTTTTGTTTTGTTTTTTTTGTACCAGGGATGGAACTCAGGGCCTTGTGGTTGCAAGGCAGGCGGCGGAACCACTGAGCTAAATCCCTGGCCAAGCCCCAGTTTTTCAGGAGGATGAAGCAGGAGGATCACTTGAGCCCAGGAGTCAAGCCCAGTCTGAGTAACATAGCAAGGCCCTGTCTTAAAAAAAAAAGCATTGGGAGAATATTTACTACATTCTAGGTATGTGCCAGAAGCTGGCATACAACAACGAGCAACTGCTTTGAAAACTGCTGAAAAATCAAGTTTGTCTAAAATAGGAAAGCAGCTGCTGTATTTGACAAAATGGATTTCACCAATGATGTAAATACTAGTACTTAATTGAGACAGAAGAGCTAGTACAGGGCAGACTGAAATCTAAGTGAGAGATGAATTTTTATTTATTTTTTTGGTACAAGGGATCGAACTCGGGTCCTTGAGCTTGCAAGGCAGGTGGCAAAACCACTGAGCTAAGTCCTCAGCCCAGAGATGAATTTTTAAATAAGAAATCTAACTGTCAAGGATCAAATAAATGTTGGAGAGGCTGCAGGGGGAAAAGGAACCTTTCCTATATTGTGGGTGGGAATGCAAATTAGTACAACTACTATTGAAATCAGTACAAAGACTCTTCATATTAGAAATTCCATTTGACCCAGCTATTCCCCTTCTTGGTATCCTCCTCAAAAGGTAAAGACATCATATTACAGTGGTACATGCATGCCCATGTTTATAGCAGCACAATTCATAATAGCTAAATCTTGGAAGCAGCCTTATGTCCATCAGCAGATGAATGGATAAAGAAAATGTATGGGGGGCCGGGGATTTAGCTCAGTGATTTTGCCGCCTGCTGAGCAAGGACCTGAGTTCGATCCCCAGTACCAAAAAAGAAAAAAAAAAAGAAAATGCATGGTATTTACATACAATGGAGTACTACTCTGGCATAAAGCAAGATAAACTTGAGTCATTTGTAGAAAAATGGATGCATCTTGGGACCATACTGTTAAGTGAAATCAGATATGTAAGCTTAAATATCACATGATTTCTCTTATATGAGAAACCCAAATTATAAACAAAGAGCAAAATAAAAGATAACAGAAAGTAAGAAGGTAGAGCTTTCTCAAATGGGAAGGGGACCAAGAGATGGAAGGAGGGGGAGGGAAGGGAAGGGGATGAGCAAAGAATTAAGATGTGTTATGTACATGTGTACCAGCTGCCTACAAACAATGTAACTATTATATACTGCAAACATGTACTATTTTTTTTTTTTTTGGTACGGGGATGGAACTAAGCCCTTGTGCTTTTGAGGCAGGCAGCAACACCACTGAGCTAAATCCTCGGCTCTAATTTTTTTTTTTTGGTACCACGGATCGAACTCGGGTCCTTCCGCCTGCACAGCAGGCGGCAAAACCACTGAGCTAAATCCCTGGGCCCCTGGCCCTAATTTTTAAAAAAAATGTACAAAAGAGATAAAGGGTCAATAAAAGGTGTTCAAAAGATGGGAGCTACTGGAGCTTGTTTGTATGCTGATGAGAACAATTCACTAAGAAGGAAGAGTCTAATGCTGTGTAGTGGAGATGAGATGGCTGAAAGGCTAAGCAAGTGAGAGCCATGGCATTTCCATTCACTGAGCAGAATGATGTTTATTTATGGCTGCAGTGGTTCCCTAAGGCAACTGGAGGCTGTGGGAAGGTGCAGATGCTGAGGTCACACAGGTGGCCAGGAAGACACAGGTCCCAGGCTAAAAAGTCATTCTAACAGCAAAGGACACAGCTCCCCCACTTTATACCATACCTTATAATTAGGCTGTGGTGATATAAAAAAAAAAAAATTAGACTCACATCATCCAACAATTTGTTTCCTTCTGGATCTATCTTAGAAAGCTCTCGAAATGCTTCATCCCCAACAAAGCAAATTTCATGTCCATCCTATACCAACAAAGGAAAAAACAATTTGGCAAAAAAGGTGTCTCTGAAGAGACTGTGGTAAAGCCTGCCTGTCCCCTTGCTGAGTAATACTTACAGGGTCGGCCAGGATGACAACTTGTACTGTTGCTTTTCCAGGGGTATCCAGACTCACCAGGGGCATGAGAATCTTCTGATTCTCCCTTCTCATCAAGTCTTCTAAATCTGGCAACTTGAGGAAAACAAAAAGGCAAAGTAAGCAAGGGTCATATACTACTTTTATGACATGATCCTCATTAGTGCTAGGGGAGTATCTGATCAGAACCAAGGCACCACTTGTTTGATTTCATTATCTCAGTAGTCCTTGAAACAACCATTGAACTTGATACCAAAGCCACAATCAGAATGATCTTAAGAAAGGAAAGCCAAGGTTCTCAGCTGGGTTGAACTAGCTTGTCAAGCTTAAACAAAAGATCAGGTAATCAAACCTTACTTCTTTCTGGGGACAAGAAAAGGCAATTCTTCCAAAAGCTGTTGCATGATCAACTAAGCCTTTGATGCCCTGTAGTTCCAGCTTACACTGAAAAGAAATAGGGAGGTGGGTTTATGTTTTCATACAAGTTACACATGCATGTGCTTAAAAAAATTAAACAAGACTAAAAGAATAAAGTAAAAATGACGTTTCCCTCCTGTCACTTAAGGCAATCAGTCAGCAGTTTCTCATGTATCCTTCTAGATACATTTCCTACCTCTTTACTTCCATCCTTTCCTGTCTTCATTTATCCTTTCTTTTTTTGTGCTACTGAGAATGGAACCCAGGTCTTTACGCATGGGTTAGGCAAACATGCTAGGCAAACACTCTACCACTGAGCTGCATCCCTAGCCCTTTTAAATTTTTATTTATGTATTTTCCCAGTACTGAGAGTTGAACTCCAGGAGAGCTAGGCTCCATTCCCAACCCTTTTTTTCCTTTTCTGTACCAAGGATCAAACTCAGGACCTTGCACTTTTGAGGTAGGAGTGGTGCCACTGAGCTAAATCCCCAGCCCTCCCAACCCTTTTTAATTTTGAGACAGTCTCACTAAGTTGTCCAGGCTGGCCTTGAACTTGTGATTCTCCTGCCTCAACCTCCTGAGTAGCTGGGATTACAGATATGTGCTAATGTACCTAGCTCTATGTTTCTTTTTTACACAAATAGTGGCACAATACCTCACCAGCACATAAAGACTTAAACCAATCTTTTCGATAACTGTATATTAATCCCTTCTATTAGTGAATCATTGAAATGTCACTCTAATCCACAGGACACGGAGGTTCTTATATTTTGCTATTGCAAAGAATGCTATAATAGATATCTTTGTATTCACTTCTTTTTGTAGATGTGTGATGAAGACATCTGTAAAGTAATTCTAGGAAGTAGAACTGCTGGTCAAAGTACAAGGATTAAATCAGGTTCAAATGCTAGGTTATTGAAAACTAATATATAGGGCCGGGGATTTAGCTCAGTGGTTTCGCCGACTGCTGTGCAAGCGCAAGGACCCGAGTTCGATCCCTGGTACCAAAACAACAACAAAAACAAAAACTTCTACACACACATATATATATATATATACATATATATACACATATATATACATATATATGTGTATATATATATATGTATATAAAATCATAGATTAAACCTTGTCTATATCTTTTCTGATTAAGCATTTCTACTGTTCACTTTCTCTTTTATTTTTTTGTGGTGTTGGGAATCTACCCAGGGCCTCAAACATGCTAGGTAAGCTCTCTACCACTGAGTCACATTACCCAGCCCATTCCACTTCTAAAAGGATATATCCCCAAATAGAAAAAAGGTAGTACTTAAGCAGTGAGGTTACCACTAATTTTCATTTTCTTCTTTCTGTTTATCTGTATATATATTGAATCACAGTGAAGAAACTATGAGAACAACTTTCATGTGAAACTCATTTAGAAACCCTCTAAGATCACTCACCTGGTTCTCAGCATAGCCCAGCAAAGCCCTCTGCTTCTCTTCATCCTGTTCATAAATCTTCATTCCCAGGAGATTAGACCAGTAATTCAAGGATTTCTGAAGATCAGATACTGCTAGAGTTACTTTTAATACAGGATCTGGCCGGTAATAGAAGAGCAGGAAAAGGCAGATCAGTTCAGTGAAGTAGAATAAAAATACTGAAACAAGCTTATAAATATGTAAGAATATTTACATAGCTTAATGATGGAGTGCATGCCTAGCATGTGCGAGAGCCCAGGTTTGATCCTCAGCAACCATGGGTCCCCAATTTAGGTAATGACAAAAAGATATTTAAGTCAGTAAGAAAGGCCACATTATTAAAAAAAAAAAAAAGCAAGCACCAAAGCCAGGCATAGTGGGACATGCTTGTAATCGCAGCATTTGGGAGGCTGAGGCAAGAGGACTGCTATCAGTTCAAGACTAACTGGAACTACATACCAAAACCCTATCTCAAAAAATCCAAATGAAGAAAGAAATGGTTAAATATCTAAATTGAATAGCAAAATACATTCCTGATGGGTTAAGAAATCAATTTTAAAGAATGAAACCAAGAAAATATAAATACAGGTGATTATTTATACAATTTTGAGTTGGAAGAAGATTTGTGTTTAAACGTGAGGCAAAGATAGAAAAACCATGAAGGTGGGGCTGGGGATTTAGATCATTGGTTCCACTGCCTGCCCCACGAGAGCAAGGACCCGAGTTCAATCCCCGGTACCAAAAAAAAGAAAAACCATGAAGAAAGAAGCCTGCTAGGTTAATCACACAAGATGGAAAACCATTTGACATCAACAACCAAAAAAAGAATTACAGGGCTGGGATGTAGCTCAGTGGTAAAGTGCTTGCCTAGCATGCACAAGGCCTTGGGTTCTATCCTTACTACTGGGGGGAAAAAGGAATTAACAATCAAAATTAAAGAGTAAACAACAAAGCCGGGAAAAATTTTTGCAACACACAGGACATGATTTAGTATGTAAATCATCTTTAAGTACTAGGATGTTCATCTAGGTGAACTAGGATTTTCATCCTAGAAAAATCATCAAGTAGTTCACAAAAGAACTGGAATGGTCAACGAACATTTGAAAAATTATTTAATTTCACAGTCAAAGAAATTAGGATTCAAATAAAATCTTTTATCTAACTGGCAAATATTTTATTCTTGTGTTTGTTTTGTTTCTTATTTTTTTTGGCAAATAATTTTAAAAGATAGCAGTGTTAACTGTATTAGTCCAAGTGATCATTATATAAAACTTGGTGGTGTATAAATTAGTACATTTCTGGGCAATGATTTGACAGCATGTATAAAAAACTTAAAAAATACACATTGTTGAAAGAACAACTCTACTTGCAGAAATTCAAAAAGTAACTGTGGATGTATGAAGGGCTTTCATCACAAACATATTCATCACAGTATTGCCCAGAACAGTGAAACTCTAGGAACAACACAAATATTTAACAGAAGAGAATTGTTTATCTTCCTACAATGTAATAATGCAGTGGAATTCCTGGAATGGATTATTAAAGCATACAGACAAATTTTTGGATGAAAGATTGGAAACATAAGACTCTAAAATAGTCACAGTGGTTATTACTGGACATATGGTGCTGTTTTCTTCGCGTGCGCATGTGTGTGTGTCTTACTGAAGACTAAACCTGGGGCCTTGTGCATGCAAAGCCAACACTTTAACACTGAGCTACACCCCTAGTCTTTTATTAAAAATTTTATTTTGAGACAGTCTTGCTAAGTTGCCCAGACTTGCCTCAAGCATGAGATCCTCTTGCCTCAGCCTCCTCAGTAGCTAGGATTACTGGCATTCATCACCATGACCCGCCTCTAGGTTTTTTTTTCCTTGTGTATATGTATGAACATGTGTACCCATGTATAATGTGTGTGCCTATTTAAGATAAAATCTCTCATTGTGTAAAAAGAACAAAAGTTATATTAAAACAATTAACACCTGGCTGGGGTGTAGCTCAGTGATGTAGTGTTACTCACAAGTACCTCTTGATGGCAGATTCAATTTGTTTTCTCTATTTATTTCAAAATAACAAATCCTAGTTGACCCAAAGCCTGAAGTGATGCAGGGACAGGAATGGAAACCAGGTAAAACTACACAGGACTGAGTGATTCAAAAGGAGAATGGATGACAGCTAGACTGACAGATCTGAGTACATTACCAATGATAGATTCATGCCCCCAAAACACTACCATTGCACAGGTCAAAAAAATTTTTGGATTGTGGCACTCTCCATTATTTTAATTCCAGGTTGAGTGTCTCTTAAATGAAATGCTTGGGACCAGAGATGTTTCAGATTTTGAAGTTATTCAGACTTTGGAAAAGAGTTAAGGTTTAAAGTCAGTATATAAAGCAACAACTGCCTATCAACACAAATAACCATAAAAATGTCCTTAAGTCTTCAGTGAAGTACAGAAATACCATTTCTCAATAAGTCCCACACAACCAGTCCAACCTCCCACATCAGAACGAATTGGTCTTTCTTCTGCTGAGTAGCTGGAGAAAAACAAGTAGCATTAAACACTACAATCAGACCCAGCATTTGGGATCTGAGGCCAATCATCGGGAGAAAGAATTTGGCTCCCATCTCAGGTCACTTACAGGCACCTGGGCGAAAGGCAGCATTGCCCTTGCTCTTCACCAGCACACGCATACCTCCTGCTTTTGCTTTAGTTTTGGCAGAGAGGTAGCTGGATTTGTAGGACATGTGCTAAAGCTGTATCTACCACAAACAAAACACACCTTGTGAAGTTTCTTGCCTTCAGTGTGGTGAGCTTATTTCTGTTCTATCCCTCAGTCACTATGAACCAGCGATAGAGTTTGGGAAACTGACCTCAGCTCAAGGAGTGTAGCTAACTGGTCTAGGGATAATCTTATTTTTCTTGCCAATGATTGGTTCAGGGGCAGGGAAAGCACATTATACCTCACCAGGAAGTTAGGCCACTGATTCCAGGAAAAATTTTTTTGCCTTTTGTTTGTTTTTTGAGACAGGGTCTTCCTATGCAGTTCAGGCTGGCCTTAAACTCACTATTGTAGCCCTGGCTGGCCTTGAACTTGCGGCAATCCTCTTGCCTCAGTTTCTTGAGTGCTGGTATCACAGGCATGCACCACCATGCTGCACACCCCTGTTTGTTTTTTGAGACAAGGTCTCACCATGGTCTATGCTGGCCTTGAACTCACTATGTAGCCCAGGCCAGTCTCATGGTGATCCTCCTGCCTCAGCCTTCTGAATGCTAGGATTACAGGTATGTACCACTATTCACAGTTGCTCTAGTCTTTAAAAAGAGCAATAAGAAGTCAGGCTCCCCTCTCCTATCCAAAGTAAATGTGAGAGCATGTAGCCCAACTGGTACTACAGGCAGCCATCATTCAATCATGAGGGGACTAGGTCTAAGAGAAATACACTGAGGACAACAGAATATGGAAAAAAAATTGGGGTTCCTGATGGCACTGCTGAGCTATTGAATCGCCCAGCCCTGAAATCTTTCCTACCCTTAGAATACCTGTCCTGAGTCAGTCATGATGGTGTACATCTGTAATCTAGTACTCTAGGAAGCTAAGGCAGGAGGGTCAAAAGTTCTAGCCCAGTCGAGCTATTTCAAAATAAAAAATAAAAAAGAGAGCCTGGGGATATAGTTCAGTGCAAAGGTCATGGGGTTCAATTCTCAGTACCAGGGGTGTGGTGCCCTTAAAGAAATTAGAATACCTGCTCTGGAGCTAAAAGAAACTCTATTTTTCAAACTAGTTTGAGTTGGGTTTTCTGTTATTTGTAGCTGAAAGATTCCTAAACAGAACAGAACCAGTCTAGATTCTCTGTATTTATGCACTAACGCTCTAACATGCGAATAGTTTCTCAGAGAACAGGTAAAAGCTCTGACTCGGGAAGGACACATCATGTCAATACAGAAAGACTCTATATAGGGAAAGAAATCCAGCTGTCTCTCCTTCCAACAAAAAAGCCTTTAGACCACCTTTCACTAGTCATAATATAATTACCTGACTGAGGTAGAATGTGATTCTGCAAATAGAATTTATATCCTCCTGGGGCCTCAATTTCAAAAACTCCTTCTGCAACTTCGCTGAGTGGCCACTGTAGCTTCCTGGCGTTGTTGACAGCTTGGCTAGAAGCAAGTGTGATTCCCTATGACAAATAACAGTAACATCTACATATATAATCACAACAACCTTTCACAGAACGAGATAAGGAGCCCAAACCCTATTGCCTTTATTGCTGAGGTCAATCATGTAAGATTGAACTGGCTTTCAGAATTTTTGTTCTAGTAATTTTATTTATTTATTTGATCTAGTAATTTTAAAGTAGTTTTGGATACTTTGTTCCACAAAGATTCAAAATTTCATAAATCGCAGGACAACAATTCAAATGCCAGTGAAGTTTGATCCATTTAATATCAAAGATAATCTTTTCAAATTTTCAAGATCTAGCCAGAGAAATCATGATCCTACCTTGGCCTGCCAGCTACCTATATGAGATGATTTGTTTATACCCTCTCTCTCTTTTCCCCCCCAGTTCTAGGAATTGAATACCCAGGGACCTGGGTGTTCTAGGAAAGCCCAGCTCTATCACTGAGCTACACCCTTGGGCCCATTTTTGGTTTTTATTTTTTATTATTTCAGACTAGGTGTCATTATATAGTCTAGGCTGGCAGCCTCTCATGTGCTGGGATTACAGGCATGCAGCATCATACCCAGCTATTTTTGCTTTTTTAAACAAACAAAAAAATTAAATCAATTATAAAAGCATTCTTTAAATTTAATCAAAGTACCTAATAATGTACATTTCTGCCTTCATACAAAGCTAGTCTCATTTCTAGCTTAGACTATCATAATAATTTTTGCTGTACTCCTGTTAATTCATCACCCACTCTGCAGCCAGAGTAAACTTTCCAAAACACAAAACCCTCAATGGCTGGGTGTGGTGGCATACACACTTGTAATCCCAGTGCTTAGGAGGCTGAGGCAGGAGGATCACCACAAGTTCTGAGACCAGCCTGGGCTACACAGTGAGTATAAAGCCAGCCTGAACTACATAGCAAGTAGTAATCTCAAAAGACCAAAACCAAAACCAAAACCACACACATAAAAAATCCCTCAATGGCTCATTTCACTTGAATAGTTTTTTTTTGGTACTGGGGATTGAATTTAGGACCTTGCGCTTGGCAAGGCAGGCATGGTGCCACTGAGCTAAATCCCCGGCCCTCACTTGGATAGTTTATAAAGGCCTAAAAGGTTTACACAATCTGACCCCATGCCACTTCTGACCCTGATCAAAGAACTAAATGTTAAAATATTTAATCTGCTGAAAGATAAAACAGGCAAAACTCTTGAAGTAACAGGTGTAGGCAAGGACTTTCTGAACAGAACTCCAATGGACAAAGGAAATAGTACCAAGAATCAGCAAATGGGATCATAGCAAATTAATTCCAAGGAGGGTATGGGGGCGTGGATGTCAGTGAGGAAGTATCATTGGAGCAAAGGTTCAAAGAATGTAAGGGACTTAGCTATGTGGATATGGGGTTGGACAGAAGGAGTACTGCAGACAGAGAGAAGACCCTGTGCCAAGGCCCTTAAGCAGTGCCTGGCATGTTGTAGGAAATGTAAGGGAGCCAGTATGGCTGGAAGACAGGACAAGGGAAAGATGGTAAGAGACAGGGTCTAGACTCAATCTTCTGCATGTGGATAGCCAACCCCATTTTAAGTTAAAACAAATCTTCCCAGCCAAAAATCTCCTGGGACAGAATATTTACCAGGAAGTCATTGCCAAGCTTGTAGTCTCCGATGCCATAATTGTAAGTCAGCTCTGCAACAAAATGATCATCCTCAGTCCCGAATCCCACCATTGTTTTACTCCATTTCCCATCATAAGGCCTAGAAAAATGAAAGTAAACCCAGTGACCACACACAAAATCTACCTCAGCTCCCCTCCCCTGAAAGAACTACTGGCCACAGAAGGGGCAGTCCTTTCTGGCCCCATAAGTCCTCACAGAGATGAGATGACCCAAGACAAGGCTGAGAACAGCTATGGACAATGCTCATGGGCCCCAGCCACACAAAGATCACTTGTTTGGTACTTACTAGGGGGATGATTCACTTGCACTTCCTCCAAAGGAGGGAGCAGAATCCTAAAGACAGTTCTCCAACCTAACTTTACTTTATTTCTTTGCACATCAATTAACAAGCAGGCAAATTCCAGTAAGGCTTGAAATCCTCAATTTATAGCTCAGACTTGTGGTTGGCATCTGAAGTGGAGGCAGTCTTGTGGGACTGAGTCCTTAGCTTGTAGGATCTGACACCAACTCCAGAGAGGTAAAGAAATGAATTAAATAGTAGGACACCTGGCTGGTATTCCAAGAACAGCTTGGTGTATCATAAGTGTTGTGTGAGAGTACAGAGAAACGCAGGATATCTCCTCAGTGTTCTTCAAGTTGCCTCCCTAATTTACTGTTTTCTTAATTTATTCCACTGTCTCACACTCACTGTGAGACACTGCCTTCTGTTCTCCTGGGGTTATTCAGAGTCTAAAGGAGATTTTAAGATAGGTGTCATACCCATTACAGGCAGCTTTGCAGCCTTCTTCAAATTCCTCATGTCGCAGGACCTGGTAAAGGCATTAGAACAGTAAAGTTTTACTAGTGCTGCATATAGCATATTTAACACAAACTAAAAGGGCAAAACATAGACAGTATCATTTATAAGCTTTATTTAGAGAGGGAGGGGAGGAGAGGGGCGAGGTGAGGTGAAAGAACTTTATGCCTTTTCCAGGCTAGATGTAGTAGAGGCACAAAAGAAAAGTTAGATACCAAGAGTCAGACAACAAGGAAATTGACAAATCTATTTAGATTAGGAAGGAGTACTGTGTAATGAAAAGGTCTGGTCTTCAGCATTACAGAAACATGATTTGTGATTCAGGATGCTATATAACACTGTACAACTTTAAGTAAGCTGCTTAGCCTGAGTTGGTAAAAATGGACACCTTGTCAAAGCAACCAACACAGAAGCCAGCATACAGTAGGGTTTCAAAGTCATAATTTCTACTTTCCTTTTTAATTCCCATTGCTACTATTGCAATTGAATCTTTTTAAAAAGACTATTAAAAAATCATCTTCCTTAACATCACTATCTCTAAAATGCAGCTCTTATCACATCACTGCCCCATTCTAAAAATGTAAATGAACTTCCTACTTATGCAGCATAAAATTCTCACTCTTTAGTATAGCACTCAAGACACCATCAGAAGCAATTCCAATCTATTTGCCCTGATAGCTCATCTCTTCAACTTCAAATAAGTAACCTTGGTTAAATTAAAGGCACATAAAACCAATGGTATTTCCCAAACATATCTTTGTATCATTTATTCAGTTCTTTTAGTATAATTTGTCTGTATAATCTTGATCTGTGGAAATCTTACCTATATTTAGAGGTCAATTTGAATGGAAAGTCTCCATGAATTATTTCCTGATAAGCCAGGTTAGAAAACTCTTCCATTTTTTTTGTTTTGTTGTGTTGTGTTTGCAGTGCTGGGGATTGAACCCAGGGCCTCGTGCATGCTAGGTAAGTGCTGTACCAGTGAGCTACATCTCCAGCACCTTTTGTATTTTTATACTAACAGTGGCTAACACTTATAGAACATATGGTATCTATGTGTTGAATGCTACTTATTTTTTAATACCATCTAGCCAATAAATAACATGTTTAATCTTCACATAAACCTTTTGGTCAATAAAGAAATATAGTTAAGGCGAGCTTTATGGTTTCCTGCTATCATTTACCAACTCTTGATTTCCATTAGTATTAGCTATGTATAAATCCAATTCTCATTTCCATCACATCCCAGACCATGAGCTCGGAGGACGGATACTAAGATTATTTGCACCTTTTTCCAAAAGTCAACATAGTATACTACCCTGAAACAGCAGGTATTTTAAAAATGATTGGTAAATTGAGGTAATTTGCTTAACACATCTTCTGCACTCAGCCCACACTAAACTGAACTCCTGCTCTTCCAAAGAGTGGTGTGCTTCTTACCATCCCTCTCCCTAGCTTATCAGGAGCTCCCCAGTAATTTCAACCTGAGTTTTCAGCTAAGCAACTTCTGCAGAGTACAGCCGGAAACAGGCTGCTTCCTGTCTGGGGAGGAGAGTAGATTCTGACCTCATACTTATATCTGAAGTGTTAAAAGGAGTCTGAGTCAGAGATTTACCAAGAGGGACTGAGTACCCAAAAGAAACCATTGAAATCAGTCTCCCCCGCCCCCGGCCCAGAAACTGAACTCAGGACCTTGCACTTGCCCGGAAGGCGCGGTGCCGCTGAGCTACATCCCTCGCCCCCTCAAACCGGTCTTAACTGGAGCAGAACTCTGAAAGGATATCAAGTTTGAGCCCAGTATGTCGCTCAGTATTAAGGCCCTGGGTTCAAGCCACAGTGGCGGAAGGGCCTAACTTCGAATATTCAGATTATCTACTCAAATCAAAATTTACAAATGTAGTATATAACGTTTTGCTTTCTAATAGACTGTAGTTTGGGACCAGGAGCCAAATAAATACTTGTGAATGAACGTAAGTGAAAGAGCGTAGCATGTTAGTTTCCCTTCAAAACCTGTCTACACGATCTTAGCCATTCGTAAAACGATCTAGCTTGTACTCAGAAACTCGCAATATTTCCCGAAGCTGAAAACCCCACAGTGCCATTGGGGAGTCTTAGGCCTAAGGTCAGACAGCTAGGAACATTTTTCTCAGTTCTCTGGCTTCACTACAAAGCTATTTCTCCCCCATCCCCTTCTCCAGGTGCGCCTCAGTCGCCCGTCCCAGCCTCGCGCACCAGCCCCTGTCGCCCCGGCCTCCACCTTCATCCCCAGGACATCTCGGAAAAAATGCGTTGTCTGGAAGCGGTTTCCCACTTTGAACACGAAGTGCAAAGCTCTGCGAGAGGCCATGATTTGGAACAGCAAACAGTCTTCACTAGACAGCACGGCAACAGACGAACACCTCGAGCAAGGCGCGGGCGACGTCACTAGGCATCGACGGCGCGCTTTCATGAGGTAACCCACGGCGCCGGGAAAGATGGCGGCGTTGGTGAGGTGCATTCAGTCGGTTGTGAAACCATTGCTGCCAATCGTCCAGACTTGGGACCTCGAAGCGCGACGCTGGGTGCGGGCGCTGCGGAGGAACCCTGTGAAAGTGGTATTTCCATCCGGAGAGGTGGTAGAAAAGAAGCGTGCTCCTGGGAAGCAGCCCCGCAAGGCAGCCTCTGAAGCCAGTTCCCAGGAGCAGCGATATAAACAGCCACTTCGTATGTCCCCATCCCAGACGCCTGGTACCTGGGAAGAAGCAGGGCTTCACTACGATAAAGCTTTTCCTGGAGACAGTAGGCTGAGGTGATGTGTTTCTGAGGCTTGTCAACTGTCTGTTTCTCTTCCTGCCTCACAGCGGGATCTCTTCATTTTGATGGAGTTTTTCCAGTACAACCCGCTGTTTTTTTATTTTATTTTATTATTATTCAGAACAAATGTCGCTTGGAATTTGTTTCTATCCTTGTGAAGCTCTTTATGTCTGTTAGAACTGAATGTCTCAGTAACAGTGTTGGTAATCGCCCATCTTTTCGTTTCCATCCACAGGAGTATAATGACAATCGTTAAGTCCAGGTCATTTCGCGAAAGGAAAGGGAAGATTCTGTTGGAAGGTCGCAGACTGATTGCAGACGCTCTCAAGGCAGGAGCTGTACCAAAGGTTTTTTTCTTTAGCCGTCTAGAATACGTTAAGGAGTTGCCAGCCCATAAGTTGAAAGGAGTCAGCCTCATAAAGGTGAAATTTGAGGATATCAAGGATTGGTCCGACCTAGTAGCTCCACAAGGAATAATGGGTCAGTGGTTACACAATGTGTCGCTAGGTATAAAGACCTAGAATTTCTTGTTCATACCTGTCTTAGGGCTAAAATTTTATTTAAGACAAATTCAAAATGTTAACGGCTGAATCCTTTCTTATGACACCCAAAAGAGTGTAAGTCTTAAGCCTACGTATGATGTTTTCAGTGAAAGCTGAAGCCAGTTTCTTACATTTGTATTGTGGCTTTTTATAGTCTTTAGGAAGAGCCATTGTTCCTCATGTTTCTTCAACATTTTTTTTTTTTGAGACAAGGTCTCACTATGTAGTTGCAGCTGGCCTCAGAACTCACTATCCAGCCCAGGTTGGCCTCTAACTCATGGTGGTCCTCCTGCCTCTGCCTCCCCGGTCCTAGGATTACAGGCGTGTACCACCACACCCAGCCATTTCATAATTTTAAAAAATTTATATTATTCAGTTTATTCACATGATGTTATATTTTAAATTTGAGGAGGGGGCTGAGAGGAGAAATAGATAGGAACTAGTGCTACTCATCAAATGTCATGAACTCTAAAACCTCGTTTTAGTAAGTGGGTCCTCTATAAGTAGTAGGATCTCATTACCACAGACATCCAAGTATAAGTTAAGGACTCTTAGGTTCCCCTGCCCCACTGAGCCATCTTTTGGCCATCATGACCCTAAAGTACTGGGTGCTTGATGTTGTGACATTGTATATATTCAGGACTTTGTATCTTTGTTGTCTTTGGAAAGGATCCTAAATTTTTCTTTGTATTATGTATGAGGGCAGTAACTAGAGTTTTTCGTTTGTTTTGTTTTTATTTGTGGTACTGGGGATTGAACCCAGAGGCTTTGCACTGAGCTACACTACATTTCCAGCCCTTTTTTATTTTTATTTTTGGTACCAGGGATCGAACTCGGGTCCTTGTGCTTGCACAGCAGGTAGCCCTTTTTTATTTTTAAAGACAGGGTCTCTTGAAGTCGATAAGTTGCTGAGACTGGGCTCACACTTGTGATCCTCCTGCCTCAGTCTCCCAGAGGGCTGGGATTACACATGTGTACCACCATGTCCAGACAGTTGTTTATTGGAGCAATTATATTCAACAAGAAGCTCTTAAAATTTTAAAAATTGCACAGTTGTTTGGGAGCATGCTTACAAAGGAACTTTTTATTTGATACCAATTTATATAAAGAGCTTAAAACAGTATCTGACCTAAAGAAAATGTTAGTTACTGTTATCACCTCTACCAGTTCACTAGGAAAGAAACTTGCTGTGGATATGTAGTACATCTATGAAAATAAGTTCATCTACATTAGAGAAATTTCATATACTCTAAGGCCATTTTTATTTTAATATTTACCTTTTTCCAGTTTTTCCCTTTTCCCCTAAACATTTTCCATAAAAGTTTGCAAGCTCGAGAGTACATTGTAGATATTTTTCTTTCTTTTTTTTTTTTTTGGTACTGGGGATTGAACTTGGGTCCTTGTGCTTGTGCAGCAGGCGGCGAAATTTAGCGAAAACTGAGCTAAATCCCTGGCCCCATTATAGATATTTTTAAATAAGTTTTCACTAAGGATACCACTTACTGTTTTCATTTTTCCAAATATCCCCAAGCCCATTTGTATTCCCTTGTATTAGACTAAGGACAGAGAAGTCACTAGGTAAATATGGCTGTGGTTGGTCTAAAACTGTCAAGCATCTGGACCTCTAGCATGAAGTCTTAGAAGTGACTTAGTCCCACACTATACTCACAATCCATTCTGCAACCTTTGCAGAGTGTGTTCCAGAAATAGTGCTTCTGAGCTGGGGTATTTGAAAAAGGAGTCATTATTTTGATGCATTCAAAGTGTTTGAATTCAGATTATTTTTCCTGGGAATGTAGTTTGAATTTTAAAACAAGCAATGAAGGAGAGATAAATCTCAAGTCAGAGACAGACTGGAAACTAGTTTTTAAATGTTGGTTAAATTTACAAATTGTTTTTGTTTTTTGCAACAGAGTCTTGCTATGTACTTCAGGTTGGCCTTGAACTCACTGTGTAGTCCAGGCTGGCCTTGAACTCAGGTGATCCTTCTGCTTCAGCCTCTTGAGTGCTGAGATTACAGGTGCATGCCACCATGCCCAGCTAAATTTACAAATTATTAAAAAATATTTAGCCTTCCTAATAGGAAAACTGTAAGTTAATAAAGGAAATGCCATTTCCCCCATAAAAATGGCAAAATTTGAAACATTATATACTCTCAGTGACAGGGTTTGAGCTGGGAAACAGGTATTTATGTGTGTTCCAGACATGAGTAAACTAGAATAGCCCTTGGAGAGGGCACTTTGGTGTCATTTATTAACATTAAAAGTGCATATACACTATTTGTCCATCTCACAGGTGTTTGTCCTAGAGAAACTTTCAGACATGTGCACAGTCATAAGGGATATTTATTGTAGCAGTGTTTGTAATGGAAAATTTTAAATGATTTGTCAGTAGAAGAGCTAAATGAACCACAGTACATTTATATTACTAAATAACATGCAGTAGTTAAAATAAGGTAGTTCCAAATGTACTGATACAGTTTTTCCAGACATGTTATCAAGTAAGTAGATCGCAGAATAGTACATACATTTTATGTTGAAAAAGAAATGTGTCTATATGTAGGTAGATGCATAAAGTTCTAAAAGGATATTCTCCAGGATAGAAAACAGGTGGGGCAGGGAGGGGATTGGCAGTTGTGGAATTTTATGTTGTTTCAATTTTTTTCAACCAGAATGTATTTATATATTTTTTATGTGTAATTAAGAACACATAAATAACAATAATCAAATGGAAATTCAAATTATTGCCAGTCCCCACATCAGATAGTGAACTTCTGTGCTCTTTCCTTAGGAATTTTTGCCAAACCTGACTGTGTTAAGATGACATATCCAGAGACTCAGCTTCACCATTCACTACCTTTATTGTTGATTTGTGACAATCTCCGTGACCCTGGGAACCTAGGGACAATTCTGAGATCTGCAGCTGGGGCAGGCTGCAGCAAAGTGTTACTCACCAAAGGTAAGAGCACCTATTGGCAGATAGATTGGTTGGCCATTTTTAAGTGAGCCAGAGCTCTGGGCAGACATGCATGGGTCCACATTGTGAATCTGCCCCTTACTAGCTTTGTATCCATGAGCAGTATACTAAGTATCAGTTCCCTTATCTGTAAAATGGGAATCATACAATTTTGTTTTTGTTTTTGTTTTGAGACAGAGTCTCCATATGTAGTTCAGGCTGGCCTTGAACTCACTATGTAGCCCAGGTTGGCCTTGAACTTGTGGCAGTCCTCCTACCTCAGCCTCCCAGGTGCTGGGATTAGAGGCATGTGCCACCATGCCTGGCTTTCTCTTCAGGGAATTTTGAGAATTACTTGAGATGATGCAAATAAAGTAATTTGCACCATGCCTGAGGCAATGTGTAATCCAGTAAATGTTGATTTATCTTTAAAATTATTTTGAAACCTGCTAGGTTATTAAAGATTTTAAAAATTAATAAGGGTGGAATACAGTTGCCAGTTTTAACATTTGGTTTTAGGTCCTGCATTTAATGATCTTGTGTTCCCAAGCTGTAGGGTCCATGAGACCTTCCTAATCTTTGAATTCTGAGTCCTACGAAAGGAAAGCTGTCAGCAGTGTGACTGACATTTCCCTGACCCTCAGGATGGGTCACACACTCCACGTTAATCTCATTACCTCTGTCTCTTCTCATCAGAAATGGGAGTTATTAGACTTGGCTCTAATTAGAGTTGCCAAATGGATGGGACATGCAGAAAGTGCCTATTACATCTTGGGAGTGGAGGGGAGGGAGAGTATCAGTCATCCAAATCATCTAAGCTACCATTAAACATAAACTAATAGTGATGGTCATTGCTGAGACTTGCCGGAATTGCTTCTTTCAACTCTTCCAGTTGTACCCTGTTGGAGTGTATTTCTCTGGCAGTGTGTGAGACTCAGGTCTCCATAGTCAGCACCTCACTTCCATTGTTGAGTGCTGTGATAGGAGGTATGATTTTAGAAACATTTACATAATCCAGGCAGTGTGCTTTTCACAAGATGGCTGTGGCTGGTATGAAAAAGGTAGAGAAAGGGGTAAGAAATGCTTGCTGTGGTCCCCAGTGTGAGGATACAAGGAGAGAAGTGTCACCTTTTCTTTACTCCCCACTAGGTGAAGGGGTCAGACTACAGAGTTCCTTTTACAAATCTGGGCCATTCTTCTAGTCCCTTCCCCTCATCTCTTGGCCTGTAGCCTGCCTCCCATCTGGTTTCATGCAGTGTGTGGTAAAGCCTGTGTGTGGGGAATGCATGTGGGCACTCCTGTGTCTTACACATCCTGCATCTTAGCCTCCATTTTAAAGCTAGTCTGCCTGGTTAATCTACCTAAGTTTGACAGATCAATTTAAAGTAACATGAGAAGGCTTGTGCCAACAAGTTAGGGGAAGATGGCAGGTTTGTGATGCAGCTATGGTGCAGTATCCTGGTCACGCCATCTCTCCCAGTTTGCCCATGGTGCAAGCAGACTCAGGAAAATCAAGTGTCTGCCATGCAGCGAACACACGGGAGTGGTTAGGCCTGGCACGTGGCAGTGTGTGAAGGAGTAGGTTCCTCTGGCCTCCTTCCTTAAGTATGACAGGGTGGTGAGTGGTTAAGGCTCCTCTTTACCTTGGATTGCTGTACTTACCTACCTCATTTGTCATCTCTTGTGTGCAGAATTTCTGTTCCAATCTGAGAGTGAACATTGAAGCCCAATGGGTCTTTCTAAAACACCGATCAGGTTCTGTCACTGTTTTGGTTACAACCTTTCAGTGGCGTTATATTGTCATCTGATAAAATCCCAAACTATGGTTGGGCATGGTAGTGCACACCTATAATCCCAGCAGTCTGGAAGACTGAAGCAGGAGGATTTCAAGTTCAAGCTCAGCCTGGATAATTTAGTGATTTATTGAGCCCTGTCTAAAATTATAAAAATTCAAAAGAAAGCCAGGAATTTAGCTTAGTGGTTCTGCTGCCTGCCTTACAAGCGCAAGGTCCTGAGTTCTATCCCTGGTACAAAAAAAAAAAAAAATTCACAAGAAAGAACTGGGGACGCCGTTCAGTGAAAAGATCCTGGGTTCAACCCCCAGTACTGCATCAATCTATCAATCAATCCAAACTCTTGAGAACCCGGAAGGAAGCTCCCCTGCTGCCATCCCAAGCTCCTAGGGCAGAGAAGCTGAGCTGGTCCCAGCACACGGAAGGAAGCTCCCCCACCGCCATCCCAAGCTCCTAGGGCAGAGAAGGTGAGCTGCACGGGTGCCAGAAGCACCCCCAACCCACCCACCCACCGGAAATGTGAAGACACATAAACAAGCCTCAAAAACAGACTTCTGGATCACCTACTGCAACCCCAAAGGGAAAGGAGATGGAACAATCTGATACTCAACCACCTGGACTCTGAACTGGCAACAAAAGAGGATCTGGGAAAAATGAAATCAGAAATAATTACTCAGATAACAGCAAAGATTTTGCTCATGGTGCAAGACATGATTAATAAATCTAGAGAGGACACAGATAAAAAATCCAAACTCCTGCCAGGTGTGGTGGCGTATGCCTGTGATCCCAACACTTGGGAGCCTGAGGCAGGAAGATTGCCATGAGCTCGAAGCCAGCCTAGGCTACATAGTGAGACCCTTTCTCAAAATATTTAAAAAAAAATCCAAACTCTCCAGCTTAGCTTCCTTTATCTTGACAGCTGCCTGCCCTCTACCTCCTTTCCCAGCAGAGCCTCACAATCGGCTGGCCTCTTGCCTGCTTAGTTTTCAGACCTTGGTACTCTGCCTCTTCTCTGACTTTGTCCTCTGCCTAGGCCTCTCCCTGACAAGCCCCAAAGACCCAGCTCAGTGTCAGGTTTTTTTAGATGTTTGATGTTTTTCCTCAAAGTCCCACTTTATACGAGTTTTCAGTTACCTTGTTCATGCTTCTTTCATATCACTTACCGCTAGTGGTTTTATTTTTATTTGAGACAGGGTCTCTTATATAGTCCAGGCTGGCCTTGAACTCACTGTATATCCCAGGCTGGACTCACACTTGCAGTGATCCTCCTGCCTTAGCCTCCTAAGTGCTGGGATTACAGGTGTGCACCACCACACCTGGCTCTATTATCACTACTGTTATCATCTGATTAAATATTGTCCACCCACCACCACCCACTGTTCCTTGAGTTCCTAGAGATGGTATTAATTGTTCGCCTCCCTTCTACAGTGTGGGCCACATGTGTATGGACAATGTTGAAGGGATGGACAAAGTCTATCTCCACTAACAGGGAGTAATCCTACAGTCCCTTGCTGGATCTGCCATCACTTAGGAGGCTCTGGAAGGTCCCAGCTGTCGAGAAGGAATGCAAAAAATTGTTTTAGCTCTAGATCCAAAATTAATCTGATTTACTTAGGTTTTCTAATCTGGGAAGGTTTTTTTTTTGGTACGGGGATTGGGTCCTTGTTCCTGCGCAGCAGGCGGTGAAACCACTGAGCTAAATCCCCAGCCCTAATCTGGGAAGGTTTATGAAGCCTTAATTGTAACCTCTCTTTGTTTTCTAGGCTGTGTGGATGCCTGGGAGCCCAAAGTCCTACGGGCAGGGATGGGGGCACATTTCCAAGTGCCCATTATTAACAATCTGGAATGGGAATCAGTGCCCAACTATCTGCCCCCTGACACCAGGGTCTACGTGGCAGACAACTGTGGTCTCTATGCCCAGGCCCAGATGTCTAACAAAGCCAGTGACCATGGCTGGGTGTGTGATCGACGATTCCTGAAGTTCCACAAGTATGAGGAGGAGGTGGAGGAAGACAAGGATCTAGAGACCAGAGCCAGTAAAGGGTGGCTCCCTGAACTCGAGGTGCAGAATTACGACTTGGACTGGACAGAGGCACCAGCAGCTGTGGTGGTAGGTGGGGAGACCCATGGTGTGAGCCTGGAGTCCCTGCAGTTGGCTGAGAGCACAGGGGGCAAGAGGCTGCTGATTCCTGTCGTGCCTGGTGTGGACAGCCTGAACTCAGCCATGGCTGCAAGTATCCTGCTTTTCGAAGGGAAAAGACAGCTGCGGGTAAAGGCAGAATACTTGAGCAGGGACAGGAGTTAACATTGAGAGGATGCCTCTAGCTTCTTCCCTGGCACAGTGTTAGGAGATTGACACAGTTGGCAACTGTGGCTTCCTAGGCTACGTGCAGGAGGAGGAAGTAGGCATTAGTGCCATATGGTTATTGGAACAGTAAAAATTTCCATCGAAGTTTCTGCTTTTCATCATAAATAACAAAGGTCAGCGTTAACTAGAGGTTAGCATTTCCGCTCTCTCCCGCAGTGAGTGCATCATGAGGTGAATCCTGAGTGTGAATGCACATGTCAAACTGTACCCTGAGGATAAAGCAATTTGTAATGTGTGAGGAAAGGATTAAATATTTGTTTTCCAAAAAGTTATTTTGTATTCTATTAAAATGTATTTTGTTTAAAAAAACAACAACAAAGGTCAGAATTCTTCCTAAGATCTCCCTTCACCAGTTTCGAGGTTATAGATGATCCACATGACTGTATATACCTATTTTAAAAACTGTCCATTAGGGCTGGGGTGTAGCTCAGTGGTAGTAGAGTGCTTGGCTAGCATGCATAGAGCTTTGGGTTCTATCCCCAGCACCTCAAAACAAAGTTACTAAGGAGCACTTTTTTTGTTTCCCAAGACATCATCTTGGTCAGAACAGAATTCCCTCTGCCAGCTGAGGGGTGTCTTCTAGCCATGAAGCACTGGTTATAAGCCATGGCCGAGTCACTTGCATCTGATCATCGGTCATTGGAAAATAAACTCCTATGAAGTACAGTACTGGAGATTACATTAAAAAGTTTCTTAAGTATCTCTTTTCATCTTTGGCCTAGTGATGAGAACACTGCTAAGAGATTAGTGACCCAGGAAGCTAAGGGCTACAGGTCTTGGCATTCACCAGCTGGCTGTTCTTGGGGGCTAGATGTGTCAGTCTCTGGGGTTGTTCCAGCCCTCACTACAGCAGCTGCTGTGTGTATTTCTCCCCGTGGCAATCAACAGAAAAGGTTAATTCATCAAGTGATATACCTTCTTACCATCTCTCCAAATAACTTTTTGAAAACTGCGAAAAAGAAATTGAGTTTTAAAATTAGGCTTAACACTGGATTTGTCAGGAGAGCTCTACTCTTTTACTAGCTCCCTCTCATAACTAGTCTTTGTTATAGTTTAGATCTAACGTGTCCCACTAAAGCCTCATGTACTTAGAGGGGGACTTGCAAGTAATTGGATCATGAGGGCAATATACTTACCAGTGGATGAGTCCATTGATGAGTTCATGGCTAAGTGGGCTGTTAGGATCACTGGGAGCGTGACCTGGCACAATGTATTCTTGTCCCCAGCTCCTTCCTCCCTTCCCACTTTGCTTCCCAACCACCATTTGAATAGCTTTGCTCTACCACGTTGTTTCTGCTGTGAACCCAGCCAACCATGGAGTGAATCCACTGAAACTGAGCCAAAATAAACCTGTCCTCTAAGTTGCAGGTGTTGGGTATTTTGTCCCAGGGACAGCAAAATGTACCACTTGATTAGAGGTAATGTACTTATTTACATTTATATTCCCCTTCCATCCACAAAGATAGAGCCACTCAAGAAAATGCCAGTGCTACTAGACGCAACGTGAACAGAGGGTTCCCTCGAGGGAAGGGTGGCCGAGGTTCTGAGAGCTCGGGGCCCTTGGCACACCACACTGCTACAGGACCCTGCTGTTCTCTCAAAACCAGAGGGGACCAGCGAAAGCTGGATCCTTATTTACCAGGTGCCAGCCAGGGATGTGAGGGCAAATGCAGATGGTAATCAGTGTATCTGTGGGCAGCTTTGGAAAGGGGCGGGTGGACTGGAGTGTGGGACTCATTCCGAACACTTTATTTTTTTGAGACAGGCTCTTGCTATGTCAGGCTGGCCTTGAACTCACTGTGTAGCCCATGCTGGCCTTGAACTTGAGGTGATACTCCGGCCTCAGCCTCCCAAGTGCAGGGATTATAGGCATGCAGCACCACACCGGGCCACACACTGCTTTTGTAACCACAAGACAGGGCTGGAGTTAAAGGTAACACTAGGAATGTAGTTTTACCACATCCCTTTGATGTAGTAGCTCTAGTAATGGTTTGGATTCTCTGGGGATCCTTCAGCTGCACATTCTAGGGTGGCTGAGTTGCCGGCATGCTCAAGGTAAAACACGTAACCCTTCTTCCTTGCTGTTTCCCCCAGGTCCCTAGTAAAAGTCCCTTTTGGGAGAAGCAAGTGGTCAGGTGTGCTCAGTGCCCCAAGTGGCAGGTGGCATTGCTTTGGTGTGTTTAAAGGAAAGGGTGTCTGCGGTTTTCAGTTTGGTTGGCAGCATCCTCCCAGGCTGCTGAGCCTGAACTACAACTGGGGTGTCATGCTTTGGTCTGGGCCTGCCAAGGACCCCCACAAATGTACAGTGTGGGGGGCCCACAGATTCTGGAGATTCCATCACCGGTCAGCTTTCAGAAAGCGGGTGTGTTGAGAGTGGAATGGCTGTAGATACCTGGTCAACTTTCAGAAAGTAAAGTAGATGTGCTCAGGGCCTTCTCCTGCGTTGCTGCCCATGAGCAGTTGGCAAACTTGCAGAGCTGAGAAGAGTACAGTTGACTGTCACACCAGCAGGCTCGGCCTGGAAGGCAGCATGGAGAATTCCTGCCACTCCACAGTCTGTCGACATTTAGACTCCCCCTCAACACCTTAAAAATGTGCTAAGAAACAAGTTATTAAATACAAGCCTTTATCTTTCCAGCATGAAACCAATGTCCCATAATTTGTAACAATCTCTGGATCATGCTCCTGCTGGGTTTTATTACAAGATAAAAATGAAAGAACTAACCATCTACCATATCATGGGTGTCAGAGGAAAAAACTACATATTATTCATTGTATACTTGATGGTTCACACAGCGTCTGAGTTCTTTTGTATATTCATGGCTATGATGTAGCCTGGGGGTGAGGAGGAGGGGCAGGAGGTAAACTGCTGTCTTTCAAATGATTACTAGGGACCAAGTGGTGGTTACAGAATTTCCTGAGTAATACTGGAAAATCATCATCATGCATTCTCAATTTGGAGCCCAACACTTGTTCTGTCACCATTTTCACAGTAAACAAGAATGAAAGTGAGCAGCATATGACAAGAAAAACTGCTTGGCTAAGATAAACAGCCGTCAAATGCTAGCCAAGCTTCCGCCTTTTGTTGAGGCTCCCCCATAGTACTGGTTTCTGCCACGAGGTGGCAGACCACACCTCAGAAATGGCTCTCAAAGCTGCAGGGAGGAGTCAGGATTTTTCCTGGATTTAAATTGTTAAAAAGAAGGGAAAGAGAAGGATGGAGTCCAGTCTCCAGCACAGAGCACGCTCAGAGGTGTCAGAGATCCTTGCAAATTGTCTCATAATTTTGGCACAAGTAAGAATCTAAACTTTAGGAAGACACTACCAAAAACTCAAGAGATGGGATGTGGCAAAACTGGCTCAGCTTCTCCTTGTGACAGAGCCTCTGGGCAGACATTGATGCCCCAGTGAACCGAGACACTGGGAGCCACACACTGTCCTTCAATTAGTGTTGCAGGGCAAGGAGATCAGAAACCATTCTCTTCCCTCACCCCAGCTGCTAGATCCTGCACAGATCCCTGGTCATGAAGGCCCATAGGAGACAGATCGCTGGGCACCTTTTATCACTTGCCCCACGGTTCAGAGCAACTCCGGATGTCACCACCATCCAAGCTGAGCTGCATCTAGCACCACCTTTGCCGTTCCTCACAGAGAGACCTCAAAACAGCACCTGCCCAAGGTTTCCCAGCTAGTGCTGAAAACCCACAGCTGTGCTGCAGGACCTGGTTCTCTTCACTGGATCCAGCTACCTCTTTCCTCAAAAGCAGACTTCACTTGTGCTTTTAAATTTTTTCAAGAAACCACTTGTGGTGCTTTTTTTTTTGTACTGGCCCTGAACCCAACCAGGGTCTCACACATCCAGGCAAGTGCTTTACCACTGAGCTATACCCTCAACCCATGTTTTTACTATTATTTAAAAATTCTGAGACAGGTCTTGTTAAATTGCCTAATGTGGTCTCAAACTTTTTTTGTTTTGGTTTTTTGAGACAAGGTCTCACTGTGTAGTTCAGGCTGGCCTCAAACTCACAGAAATCTTCCTGCATCACCTCCCAAGTGCTGGGATTACAGGCATGTGCCATCATGCCCGGAATGGCCTCAAACTTTTGATCCACCTGTCTCCGCCCTCCTGAGTAGCTGTGATTACAGGTATGTGCCACCATGCCTTGCACGTTGCCACTTTTAAACTCCAAGATCTTATTTCCTCAGTGAATGCATGAATGGAATAAACTAGAAGCCAAATTAATGGATGAAGTGAGTTTCTGAACTCAGGAGCCATGCCACATCTGAGGAGCTGACATCACAGCTGCAGGCCAAGTCCTCACTGGAAGGCTCAGACAGCACTGACCTCAATGTCCAAGTATGACTGATAACTGCAGTGTGTCATGGATGGGATCAGGTCTGCTCTTCCTTTTTTTTCTTCTCTTTGAAATGGGGTCCTGCTACATTGCTCAGTCTGGCCTCAAATTTTGATCTCCCTCAGCCTCCCAGTAGCTAGGATTACACTATGTCTGACCTTTCCTGCTCCTAATACTGGGATTCCTAGTTGTGTTGGAGGCAAGAGCTCCTTTTCTCAGCTGAAGCCTTAGAGAGATGGGTGGGCCACTGCCAAAGCTGCTGCTTCCTCAAAATGCAAGAAGGAACAAAGGTTGGGCAGGAGGAGCAGTGGCTGGAGCAAGGTCGGGGCTCAGCCTCCTTCACACCACTGGACAGAAAGGGAGGCACATACTGACTGCAAGCCTGCAGAGTGGCCCTCATGACTTGGGACTTCCATGTCCTCTGGTGTCCAAAGGAGAATGATTATTTTGGCCCTGAGTCCTAAGACCATGTCACCGTGTCCTCCCTGTGGCCTGTGTGTGTGCCTCATTTGTGTGAGGCATGAGCACCCAGGAATACAGACGGAGGCTACTTCTGCCTACTTTGGGCTGCAAACTGGCCTCTGGGGATGGAGGTTTATACAAGTTGGCACATTATTTAATAGAAATACAACTGTCCCTCAGAACAAGTTCCACCTACACCTAATAGCACATTTCCTGGCTTGGGAAGTATTCCGAGACACCAAGGGCATGAGCCACACTTACGCTTTGAAAAACTAAGCACACTTGCTTTGTCCTTTCACACATAAGGTGAGCATCCTTCTCTCCCATCTCGCCCAGGAGGAGAAATCCCAGCCATAAAGCAGGACCAATATAAAAATCTACATACAGCCTTTTGTTTCCTGGAAAACCTTTCACCCTCCACACATGTTCATAGGCCACTGGCACTAATAAAGAAGCTCACAGTCAACCACCGTCTGTCCCCAAAGAATTTTCCCTTAAGCAGACTACCAGGAGGAAAGGGCATGTTCTTATCCCTATTGACATTTAGCAATGCCGGGTGTAGGGAAGGTGCTGACTTCAATGCAACTGCTTTTAAGGGAAAACATGAAAGATCCTCCTGTGCTCAGGGTCCCCAGAGAGGAGCTGCGGGGGCACTCCTGATCCTCTGTAGTCCATGTCTATTGCCACCCCAAGATCTGTGCCCAGTGGTGTTCCAGTCCCACGGGGCAAGCCTGGGCCTGCCCAGGCTAACTGGAGAAATGGTACTATGTACAAAATGTGTGTGTGCTCCTGCATGACTGGACAGGGAGGGACCACATGCTCACTTGGGTCCCTGCCAGCATGACAGTTCTGTATGTGCATTTCTCCACATGTCTTCACACATCCCTGGTTTTCTCCCCACACTAAACAGTGTAGCACCATATCAGGTCCCACTGGTCTGTTCCGAGATCATACCCTGGTTGCCTGTCTCATTGTTGAATGCAGTTGGCTGTGTGGAGCCCAGCAGCAGGAGTGGGAAGAGCTTTTTAGTGTCTAGTTAGGCAACAGGAAAAAACAAAACCTGGCTGAAAATTACAACTTGAAGCTTGGCTGATGCCAGAAAAGCAGTACTGGCTCCCTATGCTGGGATGAATGATGGCCAATGATTTCAAACCACATTTGGGGGGAAGGGGGCATAAGCAATAGCAGAACATCACCTCACTCCTGGAAAGAAAACTGGTTTCCATCTGCCCACTCTACATAGCAGTCCCAACACGTGCCCTTTCCCTTAAACAGATCTTTAATGTGGTGAGACAGGTTAAAAAAGAAATATTCATCTCTGTTGTGAGAATGGGTGGAATGGGATCTGGAGGTTGTTGCAAGTTGTGAATACAAAGTCAGGAAACCCAGGGTGGCATTTCTATAGCCATCTTCCTGTCTCAATCTGCAGGACATGGCTTCCCTTGCTGTTGGTAGAAGCCTTTGAATATATCACAGCTGGGGTTTTAAGCCACTTCCAATAGCAACAAGGCTTGTAAGGTATTTTGGAACTGCTTGGTGCAATCTGCCAACCACCCACTCTATCTACATCAATAACTTTTAGGATTTCTCATACCATGAAGCTCTTCCCTAATGTTTCCCCCCAGTGTAGCTACTGTCTAGACCTAGATCTTTTTAGTAAATCTTTCCTGCTGATATAAACCTACACATCCACTCCAAAAGGGGAATTCTGGTGACAAAGATCCAGGTGGCTTTAGTGGCTAGTGAGTAAGAAGAGTCAATCTAGTACAGGTTAAAGTATCACAGATGTCTTCTACTTACTCCATTGCAGTGACTTCCAGTAACTCATCACTGGACTTGTTGCTTCTGCTCCCAAAGACAAGTAGCTACTAAGAGGGATTCTCTGGCCTCTAAGACAAGCTTGACATAAGATGGGGGTGGCGGGGACAGACGGACGACACACATGGACAGAAATCTTCCAAGGGCAGGACTTCATCTTGTACCCACCCTGAGAGGTGCTGGGAGAGTTTCTTCAGAAGTTCCTTATCCTTGGGTATAGCTGGGCTTGGGTGTCCCCAACTCTTGCCATTCTTCACAGGGACACCCATGCTGCGTGTTATGGTCTATATCTTGATGTCGCCCAAGAGCCTCATGCTCTCATAGGCAGGGTTTTTGGAAGGTGATTGAATTATGATGGGAGTGATATAGCTGACTTGTTAGGAGATGGGGCCTATCGGAGAGGCAGCTGACTGGCGGTGTGACCAGAAAGGGTGTTTCTCCCTCCCTGGCTCTTATTTTCTCAGTTTCCTGGCTGCCATGGCATGAGCGGTTTTTCCTATACTATACTTCTCCGCCATGCCATCCTGCCTTGGAGCCAGCAGACTGTGGACTGAAAACATGAGCCAAAAAAAACTTCTTTAGGTTGTAGGTCCTGGGTATTTGTGTCTCAGCAACAAGCAAACAACTAAGACCCTGAGTTAGTCCTTGTATGCAAACCACTCCCCCCAGCCTTCTCAGATTTCAGGGCACTTAGCTTCCCTGCAGGGCTGGAGACTGAGGGAATGTCCACAACGACTTCTGCAATCTGAGAATTCACCCTCCAAGTGCCAGGGCAAACCAGGTGGGGTGGTGGCCAGAGCTCCGGGAGGGATCTTCTTCTGGCACTCATCCAAATGAGCGTCCTGGCTTCTGGAACCAAGATCTGACAGATGGCCACATTAATTCTTAGGACACCCCCCCCCCCCCCCCGCCATCTTCCCCACCCTCATGCCGAGGAATGAATTCAGGACCTTGCGCCTGCTAGGCAAGTGCTCCACCACCACTGGGCTATATCCCCAGCCCCAGTTCCTGGGACTCTTGAAAATTCTGGAACATAACCACCAGAGGTTGTCTCTGGCCACCGCCTAATAGATCAGGGAAGGCCAAGTGGATGATAATGTCCAGAGATGCCTGTTTTATTTCTTACCAGGTGATTGCATTTCAGGCTGGCAACATCAAATAGTCTAATTACCAACTACTTTTGTACCTCCAAACTACAAACCAACAATCCATTTCAGAAAGGAACAACAGTGTCAGTAGCTCATGGGGGAAACTGAGTTTTCCAAATAAATGGTTTTGGTTGGCAGAATGCTGAGTGAAGCTTAGGGTAAGGCCCAGGATTGTTTGAAGACCCTGATACCTGACTGAGACAGGCAAAAGCCCCTGTGAGTCCCTAGGCCTAAGCCCTCCACCCCCAAGCCTAAGAACGTAGTTGTTTCCCCTTTTGTGGTAAGTTCTGCTCAAGTAAGAGGACAACCTACCTGAGCTCAGAAAAGGGGCCCAAGACCAACTTGTAGTTGCCCTGCCGTCTTGCCCCACTCCTGCTCTAGGGCACAGCTCCCTCTGCAGCTTCTTTTTAGGAAAAAGCTTGGCTTCTGGTAAATTCTTGTTGCTTCTTACTGTTGCTTTGAGAAGAAAAGGGGACAAACAAGGGTAATGGCAGGGGGGTGCAGGTGCCTTGGCAGAGGTCCCGCAGCCTCAGGCACAGAGCTGGGCAGAGGCAGGTCTGTGCCAGCTTGGCAGAGCTCCTCTAAGAACTCAGAGCCTGGTGTCTTGAGAAGATGCCCAAGGAAAAGAATTCATTAATAAAATTCCAAGACAGCTGGAGCTATTTGCAGCAGCAGGCAGAAATTAGGGGAAAGATAAGAGCAAAGAAGAAAGAGGTAAGGAAGGAATTACAAACTCTAGTCACATGGTAGGAGCGCAATAAAAGCAATTACTATATGAATCATTACCATAGCTACTCATTTTTCTCACCCCCCAAACCCCAAAAGCTTCCTTTTAGATTTGGAGGTCTGCTGCCCAAGAACCCACTGACAAACTGCTGTTTTTACTTAGGACCAAAAAAGATGAGGTCCCCTAGAAAAAGATGCTCTCACCAACAGCTCTTAGCTGGTGCCTGCACAGTCAATTGCTCTTTGTCTGCTCCACCTGCATGCACGCGTGTCACCAAGCAGTTCCCTTCCAGCTGTCTTAGGTGCTGTGTATGTGAGC
This sequence comes from Heterocephalus glaber, assembly GCF_053883595.1. Lineage (NCBI taxonomy): Eukaryota > Metazoa > Chordata > Mammalia > Rodentia > Bathyergidae > Heterocephalus > Heterocephalus glaber. Next base: position 12,706,929 of record NW_028258351.1, on the reverse strand, counting down.
TGACCCCAGAGTCAGAGCCCCAATCTGCTATCCCTCACCACAACAGGGCCTTCACAAGAGCTAGTGACCTAGAGAGAGTGCTGCAGTCTCAGTTTTGTCCAGGTTATGTCATCCCCACACACCCCAAGCAGTCTCCCAACACAGTGGGTTCTGCTGCTGTGAGGATGTGCACCCTTGGGTGCTGGCTGAGAAATTAATGCAGAAACAAGGCACCACAGAGAGGTTGGACTCTTGGGTTGTATGATTCAGTACACGGTGGTAAAGTCCAAGGGCAGAGGGGAAGATGGAGAGGAGGAGAAGGATGAGGAGACTGAGTCTTAAATAATGGCTCAGGAGGCTGGAGCTCCACTAGATGGGTTCTGGTTTGAGCTTTTCTGCTAGGAAGTCATTCACAAAGGCCTCCACAATGGCAGGGGTGATCTCCTCCACGTCCATCACGTACTTGGCCCGGGCAGACATATCCAGAATGGTGAGCAGAGGGGCAGCCTCAGGCAGGTTGGTGTAATCTCGCAGGGAGTCAGTCATATCGTCCTGGAAGTCACCAGAGGAGAGAGAAAACTAGTAAGTTTTAAAAACAGAGTCCCCTGAGGAGCCCATTCTCCTCAGAAGACAGACAAGGACAGTGGCTCTGTCTTAAAGGGGAGGTGACCCCATCCTGCCTTAGGGAGAAGCCTACTGCTTTGTAAAATTCCCTCTACATCTGAGTCATTTGTCTTTATTAGCATGCAAGTAACTTTAATATGCCCTCTGATTTTTAAAAATGTGATGTTCTTTGATTGCTTTTTTTGGAGACAGGGTCTCACTATGTTCAGGGTGGTTTTGAATTCACTATGCAGCCCAGGCTGGCCTCAAACTTGGTGATATTCCTGTCTCAACTTTCTGAGGGCTGGGATTATAGGCGTGTGCCACCATGCTTGGCTTTGCTTTTTTGTATGATCTGGGGTGTGGTGGTACTGGGGATTGACCACCCATTAGCAGTACCACTAAACTACATCCCTAACCTTTTTTATGTTTTGAGATAGAGTCTGGCTAAGTTGCCTAAGCTGGCCTCAAACTTGCAATTCTCCTACCTCAGCTTCCCCAGCAGGTAGGATTGCCAGAACATGCCACACATCTGGCTTGATTGCTTATTTCTGCAATCAACTCTCAGTTATTGTTAGCCCCCCTGTGGATTATCTGAGGCCAGCTGGACTTTGATCTGGAATGGTTTTAAATAGAAATGACTCACTGCCTTCCACACTGTGGTTTCAAAGAAGGTAGAAGTTGCCTTGCCAGGCAGGTCTGAAGACAGGGTTGCTTACACACTAAAAGTTTTCACTGGTTGGCTGCATTTGTCTGAGAAAGAAGCCGGCACTTTTCACCTATTCCCAGCAGCTGTCCAGGTGAACTGCTCTCATATCAGGTACTGCCTTGTTCAAATATAAAGGCAAACATAAATCCAATGATGAGAAAAAGGTTTGTCAGGGAGTGACCATTTGGGCTGAGCTTTCACACTACTGACACTCATTTGGTAGGTAACAGAAAATAGACTTTACCATTCTCGGATCATTTTGCTATAAAAATGGACAATATTCTAAACTTAAAGAACCAGATGTGGTAGCATATGCCTGTAATCCCAATATTCTAGGAGGCTGAGGCAGGAGGATTAAAAATTCCAGCCCAGCTTGGGTGACTTAACTTAGCAAGAATTTATTTCAAAATAAAAAATAAAAGGTCTAGGGATATAGCTCAGTGCAAAAGCCCTGGGTTCAATTCCTAGTGGCACAAAATAAATAAATAATAAACTTAATGAAAAACCTGGGCTGCCCTGTGAAGAAAAGGTTCATTTCTGGTCTTAAATGGGGGTGAGGAGGTTTACAGCTTACTGATTTCTGAGACAAAAACAAAAACAAACCCCAAACAATTACTTTCTCAAAAAGCAAATCTTTAGGGAGACTTAGTGAGAGTCCTTCGTTCCTCTAAAACAGTATGCACTTCCCAGCAATGCTGGGTGATTCAACATCTCTGGCAATCTTCACCCAATTCAGAGCCTCCATATGGGTTAAAAAATCTTCATGACAAACAAGAGAGGCACCTGGACAAACACTGCACATCTCCTTCCCACTAGGAGGCCTAGACCAAGCCAAAGGCTCCACTGCCACCTCCCCTCTCCGTCTCCTTCTTCTTTTCTTTTTTTTGTTACTGGGGATCAAACTCAGGACCTTACGCTGGAGAGACGGGCAAAGGAACCACTGAGCTAAATCCCCAGCCCTCCATCTCCTTCTGAGCAAATCACAGGGAGATGAATTTTAATGTCCACTAAGGCTTCAGAAGGGCTAAATTCTGCCTGCCACAGGGCATAGGAGCAAGGCAGAAAAAAGGGGCTCCCTTTACCCTAGGCCAGAGTCCTGGGTTCAGTCAGTGCCTGATGTTCCAGCTCCCTGTCCCCCTTCCATGCTGCTTTGCTTCTGAGCATGAGGAGAGAATGGAATCAGGAAAGCCATCAAAGCCAGAAGCCCTGGTGAAGTGCACAGCAAGACTGGAGCAGGGGGGGACTGGAAGAGTGGGTGACACAGCCACCTCTGCCCAGCCTTCTGGGTCCAGGCAGCCTTCCTCCTGCCCTCACCCTCCCCTTCTCCTTCCAGCCATGACTGAGTCCATTTATCAGAGACTATGGACCAAAAGAGGAAGAGCTCTGCTTGCGGAGCCATTGGGTCCACACTTCAGCCCCCTCTCCACTGCCTACTTCCTGTGTGACCTGGACAAGACACCTCTCCAAGCCCAGGTTCCATTCTCTACCTAGTGGATTGAACAAAGGCTCCCTCCTGAGGGTCAATGTGAGGGTGAGCCAGCGCCAGTACCCAAGCCACCCTGCAGGGAGCGCAGGGGTCCCTCAACCTGTCAAGCCTTGCTTTCCTCCTCCTGGGCGGCGAGACAGGACCATGGCTAGATTCCCAGCCAGAGAGGTGAGACACAAAGAAGATAGCAGGTGAAGCACTTGGCTCGGTGCCTGGGATCCTGAAAACCTTCAAATGCTCCTTTTCAGCCTCATTTCTAAAGCCCCGCCCCACCGCGCTCAGCCCATTCTGTTCTGCACCCATCTTTTCTTCCCAGCCATTCTCCAGGGGTTAGAGTTTAACACATGCAGAACAGCTCACTGCGCTTTGTGTGCAGCCCAGCGGCTGGTGAGCCCTGAGGCAGGGCCTGTGAACCCTCTTTATTCCCCTCCACCCCAGGGCTAAGCAGGGAGACTTGAGCTGCCTTCGAGGGGCCCCAGGGGTGGCTATTGAGGAGGTGATGAATAGGTGGTTCAGGGTGTCTGGCTAACCCGTCTTCCCCACGCCTCCCCAGGGATTCAACCAGCATGAAATAAGCCAGGGCTCTGACCAACTGGAGGTACAGACTAGTGCACGCAGGACAGGATGGCCTCACAGAGCATCGGTGAATGCCTGTGTCGGGGCCGCCGGGGTTGAGTAGGAGGCAGTGAGCATGCGCAGAGAGCTCTTGGCAGGGAGCAAGGAGCGCGCCTGCGCTGTGTGCCATCTTGCAGAACATGGGTATCTGTGAGATGTAGGTTCCCACTCCTCAGGGCAGATGGGCACCTATTCAGAGGGTTCCACTCCAGGGCTGCTTTCTCAGCCTGGGACAAATCCCCTGTTTTGTCCAGCCCAACAGAGGCCCAGGGCTTGGATGCTGAAGATTGAGAACAGCAATAGCTTCCAACATCAGCACTCTCTCTGACCTGGCTGGGTGACTGCGGACCCCAGCTGTGGTCAAGTTGGGATTCTTGCAACGGGCTAAGGCCACTCTGCAGTATGGTGTGGAGGAACCAACAAGCCGACACTGTGTAAAGCATTCAGGGCCTGTTCTGACTTAGCACCGAGGAGTGAGAGTGGATGGTAGATGTGTGTGGCGGGGACTCCCCCACAGCCTAGGTAAGTAACCACCCTGGGAGGGCTTCTTACTGTTTTGAGGCTGCCAAGTGGGCAGGAAGCACGAAGCAGCAGGGGTAGGAAATGGTTTTCCTTGGCAAATGACACACCTTTTCTTCCACATTTGTCTATGGCAGAGTCAACCCAGACCCAGAGGTCCCTTCAAACCTCCTCAAGGCCAGTATCACTCATGTCCTAAAAGTCCTCAGCTGAGCCAGCCTTGTCAGGGCCAGACCCTGTTCCATGCTCACCTCCCCAGCCACAAAGAACAGAAGTGGTGCCTCTTCCTCTTTGGCTTTGTACTTGGCAATGATTTTCTCTGCTATTGGCTGAATCAGTTGTTTGGCTGCCTCAGACTCTCCATCATCCTCAGAATCTGTGAAGAAGAAGAGGGAAAAAGACAGAAAACTCTGGCTTGTTAAATAGTGGTACCCACCAAGTGGGCCTGGGCCCTGGGCCTGAGATACAGAAAGGCCCATCTGAGCAGCCCGAGTGGAAAAGAACTTTTGCTTAGACACAGGTCTACTTTCCGTGTGCAGCAGTGTCTACACATATGTGCAGATACATGTGTAGCAGCAGCAAGGAGCACTCTACCAGCACTTTCCTGCAATGGCTAACCAGGAACAACTTGCCTCAGTGAGTAGTACCAATGCTCTGGGTAGATACCTCATCACTGAATTCCTCACAGACGCACCCTGGAAGCTGAGCTTCCCCCTAAGCAAGGACCTCAGGTCCCTCCTGGTTTTTCACTCCATCACAGAATGAGAAGCCATGACCTGGGACCTCTGGCTTTGTAGTGAAAATGGCAGAAGTACTGGCAGAGAGGGGTGAGGAGTGAGGTCCAGTCTTCAGCTTTGATGGTGACAGGGCACCTTCATAGCTGACACCAGACGTGGCCTAGGTGGGGAGGCCAACTGCACAGGAGAGCATGGATTAGGGTCCCCCAACAGGAGCAGCCACACACAAACAAGGTCCCAGGTCTTAGGTGATGAAACCTGTAGCCGAGAGCAAGGGCAACATCCCTAAGTGGCAAAAGCAGGGGAGGAAGACAGCAGGCTCCTATACAGGGATTTCACCGAGCAGTGACACATCACTCAAGAGGCCCTCAGTACACAGAGATGGCAAGACATACTCTAGATCCCCTAGTTTGTTTGTGATGTTATCCAACTTGCCTTGCCTCTCTGGGACCCTCTTTCCACATTTCTGCTAATGGCCATGAGGTACCTAATGGTCTCTGGGTTCAGAATTGTTTCCTACCTAAACCTAGGATGGCAGAAAAAGCCCCAAGATTGCCTCTCTCCAGGGGGTCTTCCTTCCCAAGCCCAGAGTCAGCCTACAAGTCCAGTTGCTTAAGAATTCCCTTGTCTCTGCTTATTAGCTCCCCTCCTGGTGCTCCCCAAACCAGACCTTAGATAATGGAGGAGGATGCTGCTCCCCAATTCCTCAGCAAAGCAGGTATGGGCCATCTCAGCCATGGTCTAGTACAGCAACTCAGCTGCAGGAGAGCAACAAGTCCCATGGGTAGGAGCAACATAGTTCTTGGTTAAAACTATGTTTTGCTCAGTTTGCAAAAGCAATCTAGCTCATCCCACTGGGCGACAGGGACCTAATGTGGATGCTCTTCTGTCCTTCTGCCCAGAATGAGCAAAGTCACCTAAATGGTCAGTGAGGATGGAAAAGCCAGAGTTGCCTCCCTGAGCTCCTGGGCCAGCTGTTGCAGCCCCTGAACAGTCTGAACACAGAGGGCTCAGAAGCAGCCTGGGGTGAGCTGTGGCCTGAGGGGGCCCAGCCCCCTGCAGCTGCTGTGTGTGCAGCCCTGCCTCTTTCCAACAATGGCTCTGTTCATGGGGGTCTGGGGCCATCCTCCAGGCCTGACCTATTCTGCCTAGCTGGCAGCCGGGAACAACTAGGAGGAAAGCACAGCAGCAACAGCTCCCAGACCACCTCCCCAGAGGGACAGCCATGAATAAATCATTGGGGTCAAAAATGAGGCCGCTGAAGAGAGACAAAGGCCTAAGCTCAACAGGGTTAGTGGCAGAAAGAGGCTGCCGGTAAGGGCAGCACTCAAGTAAGGGGCATCCTGGTCCACCCCCCCCACCCCACCCCGGGCCCCCACTGAGCTCCATACCTACAAAAAGGACGAGGCAGGGGCCCTCGTTGAGCTGCACAGCATTGGAGTCAGAGAGCTCCAGCACGGGCTTGGGGTGCCACGGGAACTCCCTGCAGTCCTCGTCGTTGAGCACCTCCACCCGCCCCTGCCGCGTGATCACCTCCCCCTGCGGGTCCAGCACGATGAGCGTGGGGATGCCTGCAAGAGAGAGTGCTCATCTGGCTACCAGTTCAGGAGAGGCAGCCAGGTCGGGGACACCTGGCACACTCACAATTAAGAATCCGGGCCTGGAGCCTGAAAGCCCTGGGCTGGATCCAGCTTGGCTGCTCAGTAACTACAAAACTTCCTTGAGTCTGTGGAGAGCCTCTCTAGAAACCCTGAGCAGCTGCTTTGCCTGGGCCTCAGTGTCCTCAGCAACAACATGGAGAAGGTGCTGCTGTTCCTACCCTTTCCCACTCATCAAGAGCAAAGAGTAATGCCCTTAAAAAAATGAGCACGCAGCTGGTGGGGTGTGTGTGTGTGTCCCCATCCCTATAGTCCCAGCACTCTGGGAGGCTGAGACAGGAGGACTGCAAATTTGAGCCCAGCATGGGCAATTTAGCAACTTAGTAAGACCCTGTCTCAAAATAAATTGAAAAAGGGCCAAGGATGTTCCTCAATGTGAAGGCCCAGGGGTTCAATCCCTAGCATTGAAAGAAAAACAAAACAAAACCGAAAATTGAGCACATGGGTCAGGGGTCTACTCAGTGGTAGGGCACCTTCCTAATACGCAGAAGGTCCTTATTTTGATCCCTAATCCTGTGAGGAGGAGGAAGAAGAGAAGGAGGTGGAGGAAGACTGAACACAGGGTCTTGGCGCTCTGGAAAAGGCAGTCACTGGTGACTCCTTAAAGACGCAGAAGACCTCCCACTTGTAGGGAGTCTAAAACTGACTGAGGTGGTGTAAGGACACACACACACACACACACACACACACACACACACACACACACGTAGCACAAGGCAACTGATGGGAGCAGAGGCAGGAGGCCAGGCCGCAGTGAGCTGGGGCCTGCAAGGGAAGAGCCTGGGGCCAGGGCTGGAGCAGCAGAAGCAGGGAAGAGGATGGACAGCTGGCTGCCCACAGACCAGAATAGCATTTTGGGGGGCCCTACCCCAGGCCCAGCCCTGGTGCCAGTACACGCTGAGAGGGGCAATCCCAAAGGGTGTAGTACCAGGGTCCTGGGCTGCAGTAAGAAATGCAACATAGAGTTTGCCTGCAAAACACACACTGTCAACCATGAGGCCTCTGGCAAACGCCGAGAAAGGTCCCTCCGGGCTGACAGTGCTGTCTGTGTCTGCACTTCTTTGCTCTTCACACCCGACTCCCCACTGCTTCTCCTCGGGCCAGGGCCACCCTTCCCCACCACACAGTCAGCCTCCTCCCTGTCCTCTGGGGACATTTGTCTCTCCATTGGCAGTCTGTCCCCTCCCCCAAAGCTATACTCTCCTCCCAGGCCAGAACAGAGCTTGAATTTTATATGAAAGCCAGGGCAATTTAGTATTGATAGATTCCAAAGTATTCGGTCAGTAATTTGCTCCACTGACATTTTACTTCTCCATGGGGCGTACGGTGAAGTACCAGAAATATGGCCCTGGTGTTTTGTAACCTGCTGCGGCAGCCAGCCCAGTGGGCATGCAGTAGTGGGCCTGTCTTCAAAAGGAATAAACGAATCCATTATGTTTACACCTATTAGGAGAAGTGGCTAGACGTGTCAGAGAACAGGTCCAGGGAGAAATGGGCTCCAGGACTGCTACTCCTGCCACGTCACACACAGAGACATGCAGCTGGCATTCCCTGGGGACTTTTAAGGTGCACTGGACAATGAACAGGACTCCTGAGAAGTTATGTGTCAGAGCTCAGAAGTCCAGTGCTTCCAGCCTTGTCCTGACAGCTGCATTTTTCCCCGAGGCCTGGGCCCACATCAGGTGTGTCTCTATCCCTGGGATCAGAGCCTGGACTTGAGTCAGCTGCACACAAGTGCTCCACATTACATGCCAGTAAAGCTTTGGCAGTAAGGGGCTTCTTGTGGGGAATTAAAAAGGGGCACTCATTGCTGCTTGGCTTGAGTCCTCATTTCCCAGCTTGGATGGCTGGGGTGGCTGGGGTGTGGGGGGGATCACAGTCAGGATTCTAAGGAAGATCCAGGCAAGTTCCTCAGCTTCTTCAAGCCTCATTCCACAGCTGCCAAATGAGGATAATGAGTTTCCTATCTTGGTTGGTCGTGGGGCAGAATAAACAAGATGTTAGTGTAACATACTGTTAGCAGAGTACCTAGTATACAGTAAGTACTCCATAACCACTCACTATTATTATAAATCAACTCATTTTTTAAAAAGTCATCTCTAAGCTGATGGTTTAGCTGGTGAGCAGGCAAAGGAACAGAGGACTGGGGCCCCTTTCTCTCTCTCTCTCTCTCTCTCTCTCTCTCTCTCTCTCTCTCTCTTTCAGGCTGGCTTTGAACTTACTATGTAGCCCAAGCTGGCCTTGAACTCACTTGCAATCTTCCTGCTTCAGCCTTCTGAGTGCTAGAATCCTAGCAGATATGCGTCACCATGCCCTGCTTGGGGCCTTTTTCTAGTGAGAACAACAGTAACCTCAGGCTGGGCTGGAGGAAGTGAGCTAAAGAATGGAAGAGACAATGTCAATATAGCCAGAGTTCTAATAGCAACGTCTGTCAAGAATGGGGATGGTAAAAAGAAAAACAAAAAAGGCAGGGATGTTGCTCATTGGTGCCACCCCTGCCTGGCAAGTGCAAGGTCCTGAGTTCGATCCCCAGTACTGTGGGGGGGGGTGTCTTTTACTTGAACCAACCTAAGCTTCACTTTTGAGCTTAGAACATATATCTTATGCTCCTAGAGAGAGCTCAGGCCTTCCTCTCAGGCCTGGGAAGCTGGGCTGGACCTGGAGCAGTACCTAAGAGTCCCTTCTGCCATCTCCCACAAAGCAGAGAAGAAAGGAGATAGCTTAAGGGCCAGGGATTTAGCTCAGTGGTTCCGCCACCTGCCCTGCAAGCACAAGGACCTGAGTTCGATCCCTGGTACCAAAGAAAAAAAAAAGAGAGAGAGAGAGCTTATGTAGCCAGCTCCAAATTCCTTTCCTCTGGGGAGAACCTATCGGTGAGTGTTTAGAGCAATCTCAATGCCAGGTATATTGAGAATGCCCCATGATTTAGTTTATTTTTCTTTTCTTTCTCCTCTCCCCTTCCCCCTCCATTCCTTTCCTACTCCTTTAATTTAATTTAATTTGGGGGGGTAGGTACTAGGGATAGAATACAGAGCCTTGTGCAAGCTGGCAAGCACTCTACCACTAAGCTACATCCTCAGCCTTTTTAGATTTTGAGATAGAGGGTTGCCAAATTGCATAGGCTGGGCTCAAAAACTCGCACTCCTTCTACCTTAGCTGCTGAGTAGCTGGGATTATAGACATGCACCACCACACCCAGCTTAGTTTATTTTTCTATTACTAACAGAGTTTTGAGGGACTGGGAGAAAGGAAGCAGGTACATGGGGGAAAGAGGTGACCTCCTCCAGGACCATGAGAGAAAGGGAAGCAGCCAGGGGCTCGTAACCTAGCTCTCTCTCTGCAGCTGGACAGCAACATGATCTGAGGAGATGAGATTCATTCCCCAAAGACTGCTGGAAGTTGGGACGAGAAATTGGAGGAAAAGCAGATCCTGGCCTGGAAGCACAGGTTTGGGTGCATCATAGGGTAAAATACCATGCAATCATGAAAATGGCCATTGTGAGGACTGCAGCAACACAGAAGAGTTTTGTAGTATATTAAGGAAAAAATGCAGAATACAAGTGCTATGTGGAAGTGTGTGCCTGTGAAGAGAGAGCAAGGGACTCAGAAAAGTGGAAATAGTTGTGGTAGTAGGGTAGGAATGTGGTTTAGATAAGATACATTTGAGTTTTCTTAAATGGGGTCATAATATGCAGATTAAAACAGAATGAAAATCAAAACCGAAGGGCCCTAGGGCTGGGGTGGGGGGATGACAAATACAAACCAATGCCTCAGCCAAATCAACTGTCAGTTCTGTTCACTGGATCCCCAAAACTTTCCCTTGCTTAGAGAGCTGATGAGAAAGAGCAGGCGGTTTGGGTGGGGATGCTTGGAGAAACCCAAGGGAGAGCAAAGGGTCAGCAGATCCAAAGCTGCTCAGGCTGGTACCTGTGCTAGGAAACAGGCAGAAAGACATGTATGGCAATGCTCTTATAATACAGAAAATCTAGCATCAACAATGGAGCAGACTGACTGTCACAGGTATGCAATGAAACATTTTCCAGTACTGATGATAAATGAACTAACTATAAATACCAATAAGGATCAATCTTGGAAACATAGTGTAAGTGAGAAAAGCGAGTTGCAAAAATGCTATTACAGCATAACAGCATTTTAAGTATGCTTCTAGAAGATACACCAAGAAAAAGTAGATATTATTCATGGAAACATATATATGAAAAATGTGAAAACAGCTTATGAAGCTACACATGAAATGTATGGCAGTGTTCCCCCAGGGAAGAGGAAGGAAGAAGCCAGGAGAGTAAAAGAACTCTTGCCTTTGTCTATAATAATGCTCCCCATTCATTTATGTTTTTCCTTATTTCATTTTTTTGGGGTGCTAGGAACTAAGCACAGGACCTTATGCTCATTGGTTTATATTTTAAATATCTCAGCAAAAATATCAATTTTGGGTGGTACCACATGGGTGTTTATTACATGATTCTCTGTCCTTTCCTGTTTTTTCTTCTTTTTTATATTCTCAGAATTAAAGATGACACACAAAAAACCACAAGTCTGCCCCCAGCCTGCCCTTGCCAGCTGATAGGACTGCTCCAAACAGCCCACACCAGCCCTCTCCATACTGAGATGTGCCTACAAAAATGTGAGAATGGGCTGCGTGTCCGCTCCTGATGAAAAGATAAAAGCTCCAAATGTGTTGTTTTTATTTATATCTACAGATTCTCCCTCAAATTTATTTTTTGAAAGGGCCAAGAGGGGAAAGGAAAGAGGAGAATGGAGGGAACTAAAAGAGGAGGAAAGGAAACAAGGAAAGGGGAAAAGAAAGCAGAAGGAGAAAGATGGACAAAGAGGAAAAGAAACAGAAAACTACTTGCTGGGACAGCAAAGGGCCCTCACACTTTGGCCTCCTTGCTTGGCAAAGGCCAAAAGCTATCCACTGGTCCTCCTGCACAGGCCTCTCCCTGACTAGAGGCCATGCTCCTGCTGGGCAGGATGGGCATCACTCTAGGCTGTGCACAGCCCTTAGGCCACTGATGGAGAAGCTATGGCCCTATGGTTGCAGTGGGATGTTTGTATCATTGAAAGCTCTAAAAGGTTTGCCATCCCTGCCTCAGGCTGCCTTCCCTCCCAAATCCCAAGGATGCAGGAGTCAGGAAGAAAATCTGCTAGGGCCCCTAGCCCAAGATAGAAGGGGCTCTAAGCCTCCCTGCAAAGTACACCTCGTTCCCTGGGAGCCCAGGATTACTTAGACAATTGCTAATGGGATTTGCCTCTTGCCAAGTGTCTAAATGGTTTCTTTAGAAAGGCATTTTTGAACAGCTTATAGGGCGCAATTCCCCACACTGTATAAAGCATTGGGAGTAGGGAGGCCCTACAACTGAGGGGAAGCCAGCTATGCTGGTGAGACAAAGGAGAAGGATGGGAGCCAGATGCCAGTTCCTGGGGAGGTTGGCTGGCCCTAGAAGTCTTCTGGTTCTCAGCATGGGCTCGATCCAGGGTACCCAAAGGGAGCTAGTGACAAGGGCTCTTTTTTTTTCCTTTCTTGAAGCCCTGGGCATTTAACTCAGGGCCTTCACACTGAGCTACATCCATGGCCCTTTTTAAATATTTGATTTTGAGATAGATTCTTGCTAAGTCACTAAGTTGCCTCGGGTAGGCTCTAACTTTTGCTCCTCCTAACAGCAGGACCAGTGGCTTGTCCAGCCCAGGGCAAACTCATCATCCAGGCCTGTAGCAGGTACTGCCACCAGAGGAAAGGAGTCGCTTAAGGGGCACTATCTTAAGGTTCCCCCACCCCAGGGACACCACAACAAACTGACAGCATTTTGCAAGGCCTCCTCACTCTGCAGAAACTCAGAATCCAGGGACACTCTAAACCAGCTCCTGGGATGCTCACAGGGCTCCAGTTTCCTTTTGCATTATACATCGTCACCCATGTCTGCCAGGACAGCAAAAGAAAGCACAAAGTGCCTGCCAGGTCAAGTAACTCCCTCTCTACAAGGCACACTGACAGAGCTAGGTGGAGGTGGCGCGGGTGGTGTGGGAAGGTGAACACCCCTGGCCTGGTCTGTAAGGCATCTTCATCAAACAGAATGGTCAATGAGGAGAAACAAGTGGAGGGAGAGCGAGAGCCCAGGGCACCCAGACAGAGCCACACAGGGAGCAGCCGCTCACCCTGGGACAGCCCTGGAGGATCTGCTGAAGACCAGACACACACAACTGGAAATCTACCGTGACTCTGTGTACGTGTGTGTGCCCATGCACGTATGTACACAAGAACACATCAGTGGAATGACTTTGGAAGTTATAACTACAGTGTTCCAGAAAGCTCAGACATATTCAGAATTCAATTAAAAAAGATTGTCAGTTTTAAGATGTTATGAAGAGTATGAACACGACTGGGGATTTAGCTTAGTGGTGCAGCGCCTGCCTCAAAAGCACATGGTCCTGAGTTCGATCCCTGGTACCGGAAAAAAAAAAAAAGACTATAATGAAGAGAATGAACAAATATACAGCTCCTTCAAGTTCAAAGGTATTTAGAGCTAGACTGGAGACTTGTAAATATCCAAAGGGAAAATAAAAGAAATCCAGTCAAGGGCTAGGGAAGCCAGTTGGGGAACTGCCAGCTTTCAAGAGAGTTGAGAAATGATACCAATCAAATCACAGATGTGAATTCTAGGGGCTCTGAAGGTGAGGCGGCCTCTAGTTGAGGGCAAGAACGCAGCCCTATAAATAGGCTGTCAGTGGGGTCAGAATGCTGGCCAGCTCAGCCCTACTGGAAGATACTTCCAAAACGACAGGACTGGAATAATTATTCCCTTGATAAGTGGGCAAATTTCAAACAGGATGATCTGGAATTAAGTTTAGAAATACAAATCAAACTTGTGGTATTTGTATTTTTGTGTGTCAAAAATATAAACATTTGGTGTTTAATTTCAGGATTTGGTTTTGTTTAAGAGAATGTGGCCTAACAGGTCCATCCTGGGATTCCAATATTAAAATATGTGATTAAGAATGATGCAGACATGTGATTTTTAAGTTGAAACATCTTAATAGTACTTCCATATTTACATCAAATTTACTAGCATTAGTAGACAGACTTAAAAACATGAGAATATTTTGTTTGTCCTTCAATTAAATATTTTAAGAGGTTTAAATGAATAAATAACTTTTAAATGTTTAAAAGAGTTGAATTTGTAAGTAAGCCCCTGACAACAAGCTAGTACATTTTCCTAGATATTTACATAGAATTAAAAATTCAAAAGCCAGGCAAGATGACAAGGCCCTTTAGTCCCAGCTATTCAGGAGGCTGAGGCAGGAAGATCACTTGAACATAAGAGTTTAAGTCTAGCCTGGGCAACACAGTTAGATATTATATATTAAAAAAAAAAAAGTAAAGTCCTGAAACACTAGAGCTCTTTCCCTCTGCCTTTTGAGGACAGAGCGAGAAGGTGGCTATCTGCAAGTCCGGGAGGTAAGGGCACCAGGAACCAAATCAACCAGCTCCTTGCTGTTGGACTTCCCAGCCTCCAGAACTGTAAGCAGTACATTTCTGTTGTAAGCCACCCAGTCTGTAATACATTGTTATGGCAGCCCCAGCAGACAGTCAGTGGCTTAACAGGTGAGGGGATTTTTTAGGGCTTAGATCTGAGTATACCATTAAGTGGAGGAAGAGCTAACAGAGAGAAGAGGGAAGAAAGAGAACGAGAGGCGGGGGTGCTGCTCAGTGGTGGAGCACTTGCCTAGCATGCACAAAGCCCTGGGTTCAATCCCCAGCATCGAGAGAGACAGAGACAGAGACAGAGGGAGGAAAGGAGGGAGAGAGGGAGAGGCAGGGAGGGAGAGGAAGAGAGAGGGAGAGAGAGGGAGAGAGAGGGAGAGAGGGAGAGAGAGAGAGAGAGGGAGAGAGGGAGAGAGGGAGAGAGGGAGAGAGGGAGAGAGGGAGAGAGGGAGAGAGGGAGAGAGGGAGAGAGAGAGAGGGAGAGAGGGAGAGAGGGAGAGAGGGAGAGAGGGAGAGAGGGAGAGAGGGAGAGAGAGAGAATAGAAGGAGCAATATCAAGGAGACAAGTCCCTAGGAGAATAAAGGAAAAACCTTAGAAAATAAGGATGAGAATGCTAACAACAAAGAGTAAAGGGGATGGAGAAGATACCTGAAAATGTGGAGATATGGAGCCTAATGAAGTCACAGGGATGTTTCATGCAGAAGGGGGAAACCAGAAGGATTCAGGAGAGCTGGCCATTTTCCCTCTCATGCAGTCTGCTAGAGAGATGGGCCAGAAGAGGAACAGGAAAAGGGGACAAAAGAGAAGGAAGCGGTAGCCCCAGGCTGCCTGTGTGTGGTCATGGGTGAGCTCCCAGCCAGCTCTACTTCATGTCCCTCATCACTCTGCTTGGGGTCCAGCCTGAGCAAGGCCACACAGCTGAGTTCTCAGCAGGGCTCCTGCCCACAACAGCTGTGGAGTTCCTTCTGTTTTGGTGGTCAGAGGCAGTGAGATGCAAAAACTTGCCTGAACTGGTACCCGTGAGAACAATGCTTCTGATTAGTAAGATGAATGTAAAAAGCTGCCCAAGAACTTAATGACAGCCTATACTTCTACAAGAGATCAGCTGCCTAATGCACATGGATTACAGACTCTTTCACCATCCCGAAGGCCACTAAATAGAAGACAAGAGTTGACAATGGGAGGCTGGGAGGGAGCACTCATATTCAAGAGGCCAGCACCCCTCACCCATAGCAGGCCTGTGTGAGGCTGGACAGTCAGGCAGCACAGCTCTGAACTCCAGCGTGAGGCTCAGTGTGTCTACCAGAAATAGCAGTGAGTGACTGACTTCTGAGATTTCTCTTCCAGTCTGGCTTAAATGTCCAGAGGGTCAAGTCCAAGGACCTCAGCACGTTGCTCAAAGCCTTCTGCATGTGGCCTCATAAGCGTTATCCCTCCTGTGCCCCTACAGCACACCTCGGCATTCCTATTGTGACCTTTGTCCCGCAATGTCCCAAAGCCCTTCTCTAACCTCACCCATTCTGTAAGGCTCTCACCAGAGCCACCTCCTGTGGCTCAATAGCTCTAAGCCTGAGTCTCCTCTGAACTGAGATTATTCCATTAAATGCTTTTTGAGGATTCTGAGTCTTAGACCAGGAGGTCAAGTAAACAAAAGGTATGAAACACTATAACAGGGAGAAACTGAAAAGCAGAGAATGAGGAAGCAGGAGGTGAGGAGCCGGAAAAGCAGAAGAGGATAGCAGATGGCAAGAGAGGATATCAGGGAGCTGGCGGACGAGGAGCAGGAGGGGCCAGGTGAAGGGCTGGGGTACAGAGGATGCTCAGGGTGGGAGCTGGGTTCCAGAGGAATCTCACTCTCTTAGTATGGCTATCTAGCGGCTGCTTGCCTGGGGAGAGGGTCTTTCCATGTCATCTTTCTGATTCCCAACAGAGGGTACTCTGTAGTTGACAATCGTGTATGTATGTCTCACTTGCACACTGTCAGGCCCAAGGCTGCTCTGAATGAATGAGCCTCCGGAAGCCCTTCATTCTCTCCGCCATTGTCTGGGCCACTCCCACAACCACAGCTCCTCTGTGTGCAATATTTACACACCGACCACTGGACAATTAGAGAGGAGTATTCCCTTTTGTGCTGGAGGCTGGCATAAAACCGTCAATTTAATTTTTTGAACCCTGCCAGCATTTTACAGACAGGCCTCTCCAACTTTTGGCCTCTGTCTAAGCTTGAGGAGAATCCCAAAGTGTCCTGATCTGTGCCTGTAAGACATCTCTTCTGTGCTACTCACCCTCCAAGGCCCCTCAGAAGCATCTCAATGAACACAGTGGGGCAGAGACTACTCCCCCCAAACTGGCTGCAATCTGTATTATAAAAGGGAGTCATCTGGGAATGTATTCATTTCAGGTGACCCCACAGCATTAGGACTGACTACCAGCAAACATGTGCCATCTCCACTATACTTTTTTTTTTTTTTTTGGTCCCAGGGATTAAACTCAGGACCTTGTGCTTTTGAGGCAGGTGGTGGAACCACAAATCTCCGGCCCTAACATCTGCCATCTCAATGGCCCCACATTCAGGAAAGGGCAATTCCCTACCTCTGAGAAGCAGGATGCTCCACTGGTGAGGTGATGTTTGGAAATACAATGCCCCTAAGAGGAGAGGCCCCCTGACCAAGCACAGTGGCAAAGGGAGGCTCAGCATCAGCTCCTTCCATAGGACAAATATCAATTGTCTAAGCCCCCTTACAAAATGACACTTATTTGGCCAACACTTTTTGGTTCCTCAAGACATCAGCACACCTTGCTCTTCAGCTATTCCCAATGTAAATCCCATCTGGTCCTTTCAAAGGCATCAATGGGCCCACTCCTAGTGACTTCCCACAGATAGCACTGAGCAGTGAGATTCATCTAAAGGTGGAATCCTTGCATTTAAATCTACTCCACCATTTTTTTCAAAAAAGAGTTGAGGAAGTTTTAAAAAAATGCATGATGAGGGCTGGGGATTTAGCTCAGTGGTTCCAATGCCTGCTTTGAAAGCCCAAGGTCCCGAGTTGGATCCCCAGTACCAAAAAAAAAACCATGATGAGAAAAATTTTTTTAAAAAATTTTAAATACATGATATAATCCAATAAAAATGAATGAAAAATATCACCCTGAAAGAAAACAAGAAAGGAAGAGAATGAAGCTAGAGTCAAGGTCATTCACAAAAATGGTATGCTTTGTAAAACTGCCAAAGGTGATTACAACTTCAGCTGAGATTTCTAAGGGCTAAAGCAAAGAAAGAATTGTGGACCATAATGAAATTCAAAGTACATAAAAGATTAAAAAACAACAAAAACCTGGGGCTAGGGTGTAGCTCAGTAGTACACCACACACCTACTACATGCTTAGCATGCATAGGGCCCTGAGTTCCACCACTAGCACCAAAGAACAAAAACAAAACCACCCCCTGCTCAAAAGAACCTCAGCTTTTACTGGGTGCTAGAGGATAATTTCCTGAGAATAAATTCCTATAAATGGGATTTCTAAATTAAGAGCTTTACAGATTTTTCAGGCTACTGATGCATACTGCCAAATTGCTGTCCAGAAAGGTCATGCTGATTGCACACTTCTCCTGGCACTCTGCTATCTTTCCTACACTGGAATTGGAATATTGGGGTGGGGGAGGCTATAGATACAAATTTAGTATTTCCATCTGTAAATCATGAAAATTATGCTGAATATTTTTCATATTCATACTGACAATATGTATTGGATATGTTTCCTGCTTTATATCTTATATTTTCTCCTAAATTGTCTATCTCTCTTTTTATACTGGTGTCTGGAGAAAGTTCTTTTTCTGTAAAGGATATTGATGAAACATCCCAATTTTACAGAGAAAAGAGGTTAAATATAACTTGGTTAAGGCCACTCATCAGGAGGCTGGGCTAGGGCTGGGACACCGGTGACTGACACTAAGGTGGCCAGTGAGTGTGCAAAGAAGTGAGAGAGCAAACAGGGTCCCAGGCAAAGATCCCAGAGGCCCAGGCCCGGAAAACACAGGGCAGTTGACATTTTTGGCCTCCACCTGTGAGATGCTTTTCAAGTCATCTGTAAGCGTGTGTGTCAAGGCTCAAAGACATCACAGAATTATGTTTTATGCACATTTGAAGAGAGACCAGACTATGGTTGAGGGTCAGAGGAGGTCACACATTAAAGGTACCTTCTGGCATCTATGGGGAATTTTTGAAAAAACCCAGAGGTGTCCCATTATTACTCAAAGGCCATGATGGAAACTCCATGCTCATTGGAGGAGGCAGGGCACAGCTGCACCTGGATACGGCACCAAAGGAGACAGTGAAGTCTTGGCAACACATAAAAAATACCTGTATCTTACCCAGTCTACCAGTTGTCTCACCTGTGGCCCGCAGAGGGGCTCTAGTCACAAGCCAGAAACAGAAGCTGAGAAACTACCTGCTGGGTTGTACTGGCAAGAAAGAACCCCTTTTCCCACTGCACAGTTACAAAAAGACAGTCACATCTTCTTTAACTAAAACACAGTATCACTTTGGGGGTAAGGAACTGAATCCCATGAACAAGAAGGACAAACCCCATGCATCCATGTTTGTGATTTTTGTTTTCAGTGCTGGGGATTGAACCTATGGCCTCACACATGCTAGGCAAATGCTCTCCCATAGAACTACATCCCCAGCCACTAGTTTAAGAAAAAGCCTGTCTAGCTGAAGACTAGGTTACCGGTGCTCACATAATAAAGAATAAAAATATATTTTGTTTCTCTAATAATCATTATTTCTGAAAAAACATTATGATTAGTACTCCAAGTTCCAGTTTTCCTCACTTGAAAGGTACTTAGCTCCAGCAACCATAAGAGATGCTTTATACACATTCCTTATTAATCCTCCCAAATCTTTGTGTCAGAGATTTTACATCCCCATTTTGCAGAAGAGGAAACTGAGGGTCAAGGTCTCTGAGTGATAGAAGCAAAGATCAGTTTCTGTTGGGGACCGAGTTTTGGCCAAGTCATTTGGAAGTATGTGTTCCATGGTCTACTCACATCAGAAGCCACTATGCTGGGAGTGAGAAGTAGCTATCTTTTCTTTTCTTTCTTTTTTTTTTTTTTTTTGTAGTACTGCGGATTGAATTCAGGGGCACAGGGACTCACTAAGTTACTCAATTTTAGATCTTCCTGCTTCAGCCTCTGAGAATGCCAGGATTATAGTTGTGTGTTACCATTCCTAGCTGAGAAGCAGTTGTCTTACCAAGACAAGTACTTTATTCTTTTTTTTTTTTACTTTATTTATTCTTACCAGGACAAATACATGCATACATTTTTTTCTTTTCCAGTGCTGAGGTTTGAACCTAGGGTATGAATGGTAAGCAACCACTCTTCCAATGAGCTACACCCCAAGCCCATAGGATGAGTACTTAACAAAAGGTTTAATAAGGTGTAAGTTATATACCATAAAGTTCACCCCAAGTAACTTTTAAGATGGCAAGGAACATGGACACATACAGAAATAAAAGTGTTACTTTTCTGTTGAAAAGAAAGACAGAGGGCCAGGGATTTAGCTCAGTGGTTTCGCCACCTGCTGTGCAAGCGCAAGGACCTGAGTTCGATCCCCAGTACCGAAAGAAAGAAAGAAAGAAAGAAAGAAAGAAAGAAAGAAAGAAGGAAAGAAAGAAAGAAAGAAAGAAAGAGCGAGCCAGGGACACGGTGAACCCCAGTGGTCAGGTTTCCATCCAGGAGCTACAAGGAGTCAGGTGGGGTCTGGGATGCCTACCTTGGATTCCATACAGACGGTTGAGGCGTGACCGTCGGGCCTCATCAGTGTAGGGGACAGCAAGCCAGGGCATCTCACTAAAGTACTGTTTGAAGGACTCCTCTGACCTAGAGAGAGAGACTCATGTGGAGATCAAGGTGCTGTTATCTGGAGCACACCTCCATTTGGTCCTCCTGCTCAGTTACCAAGTTGTGCCTGGGCCCCTGTGAGGCTGGGGTTCATTGTGCTCCTCAGACAGCAGGCTATCGGTGTGCGCTGTTCTACCCATTCTTGTGCTCACCAAGAAGTACATGCTTCCACGAAGCCAGGCAGGCCATTTCAGTATCCTGCTCACCCGCATGACACCAATTACATTCATGCCTGACCTTGTATTTTCAACACAGACTGGCCTTACTTTTAGAGGGAGCTTAGAAGGACACAGCCATCACATTCCTGTGATATTTCTAATTTGTTTATGGAACTATGATCTGTATAGGACAACAGACTTTAAACCAAGTGTACATCTATGATTCTATGTATAAGAAATTCTAGGAAAGAGGTCTACTCAAGGGATAGACAGCAGATTGGGGGTTTCCTGGGCATGGGGCTTGGGGATGGGGACTGGATGAGAAGGGGCACAAAGGAACCTTTGGGGTGATGGCAATTCTCTACCTTGACCGTGATGAGGATGGCTACAAAGGTAACTAGGCAAAGCCCAATGAACTGCATAATAGATGCATTTTAAATCGATGGATTTTACTGTATAGAAATTGTATTTCCAATAAAGGTGTAGTTGTTTAAGGCTTTAAAAAAGTGACTGCTGGGCTGGGGATTTAGCGTAGTGGTTTCGCCACCTGCTGCGGAAGTGCAAGGACACAAGTTCAATCCCTGGTACCAAAAAAAAAAAAGTGACTGCTTCCTCTGGCATGCCTTCAGGGCTGCCTCTACTCCCTTGTGCTGAGGCAGGGAGCTGTGGGGCAGGATCACAGGCCAATAAGCTGAGCAGGGGACAGTGCGCAGATGAGGATACAATGTGCAAAACGCCTTCGGTGTGTTGGCATCTTAGAGACCCCTCTGTGAGCAGGAACTTAAAAGGCCGAAGCACCTGGTAGCTCAGTCTAAATCAGGGCTGGAGCTGAAGGGAGCTCACCGATGAGTGAAGCCAGAGAGACATCAAGAAGGGGAGGAAATAGAAGCTAAAAGGACCTGACTTGCTCCAGGAAGAACGTCCCTCTGCCTTCTTTGCTTTTGTGAGTCCTTATCCATGTGCTTTCAAATAGCCCCCAGACAGAGTTCATGGCCAGAGCAAAGAAAACAACTGCATATCCATCCAAGACAGATGTCACATTGCATTAGTCTCTGGCTTTCTTCCATCTTCCCCATTCTATAACCTTTTCTCACAATCTAGAAAGCTGAACAAATCAGAAAATGTATCCTGATCTCGAATAACTCAGGCCTGCATTGGGACATGCCCCAGTGTTTACAGCAAGAAGAGGTTTTTCTCGGCGCCCTTCAATTATATGAGTAAATATGAAAAGTATCTGCCTCTCTGCCAATAATCTCAGGTGTCTTCCCCAAATCCTACCTTCACATCCTACAACAAGATAAAAATGTAAGGAGAAAGAAATGGATGTTAACTGCCTACGGAAAAGGGGTCCAGCACTGCCTGTCTGCACAGACACACATTACCTGTCTGCACTAACAAAGACGATCTCAAATTTCTGGCCTGCCTCCTTGATCTTCCGGTAGGATTCAACCAGCACCCGAGTGAGGCTTCGGCAGGGCGGACACTGAAAGAAAAGAGCAGAATTCTGATGCATGACAAACCTTCTCTATTTCTCAGCCACTTGCTGTCAGAGACCAGGTAAGCAAGAACCAAGTAGCACTGGGATAGCAAAACCCAGTTTATCAAAGAGGCGGTACTAAGCTTGCCTCTCTTCATGGTGAGCATCCAGCAGAGGCTCTGTCCTGCCCATGCAGTGTGCCAGCAGGCAGCAGTTAGAACAGGCCCCTGGGGGCCCTAAGAGGTATCATCTGCATGGTTATGAGGAATATCCTTTTAGATCAGTCCAAAGAAGACATTTTCTTGTGTCTATCATCATTCATAATATTAAGCAGTCATTGCATGCCAGAATGTATCAGGTGCAGAAGGCAAGGACAGGAAATTCCTGCCAGAGCAGGTACACCTCCAGAAGCCAGAAGCCAACCATATTGGGCTTGGTGGTGGCACTGCTGCTTCCTCCTGTCAGGACTAAGGAGGGACCAAACACTCACCCAGTGTGCGGAGAAATAGACTCCCACGTGAGACCCCTCCAGGCTGCTGCTGTCCAGCGACTGCCCATTATTTCTAAGCAAGGGCCCTGCGATGACTTCCCTGAAGGGCTTAGGTCCCCAGGGGAATTCCAGACCTGAAACAGGCAACAGATGGCAAGGCTCTTCATGATGGCCTGGGACCCAGGAAGCCTCAAGGGTACAGGCAAGACAATTTTAACTCAGGACACAGAAGCAAGGCTTGAGGTTACAGGTGAAATAAAACAGAACAAGCTGGGCATGGTGGCACACGTCTGTAATCCAGTATTGTACTTGGAAGGCCAGGGCAGAAGGATCATGTTTGAGCCCAGCCTGGGCAACTAAGTAAATTAAATTAGCAAGACCTATCTCAAGAGTAAAGAATAAGAAGAGCTGGGGATGTATATCAGTATGAAGACCCTGGGTTCAATCACCAGTAACCACCCTCTGTCCCCCAAAATCACACAGAACAGAACAGACTTCCCAGTTACTCTGATGAGGGCTAGATCTGGAAGTCACTGCCTCACATATTAACCACGAATCAATTTAAGCCCAAGCCTGGCATCTCAGTGGTTCTCAGTGCTGATTGTATGTTAGAATCTACCAGGGAATTAAAAAATATGATGCTACTGGGCCCTATCCCCAGAGAGTCTGATTCAGTTGGTCTGGGCTGAGGCTCAAGGAACTAAGTGAGAATTTAATACTAATAAAAGGAAGAGTAAAACCCACCCAACCCAGATGGTCAACAATGTGATGATACTTAAGCTTCAGGTAGGAAGAATAAATAATATCCTCCCAGTTCAACAGAAGAGTGTTTTTTCACAGGGTAGTCCAAGGCTCACTGCCTCAAAATCGCCTGAGGGGTCCAGGATGGGAGGGAGAAGCACAGACCAATTAAAAATGCAGGTGGCCAAGCCCACCCTGAAACACAAGAATAGGAAAATTTCTGGGGAAGGGGCCAGGCCATCTATATTGTTAACGATCTTTGGAGTAACGTGTGTAAGTGTAGACCTGGCCCCGTCATGCCCTGGTTTTTACACAAAACCATCCTTTAACATCCTTTTTTTACTAGAAAAATTTGTGACCAGGGCTAAAACCTCTAATCTGATCAGTAAACAAGGGAGGGGAGGTCTTGCAATTCTTATCGCTCTAGTGCACCTTGGCTGGCCCTTGACCAGGGGGTCAGAGCAGTCTCACCAGTTCATGGCAAGGTCAGCGAGTCAGCAGGACCTAGGCTTGCAGTACTTAGGCCAAACTAAGAAATGAGGTGTACATTTACCACTCAGGCCAGGAGAGTACCCAGGGTCTGCAACTCTGCTGTGGTAGACAAAGTAGAGCAACCCTAATCCTCTAGTCCCCAAATCTGAAATCTGGAACTTTTTGAGAGTCACTAGTGGTCATCAAGATTCAGATTTCAAAGCATTTTGGATTTCAGTTTTTCAGATTAATGATGTTCAACCAGTAAAGTCTATGAAAATATTCTAAACTCTAAAATCTGAAACATTTCTGCTCCCAAGCATTCCAGATAAGGGATATTTAATTTATATTTCAAAGAGAAAAAAAAAACCCCACTTAGCCTGCCTCTGTTAAAGTGACAGCTGCCATGGAAGTAGCACTAGAAGCCAGTAAGTATCTGGGTCCTTACTGCTTTCCAACAGCCTCCTGAGCCCTCAAAGCTGAACTTTCTTTTCCAGACTCCATCTGGTTTGGCCCATGAATTAAAGCCCCCTAGAGGAACATTCTGGTCCCTTTATAAATCTTAACCATGACCTAGAGAATAGCATAATTTCATCAAGACAATGTTTTCTAGCCACACAAACCCATTTACACACATTTCATTAGTATCGCCTGTGCCAGCAAGGAGGGGATTAGGACAAGAGGAGGTGTGGAGTCAGCAACAAGAATACAGATGGACACACCGATGCCTCACCTTCTGGGTCATCACGGATCACTAGGAGCCCATTCCTGCACACAACCTTGCCAGTGGTAGCATCTAGGAATATTAGCGATGGAATGTTGGAAATTCGGTATTTGTTCCAAAGTTTAAGCTGTAAAACGAAAAAAAGGTGGTTAAATTCAAACCAAAGTAATTGCAGAATTCTGTTTAGTCCCTCAGGCCCCATGAGGAGACAAGTGTGGAAGCACTAAAGTGTAAGTAAAAGAATAACTGGGCAGCAGGGCAGAGGTTAACTCTAGTCCCATGTGGCCCTCAGGTCTGTACAGAGCCCCAACTCCCACCCAGGCTCATGCTGTGGCAGAGGTTGATGGAGAGCCACACTCATTCTCTCCCACTCTCCCCATGGGCACATTCTCCGAAAAGCATGAAAATGGAGCTGCATCACACATCCTAAGACACAGTCAGACCTCCACCAGGCAGTTCAGGAAGGAAGAGGAACTTCTTTCCCAAGAGCAGGTAGAGGTGGTGGGTTGCTCCCCTGCTTGCCTGCTTGGCTGTGTCCCCTGAGCTCCAAAGGAGAAGGGACGGGCTTCTCAACAAGAGCAGGGAGCTAAGATGGGCCCCTCAAACCACCCACATGTGAGGTGTCACAGTGTGAGGCATTTGGATACCCTGAGCCAGCGCCAACCCTCAGCACTCAAAACAACATTCAGGCTACTGGTTGGCTGTTGAGTTAGCTATGCAAACTGTCAGAAGCCCAGGGTCTAAGAGGAATGAGGTTGAGAAGACGTGAACGTAATTGTCCAGGTGGGAAGCCAAGTATGTGCAGTCCCTGGTGTCTGCTCAGTACCACACGGGGAACACCACTCAGGTGGGTTCTGTGCTTGGAAAAGTAACTGCCAAGCCCTGAAATGAAATCTCGGCCTGGCAACACATCCAGAAAGAAAGGAGGGGCAACTGCATGTGGGCCCACTGGTTAGGACGCTCAGCTGTGGGCCTCCCTTCTGGGAAACTGGGAGCCAGACAGGGAGGCTGTGCACTCGGGCACCAGCAGAAGAGGGCAGGGATATGTCCAATGGTCACACAGGAAGCAGCAGAGGGAAGGCCGTGCGGCAGTAGCTCTGATGGTTTTCCACTTGGTCCCTGCAGTGAGGGAGCAGGGCAGGCCACCTGCCAAGAACCCCTAGGCTTCCCTGCTGGTGGAGACCGTGCTGTGGCAGGAAGGGTCTCAGGACTTCACCTCAGACTGGGTGGGCCCCACAGCCTGTGTTTCCAGTGGGCTCACAAAACAGCTTCTGAGCAAGGGTGGCTCTGGGCTCTGTGCAATCTGCGATAATGGTATATGTGCATCACTCTAGAGAAGCTGGACACTGGGCTCAGATGAAACCTTCTTCAGAGAAGAGATCTGAACAAACAAGTTCATCCTGCCCTGGAATTTGCTTCATAAATTTGCTGTGTGAGGGTCCAGACACATGTTAGGGTTTTGTTTTTTTAAAGGAAGAGTAAATGATTTTTTTTTTCATTTACAAAGTAACCTTGGGGCTGGGAGGAGTAATCACTGGGAAAAATTGGGAAACACAGAAAATTACAAAAATTAAAGTAAAAAAAATTCACCCATGATTTACCACTTAGGAGAATTTAAACCATTTTATATTTCCACTAACAGGAAATGAGAATCCCCATTTCCTAGTATCTTCACTAACATTTTCACTGACACTAGTTTTCCAATTTGATAAGGAAAAAAGTACCTAATTTTTCTTGCTTATCTTTTACTTGCTGTTGATTAGTAGACACATTGTAGTAAACATATATTTTGTTTCCTCAGTATGATTTATAACTGGCAAGCAATGAAATTCACTCTGCAGCTATCAAGTGAGCACTTACTATGTGCCAGGTCTGTTCTAAACACGACAGGAATGAAAAGACTAAGGTAGATGAAGTTGTTGCCATCAAAGAGTGTCTGTTCTGGTATGAGAGACAGAAGATAAAAACAGAAATAGAAGAATAATTTCAGTAATAGAAAGAAAATATATCAGGGGAAGCACACAGCATGGGTCAGGGAGGAAGCCACATTTTAGGGAGTATGAACTGGAGCCCCTGAAGAAAGATACTTGGTCACAACCTCAGTAATGCAATGGAGCGAGCCACATGCACAAGAGGGAGGCCACCCGAGTGAGGCTCAGGGGACTTGCATAGAGGCTGGGGAGCTGGTTGTGAAAGCTGGAGTGGATGCAGCCAGAAACAGCCAGGAGGGGGCTGTGATGAGCTGAGGGCAGGACTTGGGTCACAGGAGCATAGTGAAGACACGATCTATTCTGAAGACAGTCAGCAGGGTAGGTGGGCAGAATGAATATCGGGGAGGTGAGGAAAGACAAAGATGATGAACCAAGGTTTAGAGGATGCTATATTTTGTGTCTTAAAAAAGATTCGTGGGTTAACATGTTCCTGCTGGCTTGAACCACTGGTAGTACATGCATGACTGTCCCATTGGGCAGTTGAATCAGCAGTGATAGAAATGGTACAGTCATACATGGACAGTCACGCATGCACCACTGGTGGTTCAAGACAGCCGGCAGTGAGACACAGGTTTACATCTCTACTGTGAACATGCTAAAGGCTTGGTGCCCAGTGTGGTGCTAGTGGGAGATGGTGGGACCTCTAGGACAGAGATGGCAAACCTTTTAGCACTTCAATAATACAATTCAATAATTCAACAATTCAATAATACAAACGGCCCACTGAGGCATGCATGCCATAGGTTCTTCACCACTGCTCTAGGAGGTAGGGAAAGTGGGAGAAAGTTAGGTGGATGGGAACATGTGTGACTGCAGCCTCTTCCACTTTCTCTCTGCTTCCCAGCTGCCATGAGAAGAGCAGCTTGCTCCACTGAGTGCTCCCCATGATGATGTGCTGCCTCACCACAGCCCCAAAGGCAAAAGGGCGAAGTGTCCATGGACTGAAACCTCTGGAACCATGAGCCAAAATAAACCCTTCCTCTTTGTAAGTTGATTATTTCAGGTATTTTGTTACTATAACAGAAAGCTGACTAATGTAGGCACATGATCAAGTGTGCTATGAGGCATTTCCATTAACCAAGATGAGGAACAATGGAGCAAGCAAAAGCTCATTTCAGAGTTAAAAACCAAGTCAAGTTTGGGATGGGTCAACCTTGAGATTCCTTTGCTCTTGCCCTGCTTTACTTTCTTTCTATCCTTTATAAGGGTCTGAAGTTATTTTTCTATTTCTATTCTTGTTTATTTTCTGTTTTTCTCACCAGAACAAACACTGTATGATGGCAACTACTTCATCTGCCTTGTTCTTCCTTGTGCCTGTTGTGGAGATTTCAAGTCAGCACTTGGTTTGTTTTTTTTTTAGTACCTGGGATTGAACTCGGGACCTTGTGTTTTTGAGGCAGGTGGCGGAACCACTGAGCTAAATCCCCGGCCCTCAAGTCAGCACTTGGATTTACAAATCTAGTCTCTGGGGAGGTGGCTTGAGGTACCAGTCAGGTATACCAGATCATCAATGACTACACAGTTGTATAAGGTCATGGATCTGGGGGAGACTTTCCAAGGAGAAGGCCTGGCTGAGAAAGAGATCCCAGGACAGATACAAGGACTACAGACAAAGAGGACTGAAGAGTTCTTGGGGAAGCAGGAGCAGGTGAAGAGGAAAGAGCAGGCAACCATGTAAGGTGCTGCTGAGCTACGACCTCGACAAGGTCAGGGAAGCCAGTGGCATGGAAGAGGAATGAGCATAGTTCTGTCTGGTACACTTGCCCCAAATGGGCCTGCAGACAAACTCTAGTCCTCTTGCCAACACAGGAAACATAAAGAGGAGAATAATGAGAAGAAAAAAAGGTTACAAAAAGAGAAAGAGAAACAAAGTGTGGTGGCATACGCCTGCAATTGCAGAACTCTGGGAGGCTAAGGCAGGAAGATTGCCGAGTTCAAGTCTAGCCTGGGCAACTCACAGACTTGGGAAGATACTGTCTCAAAATAAAGAAAAGGGGGATGTACCTCAGTTTGATGGCTTTGGGCTCAATCCCAAGTGCTGCTAAGAAAGAAAGAAAGAAAGGAGGAAAGGAAGAGTCTGCAGAAATAACCACAGATAAAGAGTTTTGGTGTAAAGGGAGTGGATAAATGGGAATTTAGTTGGAAAAACACACACTGGGGTCAGAGGGAGGATACTTCAAAGATGCAATAACATGCCGGGCATGGCGGTGTATGCCCGTAATTCCAGCTAGTTAGAAGACTAAGGCAGGAGAATCTCAAATTGAAGCCAGCCAGGTCAACTTAGTGAGACTTCGCCTCAAAATGAAATTTTAAAAAGGGCTGAGGGTATAGCTCAATGGTAGACAGCACTTGGGTCGAATCCGCGTTACCACACACAGACCCACACTCACAGGATGATAACGTGTGCTGACTGGAATGACCTAGAGGAGAGAAAGCAAAGATGAGGAAGAACTGCAAGAACAAAATCCGTAGTCCTTGAGTGGGCCAAACAGTGAGACTAGTTCACAAATAGGAAGATGGAATCTTAAAAGCAGCTGATTTTGAAGTCTGTACACTTTTTCCCCCCATTTTATGGTACTGAGGATTGACTCAAGGAACCATTGAGGTACAAACCCAGACTGTTTTAAATTTTATTTTGAGACAGGACCTTGTGACGTTACCTCAAACTTGAAATCCTCCTGCATGTTTCCTGAATGGCTGGATTATAGGTGTGCCCATCATGCTCAGTTTAAATCTATACTCTTCTATTTCAAAGTAGTTTTTTAAAAAAATCTGAATAGAAGGTCAAATTATTTGCAAGTAAAGACAATTCTACCTTCTCTCTCTCTCTTTTTTTACTTTTTGGAAAACAGAAATATTTAATCCTTTCCCCATACATTAGAACTTGCTTCATCCTCAGGGCACAGTTTGACATGTGCATGGGCACTCAGGATTCACCTCATGATGCACTCACCGCGGGAGGGAGAGTAGAAATGCTAACCTGTGGTTAGCGTCTACCTTCTCTTATTAATAGTTAGACCATTTGTATCTTTTTCTTATAGAACTATAGTGGCTGGAACTTCTGGAACAACATTAGGCAGCCACCAGCTTTATCTTCTCACCTGATGATAACGAGTATATATGTAATCTTATTAGAAAATACAATATTAGCCATTGGTTTGAGATAGTCTTTAACTATGTTAAGAAAAAAACAGCAGAGATGCTGGCCCCCTGCTAGATAAGGAAGAACTCAATTTCTTCTGGGTCCCTCATGGAGACAAAAATTTGAACACTGCTCCCTGCCCCAAACCCAAATCACTTCAGCTACATAATTTCTCTCAGAATCTTCCTTGGAGAGCTAAGAACTTATAACTATATTATGGCTCTCATATTTCCACCTGACCTAAGGATCCCCCCTTTCTCACAGCTTCTGAGGAAGACAGCAGGTCTTGGCTTTGGTTTTATCCAATCATCACTGGAGCTTTGCTTCCAAATAAAAGACCACTGGTCTAGTGGAAACAATTTTGCTTCTAGACTCAACTGATACAGAAAAAAGCTGGTCCTTTTATAGACTAAGCCATCACAGTCTAATTTTATATGAGTGATTTATTTAGGAACTTATGTCATTCATCAGTGAGCTATGTCTGTCATGGACTATCTTCCTCAGGCTATACCATCAAGGTTACTTGGCTCTGAAACAGTGCAGAAGGCACATGAGTGATTATTCCAACCTTATTGATTTCAACACCTGAATCAGAAAGAGGTCCTTGGGTTAGAGAAGGTGTCTCAGCCTGCACTGCACTGAGGGTTCTCTCACGCTGACTGGACATGCGAAAAGCTTGGGTTTAAAGAAATGACTCTTCTTGTGTCTTAGCATGGTGTGTGACACGTCAAGTCCCCCAAAGGTTTTCCAAAAGGCTTCTGAAAAGAGCAGTTTCATAACCATTTTTGGGTCACTTTTGAGTATAAAAGCTATGGATCCTTTCACCAGAGAAAAATGCACATACACCAAAGGTCTGTGTGTAAGTTCATAGAGCTCATGAACCACCTGAAGCCTGTTAGTGGAACCTGCCTGATCACAGGAGATCCATGGGCCTGCGAAAAAAACTGGTTGCCTTTTTTTTGGGGGGGGGTAGCGTTTCGAGACAGGGTCTCACTATGTAATTCAGGCTGGCTTTAAATTCTTCATGATCCTCCTGTCTGCCCCTCTCAAATGCTGGGATTACAGGAGTGAACTACCATCCCCAGCTTATGACCTACTTGTTTTACAGTTCGTTTCAGTGCAGATCTTACCTAATGGAGAGAGGTACAATACTGTTCCATCTTTATTCTTGTCATTAAAATCTTCTCCAAAAAATAAAGTAAAATCTCCTCCAATAGACTCAGCATTTGCTTAAAAATCTAAGATGGCAACATAGTGAGCAGTCAGTGATAAAATCCCTGTTGCCAGAGTCCTCTCAGCACCTTCAGAGTTCCTGAGTGCCTTTGGGGTCTGGTCCATCCTTTGTCTTCAGGGTGGTAATATCTGAACAATCCAGGCCAAGAGCTAACCGTATTTTCTTTCAAAGCATCCCCAAGAAGTGACATCACATTTTTTCTTTGCTATTATACTATAGCCTTTTTTGATTTCGGGTTTGTGTTTTGTTTTTGCAATGCTAAGGGTCAAACCCACAGCAAGCAAGGCAAATACTAGGCAAATGCTCTATCACTGATTCCTACTCTTATCCCTTATATTACAGCATTTAATCACCAGAGCTTCCTTGTCTTCTTAAAGGTCCTTTGGGGTAGGAAGCATGGTAGTGTAAAAAGAAAACCAGCTTCTCAGGACCTGGGCTGACATGCTGGCTCTGCACCTATTAGCTGTCAGTAGGAAACATGGTCTAGATTGTAAGGAGGTCCCACCCTGCTCCTCGCACAGCTGTACCCATCTCACAGGACAAATGTGAGACTGAAAGGCAGTGATGTGTGTGGAAACACTTTAAACTCTAAAAGTGCTACACACATGGGATGCATCATTAATATCAGAATCCAATTTATGCTTATTTCCCCCTTGTCAGCATCCTCTTCAAAAAACATTTCCCTGTCAACTTTAATTTACAGTTAATCAATCAACTGTGTAGCTAATAGGCTGTAGATGCAACTACTCAGAGAATGGGGATTTCTTTCTGGAGCAAGTGATATTTTGCCATAAGTACCTTCTGCAACACATAGATATTTGGGGGCCTATTTTATGTGGTCTGTTGGCTGCTGCCCTCTTTCTTTATACCCTCACTTAGATTTCAAGACTTTAAAAGGGCATCTAGGAAAAAAAAGTTTTTGAGATGGAGTCTTGCTATGTTGCTCAGGATGGCCCCAACCTCCTGGGCCCAAGTACACTTCCCATTTCAGCTTCTCAAGTGGCTGAGACTACAAGTGTGCACTGCATGTGGTGGTGGGAAAACATTCTTTTTTAATTGCCTATGTGGAATTTTTTTTTTTTTTTGGTACCGGATCAAACTCGGGACCCTTGAGCTTGCAAGGCAGGTGTCGGCACCACTGAGCTAAATCCCCGGCCCTTGCCTATGTGGATTTTGCTTTTCTCTCTACTTAAGAGAACCCTGGCACCACTGGTTCTGGTTCTGAAAGGGACTCCTCCTTGGTTTCCCCACCCCTGGCTCTGATGACTAAAGCATGAAATACAGTACAGTCTGGTGCGAGGGAGCAGAGGAAGGGGAAGGAGCTGAGTCAGACACTTCCCATCCCAGCAACCTTTGAACCTGGAGACCATGAAAGAGCTCAAGTTCCACTGGCAGTTGGGAGACTTCTGAGAAAGGCTAATGGCAACTTAACGACCTTAAAGGGCTAGTTTGACTGTTATGGCTGCATTTGAGAAAGCTCCAGTTTCTGTGGACTATCCTGGCAAAATATCCACCTAAAGATCATTTTGATGACCTCTGAGACTCACTGGTTTCTCTTCTTCAGTAGCTACACAAAGGCCAGGGGACTCCAACAGACAAAGCCCCAACTCCTAGAAATTGAAGTACAGTAATATAGTACCTTGGTTCACAAATGCTTCTGTTTGCAAACAATTCTGTTCGGAGACAAAAGTGTTAGGCAAACTTTGGGTTCTGTTTGCAAACTCCACATTGGGGGACAAACACCACTGTGGCCATCTTCCCCACACAAACGCAAATGCAGCCATCTTCCCCAAAACCATACACAAATTAAGTCCGTAAACCGAGGTACAATTGTATATATGCACATATGACACAACAAAGATAAAATAGGAAAGAAACAAAGACAATATTAGCTCAACTTGGCAGAAATGAAAAAGGATGACAAAACTGGCTATCCAGTTACTCGCAAGTTCCCAATTCCTGACAGCTGACTCTGGTTCCAAGGTTGTGGTTGGAGCTATCGTCCTAGGAATGCTGGCCAGGAACGCTTTTACAGTGAACCACAAAACAATGAAACAAATATCACAAGGGACAGGATTGGGATCTAAAAATGCAAATGAGAAAGCTGAGCTAATTTGAAACACTGGTGAGATTAGTCAGCACCCACAGGTGCCACAGGGAAACGCAGCCTGGTGATTTCTGAGAAGTCTCAGCTCCTGAGGGTGACACAGGATCTGCCTCTCATGTTCAAGATTGAGTCTTGTACTTGACCAAGGGGCTAAGCTTTTATTTCTCAACAGCTGCTGCAAATCTGTGGGCTGAAGCCAAAGCTAACACAGATGTGAGATTAATCAGTAAACTCGTTGGCTGGCTCAGGCAGAGCCTTCTCAGGCAAACTTTACCCCTGCCCTTCCACCCAATGCTGGTCAGAGTCAGAACCATCCTTTCAGTGAGCAGCATCAGAAAGCAGATCCTTAAAAGTATCCCCACCCTTCCTAACTGAACATGACCAAAGCCCATTATATGCACAGTATGGGGAGGAAAAATTCTCCTAGCCCCACCCAACAATGTCAAGGCAATACAAACCCTCGAGGATACTGGAGCCAGACTGCCTGGATTTAAGTCTGCTCCAGCCACTTAGAAAGAAGCTGGTTACATCAGGTGAGCTACCTAATTTCTCTCCTGGTATCTTCATCCATAAAATGGGGATAACAAGTTGGACATGGTGACATGTGCCTGTAATCTCAGCATTTGGGAGGCTGAGGCAGCAGGACTGCCATGAGTGTGAGGCCAACCTGGGCTGCACAGTGAGTTCAAGGCCAGTTTGAACTACTCAGTGAGACCCTGTCTCAAAGAACAGAATAGAAGAGAATAGAGATAATAAAATCTACCACTCACTGAGCTGTTGAGAAGACTACATGAATTACATTAAGTATTTAGAATAAGGCTGGCCACAGACCAGATACTATATAAGGGTTAGCTGCTATTCATAGCATCAATTATTATTGTTGCTGTTATTCCAACACTATCATCTAAATGCTCCATAGGACTTTGTCCCCATCTCTCCAAGGTTAAGACCAAATTTTAGATCCCCTTGCTCTTGAGGCTTGCTTGCCAGTGGGTGATAACCTGTGACTAATTCTCACAGCCTAGTAGAGTGGTTTGTGCAGTGCTTGGCCTATTATGTGTTCAATAAATGATTAGTGAATTAATGGAGGAATGAATAAATGAAAGGGAGGGAGGGAGGAAGGAAGGGAACACTGTCCTGGCCAGCTAGACCCAGTGTCTAGCTAGGCAATCAGTTTCAGCTGTTTAAATGGCTTCTTCATGAACAAGACTTTTCCTAGCTCCCTGGAGACTTGGAATGTTCTTTAAATTGCAAAATAAATGACTCAAGAGAAGTGCTAGTGGAATCAGACACTCAATACAAGTGTCCCTTTATCCAATAGTGTCTTTGACCTCTGTATCTCAGTCACCTTTCTGTTTCTGCTTTACCCAGAGAATAAACCAGTGCATGAGACCAAGGGAAAGATGCAGGCAGCCTGGCCTGGACTGGTCAGAGCCATCATCAGCTTACAAAAATTCAAAGCCCTCCTCATGGATTTGTAATCATGACACTGGATTTTACAGCTGGTTTAGAGAGTTCTTGCCTAGCATGTATAAGGCCCTGGGGATCAATTCCCCATCCCACACACAGGCAGACAGACAGACAGACTCTCTTTCTCTCTCTTACTTTAAAAAAGAAATGAAAGAAAAAATGATGATAATGATTGTTATGGTTTATATCTAGATGATGCTCGAAAGCCTCACCTGCTCATAGGTGCTCATAGGTGGGACCTCTGGGAGTGACTGGATCATGGGTGTGTGATACTGGATCAGTCCACTGATTGGTTCAGGGTAGTTCTGGGTGTGGATTATGGACTCACCAAAGAGGGAAGACCCACCCTGGGTAAGGGTGGCACCAACCCATTGGCTTATAGACTGAGTGGAATAAAAAGGAAAAGAAGGAAGTCCCTGCTTCCTGCTTGCTATGCTGCCCTGCTTTGCAGCCAGCTGACTGTGAGCTGAAATCTCTACAAAATGTGAACTAAAATAAACCTTTCTTCCTTGAACTTGTGTCAGGTAATTTGTCCCAGCAATGAGAAAGTAACTAAGACAAGATAATGATGGTACCTTGAGAGAATACTGACATTTTTCCCTGATCCTAAGTGGAAAAACATGATATACCCTCTAGCCCTCATGCAGCACCCATGTCGGCTGCTGGTGCCTATTCTGGTGAAAGAGGAATGAGGGAAATGACTTCTTGGCCTTGTGTCCATTTGGAATACCTCCAGTCCAGGGGACCAGGAAACAGCCCTACAGGGTAAGTGCCAGTTCCTCTCATCCTGGTGTGTGGGGACTTCCATCACTTTGATGCTAGTAGGAGAGGCAGAAATCTGATAGGCTACTTTTGGCTCTTCATCCAGGAGATGCCTATCTTCCACCTTAGCCAGCCTCCCTGACACCTCACCACTCAGAGCAAGCCATGCTTCCATCTGTGCGTGTCACTCCAGAGTGCTCGCCAAGGGCATGACAATCCCCAGAGAAAGGGCTGCACACTGTGCTTCTCTTGGGTTGAACACAAAACAACCACCGTCCCCTAAGCCTTGCTGTATTCTGACAGCTCGAAATCCCCGGTTCCACTGCGGTGGGAAGCAGAGGGCAGGGAGTGAGAGCACAGCTATGGGGGTAGATGGCTTGGGTCTGAATCCCCACCCTGCCACCTTAGGGAAGTGACTTGCCCTCCCTAGGCCCCACTCTCTTCAACTGCAAACTGGTCCCGTGGTCCCTACCTCACAGGTTCCTGGAGGCTAAGTGATACATAGGTAGTGCTTAGAAAGTCCCTGCTGGGCAGTTGGCACTAGGGCAATGAGCACTGCCCACAGCTGCCAGGCTACCGGAGCCCTGAAGAAGCAGTGCTGGACCTTGGTGCTAAGGACACCACAGTGCTGCCAGTCCCTACCAGGACTGGGGCCCAGAATAATCCACACAAATAAACAGAGACTATTTCATACGGGACCCTCTGCCAGACGGTAAGCATGGCAACTCTGATCAAGTAAGGAGAGAGTTGAGGACTCTCCTTCCCCAGCCCTGGCTCTGAGTGGAGTAAAAGCATTAACGGGACAGACTGCAATCCTTCCAGCCAAATCCTCCTCTTGACGCAGGAAGGAAGCTTGTTTCCAGGCTGGTGTCCAGGCTGCAGCCCTGCTGTCTCAGAATGGGGGAAAGTTAGAACTCCACTAAGATGTGGTCACTGGTTCCAACCACAATCCCTGAGACACAAGGGGATGGAGGCCAGGCAGGTAAGCACAAGAGAGAAAAAACACAGGCACGATGTACACAGGACTGAGCCTGCACTGGGCCTCCAGCAACAAGAACCGACTAGTTTTGTGACCCCAGGGACAAAGGCCACAGTGGATTACTGGTGAGGGTAGAGTGTGAACACGGGAAAGAGGCTGTATCCCAAAGGCAACCAGTGCAGGAAGAAGCAGAGGGGACAGAAGGAACTAAAGCAGAGACCTGGGCCTCTTCCTCAGGAGTTACACAAAAAGCAGCTTTGCTACTAAACTTTGTTTCAGAAAGCTGCATTTTCAGACTGGTTCCTATCAATAACAACAACTATAAATTGATTGACAAATGGGGAGAGAATGACCACAAATACAAAGACCAATGTGTACACGTTTTCTTTCCATCCTTTCTAAAGTGCTGAAATGCAAAATATCACTGAATTATTCCAGTGCACAGCTGGCTTGGAAAGCTCGATTCCCTCACACTTGGAACTTGGGATCATTTGTAACACTCATTAGGGAGGTTCATTTACTAAGCTGTGCAACTTCCTGCTCTAAAGCCTCATTGAGCTAGGAGATGAGCAGTTTGTTGGGAGTACAAAGTGGCATATGGCTGCCAGGTTCTTCCAGGCCGGCTCAGCAGACGGAGGGGAAGGCTGCTGGGATTCCCTGAGCTGCAATTCTCACAAGCTGATGGAGGGATTTCCTATAGCCCATCTGGTCCCAAAACCGCCATTGGGCAGTGGTTTGGAACAGCAAGTGGGCAGCCCATAATAACAGGCTACCAAAGGGAAGATCTAAAGAAGTGGCTAGTTTTCCTCTGAGAAGGGGACAAAGCCAGAGTGAGTTTGGAATCTGAGACACATGTTCCAGCCGCAAAGGCCATCACTTCTACCGAGGGATAGGGTTTCTGTGGCCTATGTCACTGTGGATCCCTCTGCTGATACAATGGGAAAGAGTTCAAATTTACCCTCTAACAAGTGCCTTTTTGCTTGAGCACTGGGACCTTGATCTGCAACCTTCTTTTTTTCTTTTTCAAACTTTCCAATTAATTTATTTAAATTCATTAACATTCCAAAACTATGTCCAACCAAAAGACACATTACTGTATCCCTACAAGGTCAAAGGAAAAGAAAATATTACATCTCCTACACTGTAAATCATGACCAGCATTAGTATTTCTTACAGAGACCTCATCAATATGTTGCATAAAGACATAAAAATTTAATTTCTCACACTGAAATGACAGTACTAGTCAACATCATTCTAATACTGTAAAAAGCTCACGGTACATTTTTTCAAATGACAGCATATGAACTTGTGGTAACGAACATATTTCTGAAACATCTATCAAAGTGCACGGATACTCTGAATTGTGTTTCATGGGAACTGTGTCCCCAGGCCATGTAAGTGCCTGGCCCTGAATACCACCAACATTTACTAGGGAGGTTTGTGTAAGTAAACTATTAAGCAACTGTTAAAAACGAACACTAAAGTAGCTGATATTATTATCCAAATTCCCTTGTCAAACTGAATGTGAAAAATGCCTAAAAACTTCAAATGCAAACATAACCTTTGGTCTGCAACCTTGAGAGATGTATCACCATATAAGTCCAACCCAAAACATTAAGGTCATACCAAGGAGGACCCATTTCTGAGTCTTTTCACACCAGATCTTTATAGGGCCCACAAGGTTAGGACAAAACAGGGCTGGATGTGGTGGTGCACCCAAATCAACCCAGCTACTTGGGAGGGTGAAGTAGCAGGATTGCAAGTTTGAGGCCACCTTGGGTAATTTAGCAACTTAGGGAGACCCTGTCACAAAATAGAAAAATATAAAGGGCTACAATGCAGCTTAGTGCAAGGCCTTAGGTTCAATTGCCAGTGCCAGAAAACAAAACAAAACAGAAAAGCAGAAAGTAAGCCTAGGAATACAGATGATGTGGAAGGAAGAGGGCCATGCCTTATAGATGGGGATGATCTGGTGGGGGAAATATGCTTCTCCAGGCCACATTGTCTTCCACCCTGGCCTCTCCTTGGTTGGAAGGTAGTAAATACCACCAATTCACTCTAAGTAATCTATCCCTTATGGCTTAAGTACTGGATAATTTGGGAGCTGACAACAGTTGATAAAAGGATTTTACAAAAAGTCTGCCAGCAAGGTTTCTTTGATAATTTGTTTTATTTTTAAAAATTGAAAAAACAAATTTATACCAAGAAGCCTTTTTCATCTGAAAATAGACACCCTCCTCACTGCTCATCCCTGGAGACAGTATTAGTACAGGTTCCCAACGAGAGGACAACAGGGCTTCCCCAGACTTCCCAGTTCTGGATGGGCTGACAAGCCATGAGCTCACAGCTGCAGGCTCTGATTTTCTATTAATTCTCAAACTCAGCACTGGAAGGACATATCTAGCATGCACTCACTGCACACAATAGAACCCCCAACACCAGGTACCACAGTGAAAAGCTTGGGTGAGAAAGAGAGGTCAACTGCACAAACTATGGAGATAGACAGGGAGTGTCTAGATGTGACTCACCAAGTCAACAGCAAGAGAGAATTTCATACTTTCAGGTCCTATTGTTACCACCCCTCCAGGGCTTGAAACCAAAAGGCCACCTCATATCTTCCTCACTGGATGAGTCCTTCCCGGAAACAGAATCTTAACTAGGCTGCTTCACCTTCAGTGCCTTATGCGTGGCAGGGACTCAGTAAATGCCCTAGAGGACACCTTCAGGCTGACAGAGTTACTCGTTACTTCGAACATTTGATTCTACAGATGAAGCAGGAGAAACCAGCAAGCCTTTATTTCATTTTCACACATTAATTATGGTTCCTAAACAGCTACTCAATAAGTTGCTAGCCAAAAAAGAAATCAGGGAAATAGTCTCAAAATGTTTATGCAGCTTCCAGTAGATCAGCAATGTGATTGCATAATGCCTACTAAACCAAATCCTATAAATTACAAGTGAGCAGGCTGAGCTTTTCCATGTCCACTTTCCAAAATGAAAATAAGAACAGGAAGTGTGGTTCGTGAGAATGGTGGCGATGTTTAGCATCTCAGCGCCATCCATATCTGTTCTGCCCGTGGAGCCATTAGCACTCAGCATAACACTCTTTCCAATTTCCTACTTGATTATTATTTCATCAGGGTTTTTTGTCCCCCACCCACCTCTGGCTGCATAGAAAGCTCTATTTCTTGGCAGAACTTTCTGAGCGCCCAGTTATAAACCCCTTGTTACCACTTTCCTGCTTCAGGAAGTCCCCATGGAGCCCCAGCCAAATGACAAGGAAAGGAAAGGAAACATTTACAATGATGTGAGAAATTCCCAGTCTGGAAAAAAAAAAAATCAAAGAGAACAGTCATACAGGACTTTAGGCATCTAAAGGCCCTCTAGAAATTGGACTGGACTGGTCCAAGACAGTAACATCACCTCACTGGAAACCCAGCAGGCCAGGTACCTCCTCAGCTCTGGAAACAGCATCAGGCACACAGCTATGGGCCAGCTGGTGTCCAGAGCAAAAGAAACTGTATCCTATACTAAGCAACTGTGATCACCACGAACCAAGATGCCTTAATATAGAAGTGAACCGTGGCTTGCATTGTTCCCCTCCACCAGCTCTTGAAATGAAAGGATTTCACAGCACAATGAAATAAATAACAGCAGGGAGAAAGAGGGAAGGAAGTAAACTGTTTGGAAAGTAGAAGACAGGGTGGAAAAGATGAAATTCAAGACAGATGTGTGAGAGCCACAAACATATGTCTTTGAATTTATGCATCCAAATGATTCATGTAGAATAAGGAAAAAAGGCCATATACTCAATACAGAAATAAATATAGGAGTAAACACAGAACAAAATATTATATTCTCCCATTCCTGCAAAGAAATACCAATTCACATCTCTCTTCTTCTAAATGAAGTTGTTATAAAACAGGGCAAGTGAAGGATCCAAGATGAAACACTAGTAA
The DNA here is from genome assembly GCF_053883595.1 of Heterocephalus glaber. NCBI lineage: Eukaryota > Metazoa > Chordata > Mammalia > Rodentia > Bathyergidae > Heterocephalus > Heterocephalus glaber. The sequence goes on along the minus strand of NW_028258351.1, from coordinate 12,667,511 downwards.
TTAAGAGAGATTCTCTGAGGTCCCTGTCACTCTCAACAGGATGTCAACCACCACCAATTTATTTCCAATTACTGAATGTTGATTTCTTATCTCCAAAAGGTACCTCAGCTGTTTGACATCAGCAGAAATTTACAAATAGTAGCATTTGCCAGGTTCATGCCTGACCATTAAGAAGAAAAATAAAGCAGGAAATTTAGATGGGTGTTTCCATCAAAACACAAAAGTTCAAGACTCTGGCCGGAAAGACATTTTTACAATGCAGTATTAGTGTGTGTTGTTTTACTTCTAAACAGCTAACTCAAAGGGGCCAAGGCACAATTGGCTCCGAATGCCTCATACTGAGAAAAAACACAGGCAGCCTTGCTAGTTTACTTCTCTCAGTGTGAGACTTTAAAGGGTGACAAGAAAGAGGAAAACAGCAGGAATGTGCCTAGATGTTAGGATGTGCTAGAGAAATGGGGTGAGGCAGAGTCCAAGAACAACACAGGTTGTGGGAAGATGGCTGAGTTTTCCCAGATAGGTCAACTGCCATGTTTCAAGATGGTGCTCAGCTGAACATCAGGTCCACACCACACACACGCCCGGTCATTTGTCACCAGAAGGCATTTAATGAACACTCAAAACCTACCATGTATGTGTGCCAGGAGGTATAGAGAGAGAGCCATTAAGACAGAGCTCTCCTCTTTCTAGGGAGGGCAGGAGCCTGATCAGTACCCAAACCTGCTTCCTGCTTAGTCACTCCACATGGATGTTGTCCCCACCTCAACCACAGCCCAGCAGTGGTAAGCTGATGGCCATTCTTCTTCCATGGGCTCCAGCCTCGGGTCACCAGTGATCTCAGCAGGTGTGGACTCGATCTAAGACCAATCATACTCTCTTGGGAATTTAGAACTGGCTACAAAGATGGATTCAGTAAAAGCAGGGTATTGGAGGGAACCATATTGATCCTGTCAGTCCTTGAGGCAGCTGGAGCTCTCCTCTCACCAAGTTCTTGCCTCTGATGGCCACCTGTTTTGTCCCCTTATCCCTAGAGACAAACAATGATCATTTCCTAAGTGTCTAAGGGATGTGACTGTTCCTTATAGGAGGGGAGTACTGATGGTGGAGATGGGGACCAAGCACTCAGGTAAAGAACAGGAACAGGGGTAGCCTTGTTGGGCAAGGGACAAGCACAGAGTAACAGCTGACAGAGAGTGGGGGACAGAAGAGGGATAGTGTAAAGACACCAGAGAGGCAGAGAAGAGAGAGAAGCAAATGAGAGAAACTGTGCAGCCAGCCCCAAAGAGGGTAAGAGACCGGTTTCTGAAATCCCACTTCTGGTCCTTCTGTCTCCCAGCTGCACTCCATTTCCTGAATTGGGATGCCCATGGGATTAACAACTATATTCTGAGAGTCTATCGCAATCTACTTAGGCCAGCTTGAGTGGATTTCTGTTCCTTGTAAACAGCTCCTAACTAAGACAGATGTGTGAGTATGTGTGTGTACAGACAGCCCATGTATATCGTGAAACCCTCCCCACTTAAAACACCAGCAGAAGAAAAGCAAAATTACTGGATACTCTCAACCTTTTCAAACTCCTTCGTAATATACAGTAGCCCCTTATTTGCAAGGGGGATTCATTTTAAAGGCATCCTTCCAGTGGAGGCCTGAAACCAAAGATAGTACTAAACCCTATATTTACTATTTCCCCCTATATGTACAGAAATTTAATCCCTTCTCTGTGTTAACTAAGCATTTTATCATGTGCTGTGTCCATAATTTTTGCAGTTTAAGGTGCAAAAGCAAAAGTAGCATGGATTTCTTTTTCCTCTTTCACAATTTCACAGACAGAAGAGTCATTCTTACGGTAGATTTTAGCAACTTCAGCATATGATTTTTTTCTTTCCCTAGTCAAGAATACTTTTATCTTTCCATTTAAAGGGAGCACTTTGAAGCTTCTCTTTGGCATGTATGAATTGCCAGTATCACTACTCTTGAACCTTTGGGGCCATTATTAAAAGGATTAGCTGAAAGTAAGAACTATATCCCTCAACAGCATCTGATAGTGAAGATGGCTACTAATTGACTAACAGAAGGGTAGGATATACAATGTGGATACCTGAGACAAAGGAATGATTCACTTGCCAGGTGGGATCAAGTGAGACAGTACAAGATTTTATCACTCAGGACAGCATGCAATTTAGAATTTATTCTCTTTCCCATTAGGGAGAGGGAAAGGAAAGGAGACAAGAGGGATGGAAAAACCTTGAAAAATAAAACAAAAGAAATAGAATTTTTGCAAATGGGAAGAGGACCAACAGTTGGAAGGAGCAGTAAGGGATCGGATGGGCAGGGGACAAGAAAGGAATTAATATGTATTATGTACATGGACCAACTCCCCATAATAATTATAAGCATTATGTATTGAAAAACATGTACTAATAAAAAATAAATAAAATTTATGAGTTATTTATTTCTGGAATTTTCCATGTAATATTTTCAGATCCCAGGTAACTGAAACCATGGAGAGTAAAACCTCAGGTGGGGGGGGCTAGTGCATTATTTTTCTGTCTTCTCCACAGAACTGGGGCCCCAAAGAGGAAACTCTTCTTCATGTTTGGGAGGCACAGATGGGAGCAAGATGACTTGCATAAGATGACAGAGCAAATTAGTCCCAGGCCTCTTCACTCCCTGCCAGCCACCAGCCCTGGAAATATAGTATTTCTTAAATGTGAGCCTATAATACAATATATATTTTATATGTGGCAGATGTGAGAAAAATCAGTTTGATTCTCTGACTTGTGGGTCCAAGAGAAAGTGGCTATGGATAAACTCCCAAACTCTCCAAGAAAAGTTCTTTCTTTGCACTTCCCTTCTAGAAAGCTTTGCACTCTATTTGTCTCCAGGAGGCACCACCCTGAACTCAATCAGGAGGCAAGAAAGTCTGAGGTTCCTTCCAGACAAGATGAATGGCCATTTACAATACAATACAATACAATACAATACTATGTGCTTTAGAGGATTTTTGGTTTTTGCTTGTTCATTTTGTTTTGTTTTTTTTGGTACCGGGGATCGAACTTGGGTCCTTGAGCTTGCAAGGCAGGCAGCAGAACCACTGAATTAAATCCCCGGCCCTGTTCCTTTTGTTTTTGTTTTTGCAGTGCGGGGGATCAAACCTAGGGCCTCATACATAGTAGTCAAACACTCTACTACTGACACCACCAGCCTGGTGCATGCCCCAGGTATGATAGCACACAGGCTGTTCAGGAGCAGAATTAGCAAGTTTCCCACTGTTAGTGTTAAATACGGTTCACGGACACTCCCAGAGCAGGTACACCAACACCTTCCCATGGCTGGTTCCTGAAGCCACCAGTGAACACACAACAAAAAAGGGGAAGATTATAAAGTTTCTGAGGTTGTGAGGGAACCTTCTCTTTCAGAAGAGAAATGCTCCAGTGAATCAGACCTTGAATATGCCACTAATCACTTGCTTAGGAAACTTGAATCGTTGAGAGGCCTTCTGAACAGAAACCAAACACAAATGAGTTCTCCATGAGGAGTGCGGACTCTGGGACACACTGGCCACTTTAAAGAGCACAATAATTCTGTCAACCTTTAGCAGAACCGAACTGTTAAATGTCAACACTCTTCAAACTGGTTGCCAGACCACCCATAGAAGAGTTTTGTGTCCAAAAGCTGGGAAATTCAGGCAAGAAGCTGGGTTCCAGTGCCTCTGAGTTCTGTTCTTGGCTAAGCCACAGGGAGCCCCAATTGTTCCGGGGCTGAGAGGGGTTGGTAACATGAAGGGCATGAAGGGTGGGTGAGGCAGCCCTGTTTGCTCCTCCCTGCGCAGGCTCAGGCAGCACACAGAGCAAGTTAGTGCTCAGAAAGTGAGAGGGCAGCAAAAAGGAAGGCTGGGAGTCACAAAACAAACCAGGCTCACCATGTTCCTCAGTCACCGAGAAGGGCAGGCTGGATGGCAGAGCACTGAAGTTGGTGGGGTTGTGACGTCACTTCATTTCCTTGAGAAAGTTACTTCCACTCTAAACTGGGAAAACCATCATTCTTGTCTCATAAGCTTGGTGTGAAGATTAAAGCAGATACAAAATCCAGATGGCTTCTTCCTGTGCACCTATTACCCATTCTGATTCTGATTTACTCATTTTGCTTTAAATAGACTCTTAAAAAATAACAAATCAATTTTGAAAGGAAACTTTACACTGCTAGAAAGTACCACTCACCCTAAATAGAAGGTGTCAAAATAAAAAGAAGAAAGACTAATTATTAAATGTGATCTAGCCCCTGTTGCCTTAGAAGGCTCTGGGGTCAGCTTTCCCTACTGAAAGGGAGATTGGCAAGTTTTCCAGAGGTTTAAAGATGGAGTACTGCATCAAGACTTTCTTCTGATAAAACCACAGACTAAGATGTGGAGAATGGAAAAAAGTTGATGTAGTTGTCAGGGGCGCCGGTTTCAGTAACAGTCCTGCCACCTTAAATTGCTGAGGCCCTGTACCAGTGGAGGCAATGAGAAAAAAAGAGAACCAGAATTGGATGGGCCAGATTACCCGCTGCCAGCCAGCTGCCTTGGCCATGGCCAGCATGTCACCATCCAGTGACCTCATGAACTCCCCACTGACTAGGATGCAGGGGTACCCTGACCAGGATCCCACCTGCTGACAGCTGTGCTCTTCAAACTCATCCCTCTTTGATCTCTTCTTTCTACCTCCAGAAAAACCCTGAAGAGAATGTGTAGACAGACATATCTAAATGTCCAGATTGATGTCCAGGAAGCTCAAGGGAGAAAAATCCTCTTCCTTTTCTTCCTCACCTAGCTCGCAGAGCTCAGAGTGGTATTAGCTTTGGATCTGGGATCCCTGGAAGGGGGGGGGGGTGTGCATGGTGGGGAAGGAAGACGAAAGGAAGGAGCCCTGGCCACAGAGCAGAGGTAAAGTCTCCTTGAACAGCTGGGGTTATGCTTATGCCAAACCTAACTCGAGCCACCCTTACAGAGGAGGCCTGCAGTTGTCTCCAGCACAAATGGCAAATTTCAAGGAAAGAGTTTCACCAATAATGTTTAGTGAAATATTTCCTCAGGACCACCTGCATCAGAATCTCCTGGGCCCAGGGTGAGACAGATTTCTGGGTCCATCTTTGACCTAGTAAATGGGATTCTCTGGGAGTGAGGCTCAAAAATGTAAATTTTAACAGAACCCCAGATAACTCTCATGGCCACTAAAGTTTGAGCCACATAACATCCCTTTGCCAATACTGTACAATACTCTGGTTAATTCTCACTGTCAGGGATGTAGCTCAGTGGTGCTGCACCTGCCTGGCAAGCACAAGGTCCTGAGTTTGATCCTCGGTACCAAAAAGAAAAATCTCACCTATCCTGTAGATCTCAAGTCAGATACTCCTTCTTCAAGGGAGCCTTCTCCTACCCACTGCCTTGTCCAAAGTCTTGATAGGCGTCTCATTAGATATCCAAGCCCTGGTACTCTTCCTTCATGGTGCTTATCATAATTTTCATCATATACTACATTTGTGTGACTTGTTGAATAACATCATCTCTCCTACTGGACTATAAAGCCCTGTGAGGGCAGGGATCCCTGGCTCCCCCTGTACTCTAGCTTCCAGCATAGTGTCTGACACTTAGAAGACTTACAATAATTGATTAAATTATGAATGAATCTGGAGTAATTTTTTCTTTTGCAGTACTAGGGAGTATTAAGCTAGACCCTCATCCCCACCCCTCCTGCCTTTTTTGGTGACAGAGTATTGCTAGGTTGCCAAGGCTAGCCTTGAACTTGTTGTCTCCCTGCCTCAGCCTCCTGAGTAGCTAGATTTACAGGTATGCACCACAGTACCTGGTTGGAATACTTGTTTCTAATTCTTGTTTCCCACTGTACCTCACTATTCTCATGAAGGTACTTGAAAGTCCTTGTGATAGTAGGTACTGAGCAAAGGGACTCTGCTGCTGAGTTTTTTTGTTTGTTTTTAGTTAAAGAGATCTTAAGTGCTCCCATCTGCTTACCTGAGTGGGGTTCTAAGAGTTTAAAATCCTTCATATACTAACGTAAGACAAGAGAGGCAGCTCTTAATCTGTGGGGTCTGTTTGTGCCCTAAAGGGCTTCAGAACAGCTTTGCTCGGGATTACAAGCAGAGGGAAGTGAACATATCCTACCCAGTTGGTAATAGCATCTCAAAGGTTAGTAAAACCTGACTGCTATCCCAGGATTGAAATGTAGGTAAAATTCCCCCAGACCCCATAAGTTCTTCTTATGACTATATTTTTTAAAAAGTTTTGTTTGAATTAGTACAACTCTCTCCTTCTCTTAAAATACGCCCCAGAAGAGAGCAATCCTCCCATTCTTCAACAAGTACAGGCTTAGTCCCATTTGATCCACCACCAGGTTCTGGCAGCCAAATACCCACAAATGTTTAGCTCTGCCATGGGATATGTAGAATAAATTAAATTTAGGGGAAAAAAATCATAAAACAAGCCTCTGCGTCTAAAGAGTCTGTGTACCTTGGCAGGGGGAATGTGTATGTTACAAATCTTATCCAGCCTGCCAGAGAACTCAATCAAAACCAGAGAAAAAGATTCTTGTCATAGGAGACAGACAGCTCCAGAGCAGCCCGCTGGGGGAAATGGAGATAAGGGTCCAATCTCACCTTGCATCTGTGAAATTCTTCCCTAAGATGGCCGAGGAAAGAAAAGGCCTAAAACACTAAATAACAGGAGACGAACTTTCTAAAGTCATGGCTTTTGCAAACACAAAACAAACATGAACACCTGCAGGAAAACTTTCCCATTGAGGTCTTTACCTCTGGAACTCTGACTGGACTTGTTCTGGCAGAAGAACCTTAAATCACCATATAGCAAGCTCTAGAATAAGAACCTATCAGGTCTTAAAGTATGGCCACATTGATCTTGCTAGTAGTTCTCTTTCACTAGAAATTCCCATCGCCATGGCTGAGCCTACTCTGCACCTGGATGGCCAAGTTCATCTGAATGAAGCCAGACTCTCACTAATTAGTCCACAAGCCCAGCCAGCCATATCATCCACAGGAGAACAAGACTTAACTAGTGAGAGGAACCCATTCTTGGTAACAAGAGTCAACAGAGAGTACCAATTGGTTACTTGCTTAAGCAGTCGCAGGTTTCTCAGGCTAGTATTTTATATGGGGTCAGGTAACTTCACAGCCTTGTGATACTTTCTACCACTCTGGAGAAACCCACCAGAAACATCAGATTGTCTGTGGCTTTTATGGACTTTGCTTATTTAGGCAGGAAAAGGTCACAGGCCATGGCATAAACTCAACTCTGGGCTACTGAGGTACACTGAGACCCTGTGTTGTAATCATGGGAGAGTCACATTTGGCACGGGGAATGTCACAATTGGAAATGTTACCCTGAGGGAGCAAATTCAAACAGATTAAAATAGGTTTCCATTCTGGTCTCTCTTCTTTGAAACTTGTTCCTAATGGTCCAATATATGGCACCACTTTGGAAGAGAAGGGGCACAGGCCACTCAATAACAAAAAATATCAGCAGGCTTCCTTCTTTTACTACACAGTATATGATACAAGTTTATCATCTTGAAGGAACAATTTACCTTGCTGCTATCAAAAGGGCTGAATGCCAGTTATTCTAAAGCTAAAGTTACTACTTTTGGTAGGCACTTTCCCAGCTTCTAGTTGATTTTGGTTAATTGGTAGATTAAGTAACAATCCCATATGACAAGCTATTTCCTTTCCTTAGCATCACAGTTTATCCCAGAGAGTTCACCAGAGTTCATTAGTTTAAACCTGGGGGGCAGGGGAGGTGTTTAAGGTGACTGAATGTTTTTACACACTCCTATGCCATACTGAGTGGAACTTGAGAGCCTGTGGTAAAGCCAAACCATTCACCTCATGGCTGGGAAGCAAAAGAGGGAGAAAGGAAGGACCTAAGGCCACAACCCAGTTTGAGGCTTGGTGGGGGAGATTAATCTCTTTACCAAGAAAGTTTACCACTCAAGTAAAGGACCAAGTTATTCCAAGAAATACTTTTAGGTCCAGTTAGATATGAGTTTCAACATTGACAAATCATTGAAAGTTGTCATTTGGAAGTGGGATAAAAAAATCACTCCCTAAATACACCAAAGGAGTTAAGACCAGACATACTGGAGAGATTCTTAATGAGGTCATGTGGAGTTCAGGGAAATTTTTGGATTGGGTTTTCTCCTAGTTTTAATAGCTTTATAAGAGCTCCTAAATGTCAAGTAAAGAACAACAACAACAAATGTGAAAAGTTAACTTCCCCAAGATGTTTATTTGAAAGAAAAAAATTTGTTCCCTGCAACTCTTATGGAGGAGGGGATTTAAAGTAGAGAATGCTGCATGAAAGGAAAAGGAAACCCAAATTATTTAAGTGCAAAACAACAGCTGCACCAAAACGCTGGCCAGAGAGACCTAACTTCTCTACTTAGTCACAATCTGTTTCACGGGTCTCAGATCTGCTCCAACCTTACCAGAGTCAGGCCCACCTCTGTCAAAAGCAATTAAATGGACCATCAAAACCCAATTCAGACAGCTTCGCTCTACTTAAAAGGCCTGCCCATCAGCTCATCCCAGTCATTCTTTAATGATCCTCCCACAGGGTGCTTTGTTTTTTTCACAGATTACTAAGTAATGGACAAAACCAAGCAAATGAACAAAGCCAGAAAAGATAAGGAATTGCACTTGGTTGCTAACATGCTTTCTCTGGTCATGGGTGATCGTGACACCCGGAACCTTAGACCATTATTCTTAAGTGTGCATAAAGAGCAGGACCCAACACAGACAGGAATCCGTCAATTCTGCAATAAGGAAGACAACAGATAAATCAGAAGGGAATTGAAAATGTGTTATGTACATGTACGAGTTTCCTCAGTGAATGTCATAATTATGTACTGCAAACATGTACTAATAAAAGTTTAAAAGAAAAAAAAGAAACTAATAAAGATGATTATTTCTGGCAGTGGAAGTGAGACTTCTCTTAGTGTATTCTTTCATACAGTTTTGATTTGTGAACTTTATAAATATTTTATTTACTAGAAGATTAAAAATGGGGGCTGGGGATTTAGCTCAGTGGTTTCGCCGCCTGCTGCGCAAGCTCAAAGACCCGAGTTCGATCTCCGGTACCAAAAAAACAAACAAAAAAACCCAAAAAACAAATACACATGAGAGAAAAAGCAAATCCTAAAGTGAGGAGGAAAAGAAACATATGAAATTTGGTTTTGTTGTTTTTTCTGGTACCGGGGATAGAATGCGTGTCCTTGCGCTTGTGGGGCAGGCAGTGGAACCACTGAGCTAAATCCCCAGCCCCCATATGAAATTAACCGTATGGTAATTATTACCTCTCTGCACGTAAAAAGGGAACCCATGTGACTTTTGGATATAGTTCTCTGTAAACCTTTACTTGGATATAATTAAAAGGCTAAAAGAAATCCTGAACTTTGTTTAGTCAATTTAGTGTTTGCCATGAGTGGCGTTGTAAAAGGTTCTCACTGTGGGACAAAAGAAACAGGAACACAGAAAGGGCAGAGTATGGATGAGCCCTGGGATGCTGGTTCTGACACAAAAATCTCAAGATGAACTCAAGACTTTAGAAAAATATTTCAATTTCTTAGCTCTTTCTATTGAAAGTGCCCAGAAGGAGTGACATATCTAGCAATAAGCACACCTCATACCTAGGTCTTCCCACCAAAAGGAAGCAAGCTCTCTTAGAGAAAAGGCTGATTCCAAGACCAAGGAAAGGACAAGCTGAGTCTGCATAAATCACTTTGTGCCAGAAAAACAAAGAAATGTTTAAGTCTGTTGGGGAGAAGTTAAAAGAGCACACATTAACCAAATTTGGGATAATTAGAACATTAAAATATAATGAAATTGATGGTCTATAGCAACTGAATTAAAAAATATCCACAATTCAAAATGATACTCAAAAGGAAGGGGGCCTAAGGTGCTCTTCATTATAAAAGAATGCAGACTGATAAATGTAGGACAGTGGATTCAAAGATCAACATTCTATAATAATCACTTTAAAAAGATTCAGGAAAAAAATCATCAACATGTCAACGGATGCTAAAGCCATTGGGTAACAGGCTACTGGGAACAGAAAACTGTATTCCTATGGTCCTAAAGTATCATATCATTTATTGCTTATTAATTACAAAGGAGAAAATGCATTTACAAATGCGAGATCTGGCAGACATTACCTTGACCAAGTGTGCATTATCTGCACACTACTGGACAGAACTATTATGTGCCTCCTGGTGAAACACATAAGAGGTATACAGTATCACTTCTGTAGTATTCTTTTTTTTTTTTTCTTGGTACCGGGGATTGAATTCAGGACCTTGCACTTTCGAGGCAGGCCACAGCACCACTGAGCTAAATCCCCAGCTCACCTCTGTAGTATTCTTGACAAAAATGTTTGACTGAAACTATCATGAGGGAATAATCTGACAAATCTGGATTGTGGAAAATTCTACAGGACGACTGACCTACACTCATCATGTATCAGAGTTGTTTCAGGTTTGATAAAGATATTGTTCTTATGAAGGGAACAATCTCATTCTTAAGAGATACATACTGAAATGTTTAGGAGGGAAATATCATGACGTATACACATTACTTCCAAAGAGTTCAAGGAAAAAGATACAGCCACCACTCGTACATAGGTATAGATTTATCCACCACTCATACATAGGTACCGATTCACCCGAGAGGTTCAAAGCATATGTTCCCCAGGCCAGCAGCAGCACCCAAGAACTGGATGTGACCAAATGTTTACAACTGGTAAATTCAGGCAAGTATACGCTAGGAGTCCATTAAATGGACTTGAAATCTCCCAAAATAAAAAAAAAATTGAGTGAAAAGACTAAGTCTTAATACATCTTCTTTCTCAGGGAATATAAACTATGGTTCTTCAAACTGCTGATTCTTGAATTTGCAAAAATGTAAGGGAGGGCTACATTAGGTCAATCTGTATTTCTTTAGTTCCACATACAATGTGGGATAAAATATTAACCTCAAAGGTATGAGGGGGGTGCTGACTGCATGGAAATAAATCGGAGTAACAAATCTGGTTCTGCCCAATAGGAACTGCTGTCTCTGGTATACAAACTCTTTTTTCCCTGATAAATACGTTATCAGCTAGACCAAGAGGAACAGGAGGCTTGGGAAAAAGCTTGTCTTGTATTTCTTCCCTCTCCAGACAATTCTCTGGCCCAATGTCTCAGAAGACTTTTGACTAGACTTCTACCTAAAGATCATTTCTAAGCTAATTGTGACGAAAATCATAATCTCCCCATCTCTCAATCGGAGGCATTTCCAATTAATGGACCTTCTAAGGAATATGGTTGATATTAAAGAAGCAAAAAAGAGTATGTATGATGCCCTAAGCTGCCATGAAGTCCCTTGAAAATGTAGATGGCCCAGGAGTTGCTTAGTTTGTTGCCCAGGGAAAAGTCAGATGCACCTAAAGCCTTTTCTCCTCATTCGACGCTGGTGAAACATAAAGGACCCTACAGTTTAACAAGCAGGTGCTGGCATTTTACCTCCTGCTTATGCCTCTCTGGGAGGCCAAGCTCCTGAGTCTTAGAACTAGAACCACACCTGAGTTTCTCTAAAACCGTGCAATGAGATCATAGCTCATCCTGCCCACATTTACTGAACAGATGAAAAGACTGAGGTCCCCAGAAGTCCTGTCTTCCCAAATGTCATGCATGTTTTGTGCCTTGTGATGCCATACAATTGGAATGCATTTGCTTACAGCCTCTGTATTGGGGGAAACATTTTCTGGGCAATAGAAAGTACCAAGATTTTAGGCTGGTTATCAGAAGCTGCAGTTACACATTGTCTATAAAGCAACCCCACTCTGTCCCCTGCAAGAAGGACCTTGGCAATGGCTCTCAAAGTTAACAATATACGGCTGGGTGCAGTGGTACACATCTAAAATTCTCAGCACTCTAGGAGGCTGAGACAGGAGGGTCACAAATTCGAGCTGAGCCTGAGCAATTTAGGGAGACCTTGTCAAAAACAAAACAAAACAAAAAAACAGCTGAGGATGTAACTTAGTGTGAAGGCCTTAAGTTCAATTCTCAGTACCAGAAGGAAAAAAAAGTTAACAATGTACATAACCTTTGGCCTAGCAATCCCAATTCTAGAAAGTTATTTTACAGATATACATGTATGACTGTGCAAGAATGTTTACTGTAGCATTATTTGAAACAGCAAAAGACTTAGGAAGGGGTGAAACACACTGTTAGGGACAATTAGGAAAAGGAAATACAATGTTAGTATTATAAAGACTGAGGCAGGTCAGTGTGTGCTGACAGAGAAAAATCAGAAAGGTGTATTAATAAATTTTTAAACACAAAGGGTGTTTTTGTAAATAGGGCAGATGTTACTCATACACACAAAGGCCTGTTTACAAATGCATAGAGAATATTCCAGCAGGATGTGTAAGAAACTTGATTACATCTGAGGAGTGCAACCTTGTTATTTCCTTCAGTACAGCTTAAATGTTTTTAACCATGTGCACATAGTTCTGCTTTTATAATTAAAGAAAAAAGGGGTGGGAGGGCCTCTTCTTTTAGGAAAAGTCCTGGCAGCTTCCGAGGTTGCCTGATTTCAGCCCAGGCCCTCTCAAGTGAAGACTCTTTCACTGAATCAGCAATTAAATGGCTGGATGTGAACTAATCTAGTTTGCTATCTCAAAATACATATTCTTAGCGAAACAAATGATTTGAGCACGGGTCAGGGCAAGGCCAACATTCAAACACTGTTTTGCTGCAAACCCTCAACTGGGGCCAGCCTCAGGCTGCAGCCAGAACATGTGAGTGGAAACATTTTACAGGAAAGAAAACCAATGCCAGCTTGGTCAGCAAGTTCCTGGGGTGCTCCGGGGAATTCTTTCCAGTCCCTGAAAGTTATGCTCAGGACAGGGCTTGCACAGCTGAAGTGTCTTCTCCCTTTGTTGAAGGAAAAGTCCGGCAAGACTACACAGCTCCGTGATACTAGGGATATTTTTTTTCAATCCTGGAAAAAAATGATGGTGGTCTTCTAAATAATCCCAAATTTGTGACATATTGTAAGGGAAAGAGAGAACACTTAACACTTGAGAGATTAAAATATCTAAACAAATGTATTTTCAGCCATTTAACTTGCAAAGGATGTGCAGAACCAGTCAAGATGTAAGTAAATGTCGGTGAGATTTCCTGCCTGCTCATGAATGACCTGATAAGTCCTAGGACCCAGACCTGTTCCGAAGGGTGCAGAGAGGATGTATTATGCTGTATGCAGGGCTGGAGAGGCCTCCCAGCTGAATCTCTGCAGTGCTTCTGAGAAGTTTCCCTGCCTGCATTCCTGAGACCACTGATAGCCAAGATACACCAATGAATTTGATTCTCCCTATCCTTGGCATGTGCAGTTCCCTCTCCCTGAACTGCCCTTCCCTGTCCTCTCTTTCCAGAGGAGAAGATGAGACTCTCTGGGAACTCTGCCTGTCCTCATCTCCAAACTCTCATCTGGCCAGCAGACTCAGCAGCTCCTCCTCTGCTCTCCCCAAGAGCAGCCAGAATTGTGGTAACTCCGAGGGCAGCACAGACCCTGTGCCAGGCCCACCTTCCAGTTCATCAAAGTGGTAGTACATGAGCAGAATGGGAAATGTCTCAAAGGACAAAGGGGAAAGGTGCTTTCCTTTATCTCTAGCTCTGCAGCCAGAGCAAGGTGCAGGACACTGAGGCCCAGGTTTCTGGTGCTCCCCGGGCCCAGGTCTTCCCAAGCCTGTTTCAGTCCTTCCAGAAGCGAGGCTGTGGCTGTAGCAGAATGCTCCACATGCTCCAGCCTGTCCCAAGTTTGGCCTCCTCATGGATGAAACCCTAGATTTGGAGAAACCCATTCATCAGACAGTTCCTTTTCCTCATCTCTTCCCATTTCATTACTTGTTAACTTCCCAGCACACATCTGATCTTCTTTAAAGGGCAGGCCATCACGAGGCACATGGGGTTACATCAAAGGCCAGAATGTCTTACGGAGGCCACCAGAAGAGACACCAGCTGCTCCTGTGGCTCCTGACACTGACCTGGGAGTAATTCACCAGGAACCAGCTCACGCTCTGTGATAAGAGAGCTCTGGGAAAGTCACTTTAGGCAGTAGGGGGCTGCTTGATCCATCCATTCTGAGCTGACAAGAGTTGCAAAGCTACAGCACTGCAACAGGGCATTGGCTCAAGGCCCTCTGGCAAAAGTTCATTACCACATCCACTGGAATTGTTCACATCCATGTATTTTATACTTGAATATTATTCCCACGGCACTTACACTTCATACTTTAGAACAATGGTGGCAAACCTACAGCATGTATGTTGTTTTTCTTTTAAGACAAAAGATGTATGAGTTGTTTTTTCTAAACTAAAACCTCAGTGTTCAGGTTTAATTGCAGTGTTGGCACTTAGTGATAAATAAGTGGGTATTTGGGTTGCAGTTTGGGCACTCGTCTCTAAAAGGTTCACCATCACTGCCTTAGAACAATGCTATAAGAATAACTGGCATAATACTATGTACATATCAATGGAAGCTCTGAGGGAGCCCTACCCACTAAAGAAAGGCTCATCAGGGCAGTACTCACTTTTATTAATTACCTGGAGAAATAAGGAAAGGAGAGTAAGTTAAGTAACTAAAATTGTAACTTAAAAACATTTCCTCTACTGTTTTGTATTCCATGGACAATCGACTGCTAAATCCTGCCAACTGTACCTCTAAATGTCTCTGGAAACCAATTCTTCACCTTCTTTTTGGCCTAAGTTATAAATTGCCAAGGTGCTGCCCCAAGGTCAAAGGCAGCATGGAGATACCCCTGGGAAGAGGCCTTCAGGAAGGGAGAGATGGTCCTGAGCCCTTGGGCATTGCTTTAAGCCAGGGGTTCTCAGTTGGGGTGATTTTGCTTCCCAGGGGCTATTTTAGGGTGTCACAACTGGAGACAAGAGTTGTTACTGACACCAAGTATGTAAAAAGCCAGGGATGCTGTTAAACATTCTATATGGCATACTCTCTCACAATGAAAAATTATCTGGCTCAAAATGTTGAGGTTGAGAAGCTCTCCCCCAAGTATCTACTGGAATTCTTTTCGTTTCCATTCAGGCCCTGGTTGGTTCCTAATTCCAATTCTCCAGCACTGAAACAGTCATGGGTAAGTGAAACAAAAGGAAAGTTAATTCAGCAAGGTGCTAGTTCTGTATGTATTTAGTGGGGGAAGCATTTTGAACTTACTGTACCATTTGGGAGATTCATGGACAAGTTTTAATAGTCTCATTTTTATCTGCTAGAAACATAGCAGGGCGGGAAGAGCCAGGTTGATGAAGAATCCTGAACTTCTGAGCAAATAGTTTGGAGTCACCCACATTCTTGGGGCTATGTGCTTTGATTTTAAGCATGGAGATCTTCACAGCTATAATTCTGGAGACATGTTTGCAGCCACCAATAATCAAAAGAATATAATCCTATCACGCATCCACAGCTCCAATGTGAAAGAATAGCCTAGTATGATGGGATAAACAAGTGATCTATTCATAATCACTGGAAGGGACATTTATAAATCATTTGGTTTTCAAATATAAATCATACAACATACATTTGCTTTTGATAAACTTCCTTGATTTAAAAAAGTGCATGTTATACTAGCCAACCAGGAATTGCACGCTGTACCTGTCTCCAAGGTGGCTAGCTGTGCTGTGCTACTGGAAAAATACTTAATGGTTACTTCCAAGCTTGTAAAGTACTTTGGGGGGCGGGTGTCAGGGATCGAACCCAGGCCGTGCAGTTGAGAGGCAGGTGGTGGAGCCACTGAGCTAAATCCCCGGCCTCTATAAAGTGCTTTTATGAACAACATGCCACAATGCGTCTGTGGTACTATTAGCTTTATTTCCTGGGAAACTTGGGGGTGGGGATATGGAAGAGGAATGTCAAAATTTGGACATGCCTGTAGAAGTATCTTATGTATGGAATTTCATTTACTATGTGTGCCGTGGCAAAAAAATAAAAAAGTTGAGGGCTGTGGTTCTAATACAGAACAAAGAAGGCCTGAGAAAATACCGGCTGTCAGTGCAAGAACCAGGGACATGGAGAGGTCCAGTATTGAGTTCTGGTCTTTCAGCCACACGACCAGACACTCACAAGCCAGGATACTCAACAACATAATCTGAGGGGGGAGGAAGGGGAAGAGAGGAAGGGGGCGGGGGGAGAGAGAAGAGAAGAGAAGAGAAAAGAAGAGAAGAGAAGAGAAGAGGAGGGAAGGGAGAGGGGAGGGACACCAAGACTCATCTTCCCACCCTAGATGCCAATCACAGGCTTCAGGTTGTTTTACCTGTGCTTCTGACCAAATGGCTATAAACTGGGGCTCCCACGACTGCCTCTCCTTGGGTTCAATTCATTTGCTGGAGTGGCTCACAGAATTCATAGGGAAAATTTCTTAAAAGAAGGCATTATAGACAAGCCAGCAAGTATGAAAATACATAAACAGCGTAAATAGGAAATTAAACATTAGAGGACAAGCATGGGATTAGTTGGAGGGAGGTGGAGCTAGAGATAAGAAATGCAGGTACCCAGACAAAGAGCCTCCCAAAGTTAATGCTAAGATACTAAGTACGGTGCTGACAAAAAAGGAGTCATGAGATTTTTTAAGAGAGTAGAGAGGTTAGGCAAGGTGGCACACACTTGTAATCCCAACTCTGGCAGGCGGAGGAGAAGGATTATAAATTCCAGTCAAGCCTGGGCAACTCAGTGACTTAGCAAGACCCTGTCTTAAAACAAAAATCTAAAAAAGTGCAGGGGAGGAAGTAGCTCAGCCCAAAGACCCTGGGTTCAACCTCCAGTACCAGAAAAAAGAAAAACAGTAGAACCTAATAAAAATGGTAGGCAAGGAAGGCAATATAGGTTGTAATGTATAAAATTCTTTTTTTTAAATGCATGATCCCTTTATTTCATATAAAAATGGTTGTAATGTATAAAATTCTTTATTTTTTAAATCTTTTTCTTCCCCGGGCTGGGAATCAAACCTAGGACTTCACACATGCTTGGCAAGCACTTGATCACTAAGCTATGCCTCCTTAATTTGGTACTTGATCACGTCTCATTTTGGCCATCTGCTATATGCTATGTGTCCTCTTTTAGGTGCATCTTTCCATCAACAGAGAAAGCATCTCAAGGGAGAGAAGAGCTTGTCTTCTGCAACCAAGAGATAGAGGAGTAGGGAAGGAGAGGAGAGAAAAGGGACAGAAAAATAACCAGGATGTGTTATGTACACATACCAACTCTCCATGATGAATGTACTAATAAAAATTTTTTAAATCTTTTTTTTTTTTTTGGTACCAGCGATCGAACTCAGGACCTTCCGCTTGCAAGGCAGGCGCCGGAACCACTGAGCTAAATCCCCAGCTTAAAAAATCTTTAAAATGTCCTCTGAAATTATCTCTTAAACCCAGGAATTGATCTCATTGGTTTGGAAACTTCAACTTCACTGAATGTTATTCATTGATTATTCCTTTGCACAAGACTGTCTTCACTCCTCATTTATACTGAATGATAATTCAAGCCTACAGCATTCTATGTAATCAAACATAGTTCTTAATACGTTAAAACATACTGAACAATTACTATGTGAGCAGTGACTATATATTTTAAACAGCTAAATTTACCATTACTAGGTTCTTTCTACACATGAAGCACTGTGCTAAATGGTGAGAATACAGACAGCTAATACACGGCCTTGTCCCCAGGGAGTGCCTGATCCCGTAAGAGACACACACACATAAACTATTAGGAGACAGGATAATACAGGTAAAATAACACTGGCATGTGAAGGAAATGAGTTAATATATGTAAAATGCTTAGACTAATGCCTGGGGCTCACACTTCATGTCACATAAGTACTAGCTGTTTTTATTATTTAATCCTGTTGCAAACTAGAGTGAGGAAAGAGGAAAGAAGCAACAACATCTGAGCTGCTATGGAAGCATGAACTGGATCCAACTCGGCAGGCCAACAGTGAGATGGAGAAGGCATTCATGATGGGGCAAAAGGCGGGAAAAGGCCAGCACATCTAGGAAGCCATGAGGACTACAAAGCCTCGGGGACTGTCAGGGAGAGCAGGGGCCCTGTGGGAGATGGGAAAGCTGGAGCCATTCAGAAGGAACCAGTACAACTCTAATTTGTGACATCATTGACACAAACTACTGGAAATGAGGCCAGACCTAGAAAACCTGAGCTGGACCCTGCAGTCAGAGTCTGGAGGGTGGGGGGCAGACAAGTAAAGAACAATAATACAGGTGACAGATGTCATAACAGACATCTGGACAGTGAAGCGACAATTATACAGTGGAGGGACAATGACATCTGAAGGGACAATGTACACAGCTTACATTTGAGCACAGCCTCATAAGATGGAGCCCCTTCCCCATAGAGATACTATCATGCACAAAGTCTCACAAAGTCTGACAGGGAGTGATGTGGATGCAGCAGAACAATGTGGTTGAGTGCAGAGGGCAAAGGGGAGTGCAGGAGAAAGCGAGGCAGGGCTTGGTGGTGGGAGCCCTTGAAGTCCATGCCAAGGAGTTTAAATTTGATCGATCAACAATGAAGGCTTATATGTAGGGCAGTGACACGAACAACTGGTACAGCGGCAAGGTCAGTTGGTGGGTAGCAATGAGAGGGAGTGGGATTGGAGGTTTGTGGGTTCATTAAGGGACTATTGGTATGATTATCCCCTGGCCTAATTAGATTCAGAGAATAGGACAGAATGAGTTGAGAAACAGCAAAGCTCATACCTTGAGTACATGTGCCATTACCACATTTAACCAGGGCTTAAGAAGCATGCAGAACACTTAAAAACTCACATATTTCTGGAACATATGAATGAATGAGTGGACAGAGAATGAAGGAGAAAGAACAAATTGGCAAACAAAAACAGGTGGGAAGTGGAAATGAATTTGGTTTGGGGCTCAAGAAACTTGAAGTCTCTCTGGCAGTGAGGTAATAACACCCCTGGCTGACTGATGAGTAGGACTGTCCACCATGAAAATCTCACTTGAAACCCTAGTTTGCAGGACTTTGCCTTTCTGCACCTTGGAAGAGCTGGTGGTGTTTTTCAGCAGTGGTCTCTTCCTGGGCTCCAGCAGGGGGCAGCAAAAAGGATGGTTCAGAAGAAAGAACTTGGCCAACTACAGGTAGTTCAAGTCAAAAGTCTCTAGAAACTTACATCACAGGTATGGAATTCAACCACAGTGCCCACTGTGGTAAAGCATTGTACTGGTCCAAGATGAAAGTGATGAACAAAAGGGCACTGAGAATCTCTTGAGTTGTGTTTCTTTTGGTTAAGAAATGGAAACCTCACTTTTATTCCAAGCAAATCTCCTACTAATGTACCAAGCTCAAGAGTGAGGTTTCATTGAAGGAATTTTTAAAATACATATGGGATCATAGTGATTCTTTAAAAAATGTTTTATTTTTCCTTTTTTTCTTTCTGTAGTGCTGGGGATAGAACCCAGGGCCTTGTGCATACTAGGCAAGTGCTGTACCACTAAGCTACATCCCCAGCCCCCTAAATGATTCTTTTAATTTTAAAAAAGTTCTTTTTAAAAAATTAATTTTATTGGTACATTTTAGGTATACAATATATTGACATTCATTATCGGAAATTTGCACCTTTACAGAATCTCTCTTGGTTCTTATTTTTTCCTAATTCCCCTGCCCTCCCTTCAACCCCTCCATCCCTCCCTATTTATAAAGACTTTGCTTCCAGTTTTTCATTTTCTCATATTAATTCCATTCCCGTCTTTTCTTTCCCCTAACCCTCCCACTTTCCCTTCCCTTTTGCCCCCTTTCTTCCTATTTCACATTATTTATTATACCTTTTAGTCTTTATTTACACTTTCAGTTTCTCACACTAGAGAAACTATTCGGTATTTACACATGTATGTCCTATTTATTTCACTTAAGAGTATTGCCTCAATGTTCATCCATTTAGCTATAAAAGTCTCTAATTTATCATTTTTTATGGCTGAATAGTACTCCATTTTATTTAAAAACCCACATTTTCTTTATCCAGTCTCCAGTTGATGGGCATTTGGGCTGCTTCCAAGTTTTAGCTATTACAAATTGCACTGCTATGAACATGGGTGCACGTATATCACTGTGGTATGATTCTTTCAATTCTTTGGGGAAGATACCCAGCAGGGAAATAGGGAAGTCAAATGGGACTTCCAGTCCTAGTTCTTTGAGGTATCTCCATACTGATTTCCACAGTGGTTGCACAAAAAAAGTCTTATTGTCATTCAGTGCATGATTCTTGATCCTGGTCCCTGAAGACAACACACACCCTTGAGCAAATCATTGTTGTTTGGAAGGAGGAGGAGATATCTGCTTATTTCTTCATATATAAAATGAAAAAATTTAATTAAACAACTTTGAACTAACTATGAGGGCTGAGGTTTATGATAAGGCTGTGATTGGGGACATATAAAAAGAGAAAATGTCTTAATAAGTACTTCTTTGTTGCCTGTCTGAGCCTTTCTTAATAAACAAATGAGTTACACTTTTCCTGGAGAGAAAAATCTTGGAAATGACCCATTTCCCCAACAGGGCAGCATTTCCTGTAATTCACATGTGGTAGAGTTAAAAAAATTAAACCTAACTCAGCTAGGCCAGTGAAAAGATAATAAAGCATTTATTTTTCTGATTAAAGTCAAACACTCAAAATTGGCCACAGAAAACCCACGATCTCCCAAATGGCCATGAGCTGGTACATCCAAAGACACCTACTCAAAAGGTAAAAAGGCAAGAAAAAGAGGAAGAGGTGCAGTCCCTTCCATCACAGGGCCTGAGCTGGGGCCCTGTAGCTCCAGTTCCCCACACGTGTTTAGGAACAAAGGATCCCATCAGAGGAACACCTGCAAGGGGCCACCTCCCCTCTCCCTGTCTTTCTCAGCTACTATTCTTGCCTGTCTCCGTGAATGACACTAACTGTCCTCCACCGTTTCCCAGGCTAGAAACTGGGATTCCTTTCCCATACCTTCCCATTTCTCAGTCACTTTCTAGACAGCCCTGAACCTACTCCTCTCATCTCCACCCCATCTGCTGCAGCCAAAGTCTGGACCCAGGTTGCTCCACTTGTCCGGTGGCTCCCTTACCATCTGTCCTTATGGAAAAACTAAACCTTCTGTTTGAACAATCCTCTGTTGTTCTCGATCACCCTGAGGATAAAAAGCAAACCCCCTTAGCAGAAGAAAAGGCAATCCATTCCCTTCATGCACCAAGCAACTGTGCTGCAGCAGCTGCAGCTGGCTAGCGCACCCTCCTGCCACCTTCCTCCCACCACTCCCCACCCCCATCTGCACACCTGTCCACTCGGTAAACCTTCCTTATGACTGACGGAGCATCATCTATTCTCATAAGTCTCTCTCCTAGGTGTTCTCCTCTGTCCTCTGCTTCCCTCCCTCTTCTTACACTGATGTAGGGCTTACACACTTACAAGATGGTTTACTATGACAGGGCCAGGCTCCAGGTGCAAGTACTTTACATGTATCATCTCATATAATAGCAATTATCACACTGCATCGTAATGACTGGGTTTCCATTTTTGTCTCCTGGCTGAACCACAAGTACGAACTATTTTGTTCAACTTTTCTCTTATTCAGGCGCTCAGGAGAATACAGGTAACTAGCTTAACAAATACTTGCTGAAGGAATGAATACAAAATAAGGCAAAAAATGGTCTGTATTTCATTTTACAACAAAACAAACCACCTGGAGCTAATGGGATGCTGAGGTTTTGACCTGGCCTGATTTGGCAAAACTCAGCTGTGTCCAAAGTTCTTCCTTGGAATAAATCACTCAGGTGTCTCGACTGCCTTAATCTCTTCACTATACCAGTTTAGAGCCTGTCTTAAACCTGGCATTGTCTGGCTTCTCACACATAATCTCATTTAATCCCCACAACAGCTGTGGTGGAGAGCATCCTCATCAGCATCCCCAATTTTATACATAAGAAAACTGAGGTTCTGAGAGGCTAAGCTGAAGGAACTAGAGCCACTGAACAGAAAGCTGCTTTAACACCAAACCCCTATGTTATTCCCTATTAGCATGCTCCTTCCCCAGGTGACAAAAATGGGAAACCTCCTCACTGGCTTTGACTCAAT
This sequence comes from Heterocephalus glaber, assembly GCF_053883595.1. NCBI lineage: Eukaryota > Metazoa > Chordata > Mammalia > Rodentia > Bathyergidae > Heterocephalus > Heterocephalus glaber. Next base: position 12,645,317 of record NW_028258351.1, on the reverse strand, counting down.
GTTTTTTTTTTGTTTCTTTGGCACCGGGGATTGAACTCGGGTCCTTGCCCTTGTGAGGCAGGCAGCAGAACCACTGAGCTACATCCCCAGCCCTGACTCAATGTTTTTTGAGTCACTATGTCTACTTCTCATAGAATGGGAAGTGGCTATGGTTTGAAGGTGTCCCCCAAATTTCATGTGTTGGAATCTTAACCCTCAAATTCATGTATCCATAGTATTTGGGTGTGGGGCCTTTTGAAAGGCAACTGGGGTTAGATAAGGTCTTCAGGATGGGACCCCCTTTACAGGCCTCGTGGCTTTATAAGAGGTGGAAAAATGACCTGGGCTAACACACGCTTGCTCAGTGACCATGTGATGTCCCTCACCAGATGCTGAGTAGGTGCAGTGGCAGGCTCTTGGATATCCCAACCTAGAGTACCACAAGCCAAATAAACGTCTATTCTTTATAAATTCCATAGTCTCAGGTATTTTATTATCACAACATAAACAGATCAAAATAGAAACTAAGATTCAAATGACTCTGGCCTTGCTGAAGCTGCTTTAAAATAAGGACAGGAGGGCTGGGGATTTAGCTCAGTGGTTCCGCTGCCTGCCTCGAAAGTGCAAGGTCCCGAGTTTGATCCTCGATACAAAATAAAATAAAATAAGACAAGGACAGGAGGCAGAGGTGGAGTCTGCAGGGCCAGGGAGCTGGCAAAGGACATAGCTGCCATCAATGGGACAGCTGGCCCTTCCTCTCTGCTCAAACACTTGACCCCGAGTTACACTTCTGCCTGTTCAAATCCATCCTATGGCTGAGAGTTGAACGGTGAAGAGGTGGCCCTAATCTCTGCAGAATGAAAATGAGAATGACAGAAAGGTTCACAATATGTTTAGTTTCTAATAGCTCTGGGTTAAACGAGTAAAATGAGCAACACTCTAACAAACCAAACCATAAGGGGGTAAAAAAAGCAGGACTAAGAAGAGGATGCGCTGCATAAGGAGGGGCCCTAAGGGACAGGTATGTGTTGGAAGCAATTCAGTGAAGAGAAACTGCAAGGCGCCGAGATCTAGAAGACACGTGTGGGAAGCTGTCAGCTCAAGGCAAGGCTGGCGGGCAACCACCAAGGGGAAGCAATCAGCTTGCTGCCTTGCCATGGGTGGGGTGATGGCCAGGGTGGTTTGAAGTATCTCAACTCACACGGACCATCTCAGGATCCAGGAGAATGCAAGGGGAGTGATCTAGACTCTTCACGGCCATAGATAACATGGGACAGAAGCCACTAGCACCCCAAGGGCCAGCCATGGAGCACTAAGAGAAACAAGCAGGTGTGTGCGTGGTCAGCCTCTGCCTGACCCAGCCTCTTCCTCCTCTTTTATGTTAACTTGCCAGTCACAGAATCAAAATTTCCCATTTTTAAATGGAAAGGACAAAGAAAACAAAAACCTACTGTGATGTTATTGTCTACCTCTCCTTCCTGTCCCTCCTGTCTTCACATCAGCACGGCTGAGGTATGTGCCAATTAGGCCTGGGAGGTAAAAGCTGGAGGGAGAAGGTACAGGAGGAGGCCAGGGATGTAGCTCTGTGGCGCCACACCTGCCTCGCAAGCACAAGGACCTGAGTTCCATCCCCGGGCGGGGCGGGGGGGGCGCTGCAGGAGGCTGCCTGGCTCTCATTAAATCGTAACTTCTGGGGTGGGGAACACGCTGTGCATGGCCCTGGTCTGCCTTGTCTCCTTCTGGGTGTCCCAGGCAGAAGCTGTTCCTCACTGGCTGTAGTATAAGCAGCTTTTGTTCTTGGAGTTTAACCAGCACAGGCCTCAAATTTCCATTACATCTAAAGCTCTAAAATCCTCCTACACCATCTTTGTGGCCTCAGGCTAAAGAAAGTAAAGACCTGGCCATAAACTCCCTGGGTTAAATAAAAAAAATAAATAAATAAAATAAAACTCCTCTCAAGAGCGCTTTCCCATGGGAAGACCCTCTGCTGTGCTCTCCATAAAGTTAAGCCCAACACAGGGAGAACAGAAATGCCCACAACAGCTCACTTAAAGGGAGACTTAAAGGGGAGCTGTCCAATAAAGGTCAAGGTACAGAAACGGGAACAGCAAAGCCATGAGATCATGGCCTGGTCTGTAGAACGTGCAAGCGGAAATGTGTCCGGCACTGTCTGGGGTGAAGATAATGCTTCAGAGGACAGAGATTCGATGGTCACTGGACAGGCTCAGTTGAGCAGGAGACAGGCTGGAATGAAATATTCCTCCACATTCTCCCATCCACCTGCCTTTTAAAAAACTTTACTGCTTCCTAATTTGGCTTCCTAGCCAGCTAACTAATAGGGAAATGTCCCGGATGAGGAATACAAACATTCAGAAACTAGAAAAGAGATGGACAGCCCCTTTGTGAATTACTAAACTAACCTGAGCTGATGTCTGATCCCAAGTATCTGGGTACTTCTGGGTCTCCTAGTGAAATGTTTCTAGAATGTGAACAGTTTTTAAGCATATATATTCTAATTAGATCAGAATTAGAACCTAGGGAATAGAGAGAGTTTGTCTGTTTTTCCCCAGACATTTAGCTGAGGACACAGAAGAATGACTGAGGTGGGTATGAATGATGAGTCTGGTTGAGGGCATCCCCTGGCAGGAGCCCTCTCAGTTAAGGGTAAGAGGGACATTTGAGACCGAGCAACTCTGTGTCAGGTCTCCTGGGCAGGATGGAAAGATATAAGGGAAAGTTCCAGAAACAGGGTTTTGTTCAGGATGACATGTCCCATAATGATCAGGCAAGGTTTAGATGGACACAATATTAACAAGATATACATGACTGGTTTTGTCTTTTGATGGTGCTGGGAGTTAAACACAGTGCCTCATGCATGCTAGGCAAGTACTCTACAACCGAGCTACACCTGCAGTCCTGGATTCCTTTGGGAGGCAGGGCAGTACCGGGAATTGTACCCAGGGCCTTCACACTGAGCTTCATCTCCAGCCCCTTTTAAATATGTATTTTTAAAATTTTGTGACAAATTCTTGCTAAATCGCTAAATTTCTCAGGCTTCTTCAAACTTGCACTGGTCTGGCCTTGGCCTCTCAGAGTGCTGGAATTGAAGGTGTGCGCCACAGCCCTGGATATTTTTAGAGCAGAAGGGTTAAGGACTTGGCAGGCCATCTCCTACTGTCAGTATTCCATTTCTTATTCACTTCTTAGTCAGGAACCATCTCTGGAAGCAAGTGACTGTTTCCTTTTCATTTTGCATGTGCCCCATTCTGAAGAAAAGGCTCCATGCCCTCCTGGGGACTGGGGTACTTGCTTTTGATGCTCTTAGACAATTCTAAACAAAGGCTCCAAATATAGCTCAAAACCCTGGCACAGAACAATATAAGGCAGGAGGCTAGGGTGAGGTGCAGCCCATCAGAAATGAAAGGCCCTGCATTCAGGACCCATCCCATCTATCTGATCATGGTGCAGGATTTCTCAGCTGAAGCTGCTCCTAGGTCTCCAGTGTCACGCAGACTGGATTTCAGTCAGGAAAACTATGCAAGACTAAGTTCTTGTACAAAATCTCTCCAGCATTATTCTTGGCTCTGCTAAAATTGCTTTGGCTTTAAAACGTCAATAAATAAAGCAAGCAGATGGTTCCCTAACATCCATGGTGGACTAAAGGGTTTGGCCTTTACCAAGCCAAAGGGAATATTTAGTCCAAGGAGATATAGCTTGCTGGATACCTGACACTTTCACATAATTTTTCCTTGGGAGGCCAACAGTGCCCAGGGAGGCTTTGCTACATGAGAATCAATGTTGCTAAGCTACCAGAATAGAAGAAACTGTGGCGAATGAACAGCCAGGGACTCCAGGGGAAATCACACAGCACACATAGATACAGACACACACACGGGGGGGGATAGGAAAGCCCCAATTGCAAAATGATTTTAAAGACTCTGAAGGGAAATTGTGAGCTCCTCAAAGTTTCAGTCTGAGAAGGTATATAAAAACTGGTAAATTTTGATGTAAAAAGACAGAAATTATCAAAGGATCATTAGTTGAAGGACTTGGGAAATATTATCAAAATTAGTGTCCTAGGAAAAATTTTAAAAATAGGAAGTACAGATAGGCTGGAGCATCTCCACATGTTTTCTGCAGTTGTAGGCATAGGCGCACTTGCAAAGTGGCATCTTATTGGCTGCCACCTCTGGTCGTGTGAAGGGTGGTCTTAACCCAGAAAAGTAAGTAGTTGTGTATCACATAGATGGAGGTTATGGTGTAACCAGAGATTCCGCTGTTTTGTTGCTCATTTTTGTCCTCTGTTTGTAATAGACATTTTGAGTGCAGATCTATTCTGCCTGCTCACACTGAATGCTCATATTTTATATTGTGTCACGGAAAATGTCACCTAAAATTGTGAAACTAGTTATGGATACGTTCTAGGAATGATGTCATCATCTCAATAAAGAAATAATAACTTGTTAAAAAAAAAAAAAGAACTTTTTCAAAAACCCTGAAATGATATGACATAGAAAAGATACAGAAGTAATCAGGCTAAGGAGGTAACTCTGTGGTATACTACTTACCTACATGCACGAGGCCCTGGGTTTAATCCCCAGCACCTCAAAAAAAAGTTTAAAAAAAGAAATAGCTCATACAAAGAGAAATGCCTTGACTTCATTCTATTACCTATTCTGACATTTTTGCTTGGCAATCTGTAGGAGCTCAATAAATACGTTTTAGCTGACTGGCCAGTGCTCTGCCAGGGAAGGGGCCTGGGTGAGGAAGGGCTGGCAAGGGTGCGAGGTTGGGGGGAGGTAAAAAGTTGTGTGGTAGCAGGGCAGTGTCTGAGGTGCTGAGTGTGACCCAGAAGGGGGCATTCAGATGCTCTTGACACCCAAGCCAACAAGGGTGGCTACACCACCTATTTGGAAATTTTTCAAATCTCAGGCATTTTCACTCCTTTGTTCCTTCCACTAAACCCCTTCAGCTTCCTTCTCCCATGTAAAAAGACCAAGAGAAGAATCCATTTTATTTGTCAGAACTAGTCATAAGGTAAACAAATACAAAGCAAGCGTGTGTTAGCCAATTACACAGGAATGCAAGCTCTGGCAGCTACATGACCTGGTTTTTCCATTCACTCCATGTGAGTGAACCACCCTTACTAAGTGGGCCTCTATGGCTCGCGGGGGGGGGGGGGCGCTTTCCATGTGTTTCTACAAGCCTGCTCCATCTCTTTTTTCCTAAGAAAAAAAGCAAAGTTTCTTCTCACCTAATTCTCATTTGATGGAAAGGTAGTAGAGTGGAAAGAACTGATGTCATAAAGTTTTGGACTTAAGCCCGTTCTGTGACAATATACTAGCTATGACATTTGGAGCAGGTATCCACAAGCCTCCACTCCCTCTCATTCACAAATCAGATATCTGCATCTATTGTGGTTTAGATCTAAAATTTCCCCCAAAAGTCTCATGTATTTGGAAGGTGACTGGATTTGGGGGGAGTTCATTGCTGAACTCATTCATTCATGAGTTGAGTAGCTAAATGTGCTGTTAGAAGGTGGGGCCTTGTTGGAAGTGGTTCCCCTGGGGTGTGACCTGGAAGGCTGTATTCTTGTCCCTGGCTTCTCCCTTCTCTCTGCTTTCTAGGTGCCACGGACTGAGCACTCCACAATCCTGTTTCTGCCTTGGAGCCAGCCAACGATGCACTGAAACTACTCGTAACTGTGAGCCAAGATAAACCTCTCTTCCTTTAAAGTTGTAGACACTGGGTATTTTGTCCCAGTGACGGGAAAATGGACTACGACAGTAACCATAACATAGATCACAGACCACTAGAGGGGGTCACCCATAGTCAGAAAGCATGTGGCCCACAGCGTGTAATTGGTGAATGTCCCCTTCAGCTTGGGCTCACACTGTACTTATGGGATGAGGTGCAGGACCCCTAGCAAATGCATGAAGAGGGAGAAGGCTAGGCTTAAGAAACTTTAAATGCAATAAACAAGATAATCTACATCTTTTAGTGTAAGTGGAGACAGTTCAGAAAGATTAAAAGAAAAAAACCTTCAAGAAAACTATACAATATTCTTTGGTCTTCAGAAAACTGTTATTATCAGTCACAATGAATAAAACACAATTGGGAGGATTTCTAGACACAACAGAACTTACATAAACACTGGTAGATCCACTTGAAATTTCAGACTCAGAAAAACAAAAATGAGAAAATTAAGAGTTTTTCTATGTCTTAGAGCTTAAAGAGAAAGGCATGATCGTCTTGTGGTTAACAGATTGATTCTGGTCAGGAAACTGGTTTGAATCTCAGCTCCACCACCTGCCAGCTAGGTGACCTCTGGCTTCTCAGAAGGATTAAATGAGAAGAGAGAGCATTAAGCCCAGTCACTACCCATGGCAAATGTTTCATAAGTGATGAAGTTATTGTTTTGCAACACACTGAGAAGTTCTGAGCCTTGATGCTTGTAGTGATTCTGCAACTCAAGGCAAAAAGAGACTGTAGGAAGGTAGAGACAAAAGAGAAAAACAGATAGATTAATCCTTGGGGGTTGCAGAATGCAAAATGAGGGTGGAGCCTAGGGTTTCAAGTTTAAGGCCAGAAATATTTCAGAGTCCTGTGAGGAACAATGCTTTGTCTTCACTTCCTCCAGATATGCCATAAGAAAAGTACTCTTCCCAAGAGTGTGCAGGAACATAGCCAAAGTATGATCCCCTCACTAAGCTAAATGCCCCAAATCCAAACTTAGGAAGACATTAAATTCAAAACAACTAAAGTCAACACCTGTGTAAAGTATCTTAATTAAACAGTATCAAACATACCGATGTGAACTCAGTGTCTAGCTGGACCTACTTATTATGAAATAAACTTAAGAACAAATCCCTTCTAAGAGGAGGAAAGAACCCACCAACCCTTGTGTACATCAAATGCTGTTCTCAATTATCCCCTTTTTCTGTGAATGTCACAAAGTACCAGCAGGTGGGAGATAATTAGAGTTTTCATAAAACTTGTTTTACATGCCTTAGTTGGAACCTTTTTGTTCTGCAAAGCTTTTCTCTCTCCAATCCAAAGATGCGCCCATAAAGGAAGAATGTTTTCAAAAGAACGTTTTTCTGGTTACACTTGGGGTTTTATGACTTCAGGTAGATGAGGGTGAAGGAGGTAATTTATGAAAAGGACGATTTCTCTTGATTCATATCTACATCCTATAAGGGAGTGAGTTTGGTTTTTGGATTCTCCTCCCATGCCTATGAGGGTAACATAATCCTTGCTCCCATTTTACAAGATTTATGGAGCAATGAGAGCTCTGTGGGACTGATGCTTGCTCCTGCCTCTCTCCCACGAGCCCTCCATTTGCAAGAAGTGCTGACTTGGAAAGTTTATATTTTTCCCCTTATAAATCTCTTTAACAGTAGTCATTTGATATCTTACCATCCCACTCACACACTTGGCATCCACATAAGCCTTTTCCAATATAAAAATCCCACTCTTTTCTTCTTGGGCCATTTTTAATTGACCAGGTCTCTCACAGCATGTTCTGTGGCATCTAACACAATGCCGGCATCACAAAAGTTAATGGTCACACGCTGCAAAGATACCAACTTGCAAAGAGACTCTGTCTACGATAAGAACAACTGCCTTCCTTTTCAGAAAAGGGAACCAAGGCAGTGAGAAAGGAACTAGGATGCTTAAACGCAGGGGATCTGAACCCAAGTTGTTGGGCTTTTAGTTCAAGATGGATCAGAGACTGAATTTCATTTGAGAGTCACCTGAGCTAACTCTGCTGTGTCCAATCCATTAATTATAATTTGGGTCATTTTAATGGGACTCAGACCTTGGGGTTGGAGTTTAAGTGGGTGAGAGCTAAAGGAGCGTGTGCAGGGATTATGGCTGGAATATTGCCTGTAAGTTATAGTCACTTTTCTCCTCAGTACTTCCCAAATCCACCCAGGTTTTCTCTTCTGCCACTGTAAGCTAGGCCTCCCATCAGCCAAGCACCAGGTGACCTTTTCAGCCCCAGAGCCTCAGCTCCTCATTTCCACCCCTAGCCTACACACAAACCCCTGGGCAATGTCTGTACAGTGAGGTTTTGCATCCTGGCACCATGGGCTTCATGTGGTGGGATGCTATCTTGGACATGACAGAATGCCAAACAGGAGATGCCCACAATGCCCTCCTCGCTGTGACAATGAAACAATGTCTCCAGGAGCACAGGAGAGGTTTAGGGCAGTGATGCTATTCTAAATGATGCTATCATGGTGGGTACATGTCATTATGCATGTGTGTATTAGTTTGCTGGTCTTCTAGCAATACAGCTGAGATGACAAACTTAAACAGAGGACAAGTGTACTTTGGCTTATAGTTTTAGAGATTTCAGTCTATAGTTGGTTGGCTCTGTTGCTTTGGGACCTGTAGGAGGTAAAGCAAGATGGTGGGAGTGCATGGCAGAGGGAGCTGTTCACCTTGTGGTGGCTAGGGAGCCAAAGAGAAAAGAGACAGGGCAGAGTCCCAGTGTCCCCTTTGAGGGCTTGTTCCCCAAAGAGCAGAAGACCTCCTATGAGGCCCTACCTCTTAAAGGTTCCCCCACCTCTCAATAATGCTAAGCTGGGGACCAAGCCTTTGGGGGACACGGAAGATTCAAACTATAGGGCTGAGGCTGTAGCTCAGTGGTGAAGCCCTTGACTAGCATCATGAGGGCCTGGGTTAGATCTCTAGCTTGTGCCAACAGAAGGTGTAACACAAAGAATGAGCCTCAATGTAAACAGTAGGCTTTAGCTAATAATAATATATCAATATTGCCTCATGAATTGTGATAAATATATCACACTATAGCCAGCTAGTAGTAAGAGGTAATAGGGAAAATGGGGTGGGGGTCAAGGAGGAAATGTAGGAAAACTGTATTTTCTGCTTAATTTTTCTGAAAATCTAAAACTGCCCTAAAAATTAAAATCTAATATTTTTAAAAGCCTTTTAATATCTTTTAAATATCTTCAGATATTGCCCTATGTCCGTATTGGACAAAACTATTCCTGTTGAGAGTCACTGCTGTGGAGGGAAAGGAGCCGACCACTCAAGCCAAGTAACTGGCAGTACGATGGTCTCCTTGCTTTCTCAAGTTCGTCACTACAGTTGCATCCAGCCACATCTCTGGGTAAAGACTGGAAATGGTGAACTTTCTGAGTCTACATGGATTGCTAAGATTCTTCCAGGGGATAATCTTATAAGAAGAAGTGAGAAAATCCTGGCAGAGGCTAAACACAGGGATGCTGTCCTCTGCCTTAGACTCAAAGCCAGCACCTTAACATCTACACTCATGGTCTTTGATAAGAACCACCTCCTTGATTTTTACTTTATCAAGGGTTAATTCTACAGCCCAGTACCCTGAGATAAGGAATGGAGAGCAACTGGCTTCGAAGAGGCCCAAGGAAGTGTTTGAGCACTGCCCCCAACACACCTGCAGGCTGTGGCATAGACATGAGACTGTGCTGTCCCCTGATCTGAAAGACCTGTGCAAACATACTCCTTTCCACCAGAATGCCTAATTGAGACATGGCAAGAGCAAGTTCATATTCATTTGCAGACGGCAGAGCACACCCTCGGGAACTGTGTGCAAACCCACTTCCCCACTGGCAGATCAATAGGTCACCTGAGAGGTCTCCTCAAATCCTAGCTCTGGCCTTGGCCTGTGGCCTGATTTCCTTCCCTTTTACCCATACCCTTTATCTTTCACCTTCTTTAAAGGACAGAGGAAGAAAAGATGCTCAATGAAGAAGCAGAAAAACGAGGGATAACACATAAATCAGGAGAAACACTCTGAAGATTGCTACCATAACACTGCCAGGTATCAGGACAAAACATCTAAAAATTCTCTAAAGCTGCTATTTTCCCAGCTCAAAAAGATCTAATCTTTCCGAAGATTATTAATTTATGTTCACACTGTCAATATTTTCCAAGATGGAACTTTTTTGGGGAGGGGGGGAATTGGCCTTATGAATTAATTGTTCCTATACCTCCCAGGGTTCTCGGGAGGCTTTGTTGGTTCATGTATATATAGATCCTAACATGGGGCCTAGCATACAGTATATGCTTATCAGATGGGCTTAGCTATTATCTTTGTGTTTCAACTTCACTTTAAAATCTAAACAGTTATTAAACTATCGAGTCCTCCTCACTTCTCATCTCACTCTAGCCCAGGGAAGTTTCTGTGCAATTGGTATTTGTTTTCATAGAAAGAGCTGTTTCTGGTAGTAGAATCTTCTCCTCTAGTTCAAAGTCCCCTACCAACAGACACACCTGAACCTCTCCAGGTCTCTGAAACAGTAAGAAGGACCAAGCAGCCCTGACCACCAGCACAGCCGCTTAATGAGTCATCTCACTTCTTGGTTGCTTCATCACACAGAACATTTTCTCTCTTTTTTTCAAACGAGTCCCTTTCTAAGTCTGACTATTTCAACGACAACTCTCATTAAGAAGTCACTACAGCAGACAAACACAGGATCAGTAATGGAAACTCTAGCCTGTCCAACAACAGTGCCACTGTCACACATGTGGTGAGACTTCGTGAAAGCCAGGGATTGGCAAGTTAGGGCTGTCATGCCCAGGAAAATTATTCCCTGTGGGAGAAAGAAAACAACCTTCAGCTCCTGGCAGGTCCCAGGCAAGCCCAAGGCAGGATCAGTGGAGAATGTGAGTGCTCCAACTTTGGGAAAGGGAGGTAGAAGTGAGGGCTGTAGCCACGAGCAAATGCCCCAGTGGGGAAAGGCACTGGGCTGGGGATGTGTTTCATGGTACAGCACTTGCCTAGCATGAGGCTCTGGGTTTGATCCTCAGCACTGTGGCCCCCTGAAACCCGCCCCCGCCAAAGCACTGCATCCAGGCCTGCTTTTTCAACATTGCATTGAGGGCAATCAATTAGCAAGACAGATCATGTGGTCAAAAGGAATAAAAGGAAACTCAATTTCTTCCTGAAAGCATCTTGCCGGGTCAGATGCATTTTTATCCCATCAGTCAGATGTAGAAAGGCAATCACTTAAATTTAATAAGGGAAGAAAAATGCTGGGCAGCCTCACTGACATCCTGCATGTTCCACTATTACTGAAAGGAAATAGAGAAATCACAGACAGCATAGCCTATTAGCTTCCTAATGCTTCATCCCTTGGTAATCAGTAAAGATTTCTTCAATACAGTATGCTCTTCAACTTGGTGTTAAATGAATTCTTTCTTCACTCTTAGTTAAGGATTACTTGACACTGTACACCTAAAAGTTCTCCAGATTGAGCTGACTGGACAATATTTAATTTTCAAATAACTACTAGTTTGCATTTCTTTCTTCCAGTCTATTCATCTCTGCATGTCTGCTCCTACCTCCAACAATCCCCAGGTCAGGACTTAAAGAGTTTCTCAACCTCAGCACTGGGGGCTGGACCATTTCTTGGTGAGGCAGGGGGAATGTAGTGCATTGCAGGACATCTTAAAGCACTCTTGTCTCTGCCATCCCTGCTCCCCACATCTGACAAACATCTCTTTAGGGGCAGAACTGCCTCCAGTTGAGAACCACTGTCCTAATTCTGCCTGTTGCTCCCTTACTTCCTGTTGTTTGGAATACTTTTGGTTTCATCTTTGCCTCCTAACTTCTACTCTGCTGTCAAGAATCATTTTGGGGGCTGGAGACTTAGCTCAGTGGTGCTGCTGCCTGCCTCGCAAGCACAAGGTCCTGAGTTCAATCCCCGGTACCCAAAAAATAAAAAATAAATAAATAAAAGAATCATTTTGTACATTATCTCCCCTGAAAATCTACTCTGATACCTCAGCATCCTGGCCAAACAAACAAACAAAAACAGACGGGGGCAGGGCTGGGATGCCTCCTCTGGTGCAGCCTCCTGCCCTGTGCAAGCTTTTCTTACAGCCTGGATACCACAGCATTGTAACCTTCTCCTTCCTTCATTTAATAGTCCATCTATCCATTCATTATCTCAGCAAACACTGAAGTGAAGTGCTGGGGACACTTGGGTTCCTGTTCCCATCGGCCTACAATCTAGGAAGGGAGGACAGTCAATAAACAATAACAATTAAGAAAGTGACAGCTATTAATAAGAGCTAAAAAGAAAATATAGCTTGCCTCTCTTTCCAGGGAGACTTAGCTGCTTGAAGGCAAAGACTGCTTTATTCATCACTGTATCTCTAGGAATTAGAACTTAGCCTTAAAAAACAAAAGCACAAGCCTGGTGTGGTGGTGCATGCCTGTAATCCCACTACTCAGGGAGGCTGAGACAAGAGGATCCCAAGTTTAAACCCAGCCTGGGCAACTTAGTAAGATCCTGTCTCAAAAATAAAAAATAAAAGGGAGGGGGTGATGGGGATGTAGCAATCCCCAGTACCCCCCACTCAAAAAAAGGGATAGCTGGGGTGTGGCTCAGTGGCAGAGCCTAGTACGTCTGAGGTCCTAAGTTCTATTCCCAGCTCAGCAAAAAACCAAAAAGGAAAACTTTGCACTTTCTCATCAAGCATCAGTTATTTTCTGCTGTGTTGTTTTTTGTTTTTTGTTTTTTTGGTACTGGGGATCAAACTCAGGACCTTACACTTTCGAGGCAGGCGCTGGAACCACTGAGCTAAATCCCTGGGCCTTGCTCTCTGTGATATAAAGATTTAGATGCAGAGTTCTCTCCTAGGAAACAGTAAGCTTCTAGAAGGGAGGACCTGGCCCAATTTATAAATTTTTTTTTTTTGGTACCAGGGATCGAACTCGGGTCCTTGTGCTTGCGCAGCAGGCGGCGAAACCACTGAGCTAAATCCCCAGCCCTCAATTTATAAATTTTATACAATGAAATCAGAAGGTTTTTGTTAAAGTAAGTGATCACTTCAAGTTGTAATTTATAGCCCTAAAATTACATTTAAGATATAGCCAAAATGCCTCTGAAGAGAGATACAGACAGGGAAACTGAGGTTCAAGAATGGTGACTTGTCCCAAACCACAGGGCCAATAAACTGGAGCTGAGCTCTAGCACTCGTTTTGCATAACCACAAATTAATGACTCTTGGAACAGAGACCCCAGTTAGATGAAAATGTCAGAAGAAAATCTCTTTCTTCCCAGGAAGCTGCCGGCAAACCATGGCTAGCATTTAGGATCCTCCCTGGGTGGGAAAGGGGAGGTGGAAAGTTTATTTACAAGCAAAATGAATCTAGCTCAAGAAAAACAAAAATGAATGGCATTAATTTTTCAAATTCTTACCACTGGGACTGGTCCTAAATTTTAGCACTTTATTAACAAGGTCAAAAATCACTCAAAAGTTCATGCCTACGTAGAAAGCAGCCAACAATGTTTGCCTTTTTTCTTTTAAAGGAAAAAAAAAAACCAACCCTGTAATATTTAAAAGTTCAGGCTCATTCTACAGAGATGTTAAAAAGGCCCCAATTTGCTGGGTTGGAAGCATCTTCTAAGAGACGAGGTGGACCAATGTGGATGTTAGGAAAAAGTGCATTGTAATTTGTGTCCATTTAACCTCTCTTATCCTCAATATCGCCATCTATAAAATTTGGGGGTTTGGATGAGGATGATATCTAAATTAGATGGGATGGGGCCGGGGATTTAGCTCAGTGGTGCCACCGCCTGCCTCGCAAGCGCAAGGTCCTGAGTTTGATCCCTGGTACCAAAAAATAAATAAATAAAAATAAAATAAATGGGATAGTAGTACCTGGCACAGAAATGAACACTTAATTGATGTTAGCTCCTTATTCCAGGGAAGAACTTTGGCCAGGGAAATAAAAGACTTGGTTTCAACTCCCAGCTGTGCCGAGACTCAGTTGTGATTCCAGTGCTTTAGCTGTCCTGACCTCAGCTTCCTTGCTGGTTGTTACAGTTTATATCTGATGTCCCCTCAAAGCCTCATGCACTCATAGGTGGGGCTCTGGAGAGGTGACTGGATCATGGGTGTGTGATCCTCACAGCGGGTTAGTCAACTGATGAATTTATAGCCAAATATGATGTTGGGAGGTGAAGCCTGCCATCCAGTTTACAGAGGTGGGTACAAATTCTTACAGAGAAAGCAGTGAAGAAATAAGATGGCACAAGCAAAGATGTTTCCTCTCTGGGCTGTCTTCCCTGTCCTTCCCACATAGGGCTGAGTGAGGAGGCCACTGGCTTTCCAGGGCTTGTTATCTTCCCTCCAATACCGGTAGTGCACAAAGAAGTACAGGAAGAAAGGAAAAGTCACAAAACACAAGCACCATCATGTCCCCATCCCATCATTCTGACCACATGTACTAGCCAAAATATCTTAACACCATGGATGACTGTAATAATAACAGTCATATAAGCAACCAACAGTTATTAGGTGCTAACAGTTATTACCTCTTCCATTCTGTTACAAGTTTGTAAACGTATTAGCTTATTTAGTACCCAGGACAACCTTGGAGGTGTTATTATTCCCATTTTCCAGATGGAATACTGAGGTTCACAGGGGCTAAGGAACCTACCAGATGGGCTGAGGATGCAGCTGAGTACTTGCCTAGTATGCATAAGACCCTGGGCTCACAATCATAAGCACCCTCTACCCTGCCAAATAAAAGGAACTTGCCCAAAGTTGTATAGCCTTTAAGAGGCCTAGCAGGATCTGAACCTAGGTTGTCTAACTCCACAGCCAAACCAGCTTGACATCTATCTTAACTCAAGAGAACAGAATAATTCCTGCCTGGAGTGACTCCCTTGGGTACCTCCAACAGATTCTACCAATTTTAGTATATGTGCTGCCAAAGCAAGTACTCCAACAGGTTCTTAAGAGCATGTACGTCCCTTTGTTTGTGGAGAAAAAGTCAGCAGCCTGTGGACAAGAAAGAGTTAAGGCCACATGTACAAACTCACAACTCCATTTCTTCTCATTTCTGTGGGTTGAAGTCAGACTTGTAGCATTAACATTAATGTACATTTTTTTGGAGGTGATTCATGTAGAATTCCTGCCAAGAATTTTAATAATTAGACTGAATTAGATCAAACTGTCTATACATGCCTAACAACATCTGCTGATCTGATAGTTATTCTGGAAGCCTCGCCAAGCCTGGGAAAAGCAGGCTGGACCTCAAGAACTCTCTGGCTCTGGGTGGGACTCCTAGGCAGAGAAAGGCTCCTGCCAGGTTCCTTCTGGTTAACATTTCCGCCTGGTTTTATCCTATTCCATAGCCACCAGGGATGATAGGAATAGGCAAAGGCTCACAAAAGAAAAACTTTTCCCAAGAGTCCTTTTTGTAACCCAACTGTAAAGTGTTTCTCTCTAATGTGATCATTTTCATCCTTTTCCCCTACTCTGGCATGACCCACTCCCATTAGTAAAAGGGACCTACCCACACAGAGTAAGGAAAAATCCAAATCTTTGGTCCCCCATGATCTGTAGTTTGGCAAAGTCCCCTGGAGAATTTCTTCCCCATCTTTCTCTCACTGGGTCACACACAAAGAAAGAAATACACAAGCAAGTATGCACACATGGGCGCACACATGCATGCATACAAACACACTTGTATCCTCATTCATGCAATTGTGAACCTAACACAGAATCCCCAAATATACAGATAATGCATAGAGTATCTCCTGGAAGGCTGTGTCATTCAAACCACAGAAACCATATTAAAATGATAAAGAATGGGGCTCAGAGTTTAGCTGAGTGGTAGAGCACTTGCCTAGCATGCCAGCCCCTGGGTTCCATCTCCAGGTGGGAGGCGGGATAAAAGAAAAATCTTTTATTTTTGGTACCGGGGATCAAACTCAGGACCTTGAGTCTGTGAGGCAGGCAGCAGCACCACTGAGCTAAATCCCCAGCTCAGAAAAATGTTTTCAGTTCACACTTGCCCATTCACTACTAAATGATTCTGGACAAGTAACTGAACATTCTTCAGCTTCACCCCCATCAAATGTAAAGCAAGATGAACAAATGCCAAGACTATTTCCCTCACAGGGAGGCTGTAGTAAGATCATATATTATAATGCATAGGCAAGTGTTTCCTAGAGTGCTATACACATGTTAATTGTTGTTATTACAGCTACTTTAAGAGAATAGATCATCCTTAGAGACCAATGGTATTCTTCTCTTGGGTCTATAAACATTTTGCAAACACCTGTCCTTCCTTCCCAGAGGCATAAAAGCAGTAGGAAATGCACATCAATAATCCCCTAGCACTAGTAATCATACCAGAAGCCAGAAACCTACTTAACAAGAAAAATCCCACCACAATTTCTAAGTAATATGTAAACTGTTTTGTTGAATAGATATTTGGCTAAAATGAATACTTTGCTTTAAAAGCACATGGTTGGGCCAGGGATTTAGCTCAGTAGTTCTGGAGCCTGCCTTGCAAGCACACGGTCCCGAGTTCGATCCCCGGTACCAAAAAAAACAAAAGCACATGGTCATGGTCCACAAGTTCTGGAGGGAGTTTGCCTGATTGCCAAGAGAATCTAACAATGCAAATAAATTGTTCTGAACTTGAAAAGATGGAGAAGACCATCTACTCCCAGCCCTCCCACTCCATCTTGTTCCCATCCCTCCTGTCTCTGACTCTCAAGAGATTGAGCAAATTACTATAAATTTAGGTGAATGTTTCTGTCTGTAATGTTTTAGGATTGAGAAGAGAACAAATGTCTAAATATTTCTTGATAACAGAACAAAAGACCTGCCACCCCCACCTGTTATGGTTAATAGAGATGATAAATGCAAGCTTTGAATAGTAATTAACTTAGTAAGTGAGTAGTAACTATCTTATGAAGAGTAAGTTAAAGAAGAAAGAGAGAAAGTTTCCATCTCCAAGAATTAAGTGCAACCAACCCTGGTGTGGTAGAGCATGCCTGTAATCCCAGCATTCGGGAGGCTGAGGCAGGAGGATCGCTATGAATTCAAGGCCAGCCTGGGCTGCATAGTGAGACTGTCTCAGGAAAAAAAAAAAAAAAAAAAAGAATTAACTGAAACCAGAGAACAGATCTTGTTTCCAAATCCATCTGCAGTACTGGGCACTGGCACCCTTCTGTGGAGATAGAAACACTAGCCGTGAAGGTTATTAAGACCATCAATGACAGCACCCTCACTTTACAACCAAACAGATTATATCTAAAATACAACCTGGGGTCCAAATTATATCTACAGTCAGCCTTTCACCACAGTGCTTTACACACAGTATTTACAGGGATTTCCAGTGTTTCAAGAAGGAGGAATAAACAGGCATTCCATTGTCAGATGAGTTTTGGGGAATCTGGGATCAACACAATTCCCCGGGTACTTCTTCTACAAGACTGCTCAGGAACTGTAATTTGGTAGTGCTTGGGGGGAAGGCAAATTGAACCACAGATTAGCTCTTTTTTGCAGATGTCAGTTCTGTAGTATTCTCAAATTGTCACTGGCCTGTTTTTATAGGCATTTTCACCTTTCATAAATGGGCATAGAATATACTGACTGGCAGGGAGGAAATGCAGGGAAGTTGTCTGTGTTGGTTTCACACTTGAACTGCCATCTGAGCTGACACTGACTAGCACTAGAATCCGTTCAGACTGGTGTACCAGGCTCAGTACTTTACCTGGGAATTCTCTGTTGTACCTCCCAGGCTACATTCAAGGCTTTCACTCCGTAGATACCCTTGGTCCCTACTCAAAGGCATTCCTGCTTTTGTACCTTAAGATATTGATTTTTAAACCATCAACATTCTGGAAAAGAGATTCTTTTTTGGTACTGGGGATTTTAGAAGTTAATTTTATTGGTACATTTTAGATTTACATAATGATCACAATCATCATAGGGAATTTGTGCCTGTACGTGGTATATCTTTTTATTTTTTATTTTTTGGTACCAGGGATCGAACTCAGGTCTTTCCTCTTGCGAGGCAGGCTCTGAACCACTGAGTTAAATCCCCAGCCCTACATGATATATCTTGATTCTTCTCTTTTCCCCAATCCCCTCCCCTATCTGCAACTCTTCTTCTCCTTATTCAAAAAAGCTTTGTTTCTATTTTTTCTTTCCATTCCTTTTTTTAAAAAATTCTTTTATTGGTATATTTTAGGTATATAACACATTTACATTTATCATTGGGTGCTTGTACCTGTACATGATGTATCTTAGTTATTTTTTCCCCATTACCTGTGCACCCTTCACCTCCTCCACCCTTCCCTATTTACATAGATTTCGTTTCCATTTTTTTTTCTTTTCTCATAATTTTTCCTTTTCCTTCTTCCCTTTCCTCTTCCCCTCCCACCATTCCTACACCTTTGGACCTTTTCCTATTTCAAGTTATCAATTATTCATTTTAATCATTTTAATCCTTATTTACACTTTCAGTTTCTCATACTAGAGAAACTATTCGGTATTTACACGTGTCCTATTTATTTCACCTAACGGTATGTCCTCAATATGCATTCATTTAGCTATAAATGACTCTAGTTTCTCATTCTTTATGGCTGAGTAGTACTCCATTTTATAAAAAAAAAACACCACATCTTCTTTATCCAGTTTCCAGTTGATGGGCACTTGGGCTGTTTCCAAGCTTTAGCTATTACAAACTGTGCCACTATAAACATGGGTGCACATATATTGCTGTGGTATGATTCTTTTAATTCTTTGGGGAAGATACCCAGCAGGGGAAGAGCTGGGTCAAATGGGACCTCTAGCCCTAGTTCTTTGAGGTATCTCCGTACTGATTTCCACAGTGGTTGTACCAGTCTGCACTCCCACCAACAATGGAGAAGGGTTCCTTTCTCCCCACAGCCCTGCCATTTGTTGTTAGTTGATTTCTTTTTCTTTCTTTCTTTTTTTTTTTGTACCAGGGATCAAACTCAGGACCTTCGCACTTGTGAGGCAGGTAGTGGAATCACTGAGCTAAATCTGGCCCTTGTTGGTTGATTTCTTGATAATAGCTATTCTTTCTGGAGTGAGATGGAATCTCGGTGTTGTTTTTGTTTTTTGTTTTTTTGGTACTGGGGATTGAACTCGGGACCTTGAGTTTGCAAGGCAGGCAGCTGATTAGTGTTGTTTTAATTTGTAATTCTTGAATGTCCAGTGATGTTGAACACTTTTTCATGTATTTATTTGCTGTTTGTGTACTGGGGATTGAACCTACGGCCTTCCCACTAAGCTATATCCATAAAATGGGGTCTCACTAAGTTACACAGGCTGGGCTCAAGCTTTCAATTCTCCTTCCTGCCTCAGCCTCCCAGAGTACTGGAATTATACGCAGCACCACTACCACAATTTTTCTTTAAAAACTTCTTTTTTTGGTCTTAACTGGTTGTTCCAGAGATTGCTCAAAGGACTATAAAAGAAGAAAAATGTCCTCAATTCTGACCCCTGATTTTTCTCCTCCAGAACTCAATCTAGCTATTTCAACAACTACGGTTCTTTCTTTTGGAGGGAAGCCAAAACTCTGAATAGCGCATGGCAGTGGTTCCCAAGCATGAGCCAAAGCCACCTTAGAGAGGGCCAGAGTTAGCATGAAGGTCTTTCCATCCACGTGAGCACCAACAGTTGTCAGCAGGCCAGCAGCTCATAAGTACAACTCCCGTGAAGTGAAGGATGAAGGAGACCTTTTGATGTTAAGAGATCCTCATATGTTTGAATCACTGGAAACCAAGACTTGTACTCTCAACAAATGCACCCCTTGCCAGGAATCTGTCCTATTTATGAGGATATATCTCAAAAGTTACAGAATATTGAATTAAATAAAAAATTTTGGCTTTGCTTTTCAGTTTTAATCTCACAAGGCATGGCAAAATCTGAAATTACAAATGCTCATAAACTCAAACATTACACAACCATCCTCCCTGAAATTCTAAGATTTTCCACTCCTGCATGGACCAGATTAGGAGATTTTTGTACTTATTTTGCAGTGATACTAAATAGAGAAGTTGTGGATATGCCTTAAGAATAAAGTCTCAAAAAAAAAAAAAAAAGAATAAAGTCTCAATATAACATTCTGACAGACCCACACTGATTAGAAAAACAATAAAGCCATCAAAATCCTGGTCTAACACAGGACTATACAAAGGAGACAGCATTTCCTTACCTCTGCTGCAGTTCTGGAGGAATGAAAAATGGAGGTTTGATAGCTTGTGTTTTAAAAGAAATGAATCTTAAAGAACTACTGTGAGTGCTGCTTATGAACTGAACTGGACTAATGGGAAACAGCACACAATAGATGACATATATCTTAGGAAATGTTAGCAAGTGATCTCCCCTTTTATATGTAGATATTATATATGTGAATTATCATAATATATTATACTAATATAAATATTATATAATAATATGAATATATATATAATCTATCTACAGTGGACATTGCACAAGAATCATTATGAAGCATTTCTAATATAAAGGCAGTTTGTCATGAAAACAATCTTAATATCATTTTACCTATCACAGTGAAGATTTCATGAAGACTTAGAAAAGCAATTGGTTTTCTTCTAAAAATTCCAATCTAGGTTGTAGCAACACGTCACACCTTCCAAATCAAACAGCCTATGACTCAAATTCTAATCTTTGTAAGTGGTATAGAGAGATGATTAAATGTTTTCCAAATGCTGGGGGAATTTTGTGAAAGCTTCCAAAGCACATACTGTTTTTTGTTTTTTTAAAGAATTTATCATCAGTTCCAAGTCAGAGTTCAGTTACTACAAATATTCAGGACTGATTTTTTTTTTTTAAACAACAACATACTTTTTTACATACAGCATTATTGCTTCAATGAACTGGTGCCAACAAATGTGGTCAGTATTGTTTCCAGATTCTTCAAGCAGTTATACTCAACCCAATCCTCCCTGTCCTTGACTACTTCACTTTCTTTCAGTCATTTGCAAAGTCAAAATGACTTTCTAAAGCAGAAACGTAGCCACACCTGAACAACTCTGATCAGCAGTAGAATAAATAATGTGGGTGGAGTTTGTAGACTTTCCCACATAGGGGTTCTCATCTTAAAATAGATAACAGAAAGAAAGAATTCCTGCCTTAGTTGAAGAAGCCTCAGGGAGGATAGTTTCCATTTTTTGAAAGTCTATGGACTTTGAGATTCCTTCTTGCTCTAGCTTACCTTTTTTAGCTTTTTAAAAAAAATTCAGAGTATTCTTTGCTCATTAACTCCATTCTGCCTATTCTCTCAAAGGACTCCAAGTTCCCACAGTACATACGTATTCAATTTTATTAGTTTGCACTTGATATATTGCTTTGTTACTGTTCAAGGCATTTTTTGTGAACATTATGTTTCTGTCTCCCAAACTATACTCTAAGCTTCTTAACAATAAAAACCATGCCCTGCCTTCCCCGAGATTTTTTTTTTTTTACTATGACTGCATTAAAACTATAAATTAATTTGGAAGAAATAAGATCTTTAGAATATTTCTCATTTCCAGCTAGCAGCAGTCTGTTTCTCCACTAATGCAAGTTTTTCTTTTAATGTGTAGCCAAAATTTTGTAGTTTTTTCCAACTATAAAAACAGAATATGTGCGTGGTGAAAATTTTCAAGTGAATCTTCCTCCTTTCCCAGGTCCCAGTCTGATCCTCAAAAGGAACTCCCCTCATCAGTTTCTTACTAGTTCGTGCATACATGTGCACATTTATATAAGCATAAATATCACCCTCCCCCTTCACTTTTAAAAAGCTAGGCCAGTTATCAATTTATTATCTCTGATTGGAAAAGAAAAACATATTTAAAGGATCCATTTTCAGAGATGAGTCAGAGAAGAGTGAATCTGGAGCTGAGAGGCAGTGAAAGGCTAATGTCCACAGGAGCTAAATATAAGTGCACTATGCACAGCACAAATGACAGATCTTGCTAATGGCAGAATAGGATTCCACTGTGTGGACACATGGTCAGTTACCAAGCCAGTCCTTTACCCACAGACATTTAGATTGTTTCACATTCTGTTTCAACTGCTAATACTGCTACAATAAACATCTGTGCACATTCTACATCCAGGAACACTGCTACAGATATCTTTGTTTATATTCCTAAAATCTGCTGGATAAACTCCTAGAAACTGGACTGATTATATACATCTTCCCCCTGGTTCTGGGGATCAAATCCAGAGCCCCATACATACTGGGCAAGCACACTACTGCTAGAACCATATCCCTGGCCCTTTTTAAGAAATTATTTTTATTTTGAGTCAGGATCTCACTAAATTGCTCATGCTGGCCTCAAACTCACAACCTGCCTGCCTCAGCCTCCTGAGCAACTGGGCTTACAGGACTGTGCCCCACACCCAGCAGATTATATACATTTTAAATTTTGAGTGACTTTGCCAAAGAAACTGCATTAGTTTGCATGCACTCTAAGCAGGTGAAAGCCTGCTTCTCCATACCTTGCTAATACTGTAAGCTGTCAGGTGTTGCTTTTGCCAGTTGAATAGTGAAACGCTGTATTTCATCAGTCCCACTTCCTTCACTGTACGTGGAAACAAGTATCTTTTCATGTTTATAAATAGGTTTATATCCTTTCTCTGTTGAAATTCTTTACCCTTATTTTTTAAGTTCCTTATGCTTTAAGAAAAATGGCTCTTATCTCTGTCATATATGTTAGAAATATATCTTCCAATCTATAGTTCAGCATTTCATCTAGTTTCTGGTATTGTGAATGATACAGAAGTTTTATATCAGAGTCATCTGTTTTATAGTAACCAATAAAATCTAGCTTAATTTTTTGAACACAAATACAATTATTCCTTGGTATTCAAGGGGATTGGTTCCAAGACCTCCCAGGAATACCCAAATCCAAAGATGCTTCAGTCTTTTACATAAAATGGCATAGTATTTGCATATACCTTATATCCTCCCACATACTTTAAATCATCTTAGTATCTACTTCGGGCCAGGGATTAGCTCAGTGGTTTTGCTGCCTGCTGCGCAAGCGCAAGGACCCAAGTTCAATCCCCGGTTCCAAAAAAAAAAACCTACTGCAAGGTAAACTATGTAAATAGCTGCATTGTTTTGCACACTTACAGTACAAACAATTTATTTTTCCCAAATAATATTTTTCATTTATACATACTTCATTTACTTGATTAAGAGCTTTTGTATTTTATGTAAAATGCTCTATGTAGCTGATCTCAACATTG
Source organism: Heterocephalus glaber (assembly GCF_053883595.1). Taxonomy (NCBI): domain Eukaryota; kingdom Metazoa; phylum Chordata; class Mammalia; order Rodentia; family Bathyergidae; genus Heterocephalus; species Heterocephalus glaber. The sequence continues at coordinate 12,622,280 of NW_028258351.1, read as the reverse complement.
CTCACACTGAGTTCAAGAAGTTCTGTTTTGGTTTTCTGTGTTCAAGTTGCTCAACTGGTGCTGTTGGTTTGTTTTCTTTCAGGATCAAGGTGGGTGCTTTCATATAAAATTTTATTTTTCATTCCTTCTCTGGCAATTCTTTGCTGGATTCTTTGCTTTGTATAATTACACCAGCAATGGAACCAGCATCCTAAAGTCACCACCATGCTTTCTCCTACACCAACATCACATAATCTTTTAATTCTGCCTTCCTCTTCCTGGGTTCCGGCAGGGCAGTCAAGGCCACGAGTCGGCACTTCCCATGCCCCCCCTTCCAAATATTTGTGATCTAAGGCTGGTTGAATCCAAGGATGTAGAATCTGTGGTTATAGAACTGAATATGCTGATTTCTTTTCAGGAAAGGCAAATTTGAACACAAAAATTAACATGTCACCAAAAATCCTACCTCAATTTTATAAAACCTAGAAGAGTAAATTGCTGTTAACCAAGCCACTGCCAGTACCCCGGGATGTAACACATCAAAGGGCTATCTACAGACCCCTGGAAGGGCACATTTTCTCATCGTGTCTGGAAAGTTCACATGCTTGTCAGTTCTCTGGAGTCTAGTATAGCTGCCTCAAAACAGAAGTGATTACAGATAAAGATTTTGGTTCTTGCACTGCCACCACAGATACTCTTCAACACAACAAGCCAGTTCAATGGGCTAGGAAAGGAGACTTGGTCAATTTCCCAGAGATACTGTGGCCCAAAATGAGAACAAGGGCGAAAATGATAACAAGGCAGGCTCTCAAATCCCACTACATCCCCAGGCAATGAACAGATGACAGGTGTTCTCAGAGGACCTTTCTGTCCTGGTACCTTCTTATCCCTTCCAGTAAAAAACCAGACAAAAATGAAGTAGAGAGAACATTTTAAAATTTCTCTAGGGCCAGGGATTTAGCTCAGTGGTTCTGTTGCCTGCCTTGCAAGCACAAGGTCCCGAGTTCGATCTCTGGTACCAAAAAAAAAATGATTTCTCTTTTCACCTACATGGCATAAAGTCACTTACATTACGACAAGGACATTAGTTACAATGGTGTATTCTCCCAAATTCAGGGAAGATTTCAATTCTATCTGTTCTTGTGATGGCACTAAACCACTGTTTGTACAAATGGGATACCTAAAGAAGTAAGAAGCAGTGTACCAGTGGCCGGGGATTTAGCTCAGTGGCACCGTGCCTTCCTCTCAAGAACAAGGTCCTGAGTTCAATGCCTGGTACCAAATAAAACAAAACAAAGAACCAGTGTACCAACACAAAAGATTCTTTTGGAGTACCTGTGTGATTAGTTTACTTACTTATTTAACAAACATGTCTTGCTCTGGATCTGCAGATAATCACACTTTTCAGAAATACACAGTCTAATGAGAAACAAAGACACATAAAATAATGATTGCAGTAACCTGTTTTAAGTATTTTTAAAGAATTTTCCCTAATGCTCAGGAAAAACAGGAGACATCCAATCAGACCAGAGGTGGGAAAAGAATCTAGTAGGGTGAGAGTGGCAAAAACCGAAGACAGGAAATAAAAAAGAGAATGATAACACAGGAGCTCACAGGTTTGTTAAGGGAGCAGTTTATTCGTTTGTTCGTTTTTCCTTTTGCATGCTGAGGATCAAAGCCACGGGTGCTCTACCACTGAGTTACATCCCCAGTTTTTTTCTTTTTAAGGATCTCACTGTGTAACTCAGATTGGCCTTGTCCAGGATGGCCTCGAACTTGTGATCCTCCTACCTCATCCTCCCCAGTAGATAGAGTTACTGACATATACCACTGAGCCAAGAAAAGAAAAATGAAAGGACATTTTTTATTTTTTTATTTTTATTTTTATTAGTCCATGCTTTCAGTACATAATGATTATGTTCATTAATAAAGGGAAGATCAGCTGGGTGTGGTGGCACACACCTGTAATCCCAGCACTTGGGAGGCTGAGCCAGGAGGATCACGCAAGTTCAAGGCCAGCCTGGGCTACATAGTGAGTTCAAGGCCAGGCTGTACTACAAAGTGAGACCTTGTCTAAAATAAATAAATAAACAAATAAATGGAAGTTGTTTTTTTTTTTTGGTACCGGGGATCAAACTCGGGTCCTTGTTCTTGCGCAGCAGGCGGTGAAACCACTGAGCTAAATCCCTGGCCCCTATGGAAGACCTTTTAATGAGGGAGGTATACACAATGAGATGGCAGAGGAAAGCTCAAAGACAAAAACAGAAGTTTGTCTTCGTTAGAGTAAGCAAGATCCTTAGAGGGGACAAGATATATACAATTCAGCAAATATTTATTAAATGCTACTTTCTGTCCGGCATTGGACTAAGTGGAGACATCTTTATAAAGATTAGTGACAAGGGCCGGGGATTTAGCTCAGTGGTTTCACCGCCTGCTGCGCAAGCACAAGGACCTGAGTTCGATCCCTGGTACCGGGGGGGGGGGGGGGGGGGGGGGAGATTAGTGACAAAAGGGCTAGAGATTTAGCTTAGTGGCACCTCACCTGCCTTGCAAGCACACGGTCCTGAATTTGATCCCTGGTACCAAAGAACATTAATGACAAGGACTTGCTTCTCAACTTCCAGGAGCTCACTCACAGTCCACAGAGTGAGGCAATTAATAAAACATAATTAATAGAGTAATATGAGAAGACAAGGTACCACTAGATCAATGGGAGATGCACTTATACCGTATTTCGGGAATCAGGACTTCCTGGAGAAACTCATGATAGAAGTTCATGGAATCAACAAACAACTAGAGGAAAGAAAATACAATGAAATTTCTTCAGTTACACTAAAATATTAAAAGAAGTGTGGTGGTAGAAAAGAACTTGTATGGGAAACATTTTAAAGTTGAAAATAAGTGAGATTGTGATTAGGACCTCGAACTACAAAAAGGTAAAATTCTGCATGATCTCTAAGGGTTGTTCCTAGGAAAGAAGTAGAAGTGAAAATGGAACTGCAGGTATGGTTCAGGGGTAGAGCACTTGCCTAACATGTGAGAGGCACTGGATTCAATCATCGATACTGCTAACAACAACAACAAAAAAGTTAGCATGAATTAGTGTGTAGTGTAACAATCGTTAGTATTCACGTAGGAACAAAAGAAGCATAAAACAAGGATGCCCCAGAGCTGGAAACCAGGCATGGCACCAGATCAACAAGGCAAGCATGGCAGGTTCTAAGAGGAGGAAGTGAAGCATATATGGGTGACCACTTACAGGGCCCGAGCTGGACTTCCAGCATTTTTCTCTCCTGAGTCCTTTTTTCCTGGTCTCTAGAGTTTTGGTCTCCAAGCAGTCAGTTTTGTGTTTTAATTTCTATGCTCAGTTTTAAACCACATTTTTAAAAAACACTTCTTGAAAGGCAAAGATTGGAGAAAAAATACTGACGCTCTTAAGAGCTCCTGTCTAGCTGCCAAAGCATTGTTTTAGTCAAATGTCAAACAAAAAGGGAGAAATGGAATGATGATTTTATTTGAATTGCTTCCAACGAAAAGTAACCTCCAGCAAAACTCTAGGCCCACTTTGCAGGAAATCCTGGCATGTTGACAACAGAAATGGAAGCAGAAAATTTCATCTTCCAGAAAGCACAGTATCAAATAGGAAAAACCACAAGGAGTGATAAACTTTGAGGTCCCTGTGGCTCAGGGGCCATTTTATCCCTTTCTACTTTTTCCCTGCTGAAAATGAAATTACTTAAAACACAACTTATCCTTGCAAAAAGCTTTTGGAAATGATTAAAGGTCAAATTTCTTGTTTTAAGTAACACTAATGTATTAAACTTCAAATTTACTGGACTGAAAAAGGGCAACAAAAATAAATATAAGTATATTCAAAACTTTAAAATTAGGGCTGGGATGTAGCTCAGCGGTGCCATGCCTGCCTGGCAAGTGTGAGGCCCTGAGTCAATTCCCAGTACCAAACAAAAACAAAAACAAACAAACAAACAAAACTTTAAAATTAAGGAGGTCTGAGGATGCGTTTCAATGATAGAACATGTGCTTAGCAAAGTGAGGCCAGGGTTTAATCCCCAGAATCAATAATAATAATAATAATAATAATAAAGGATATCTCAGAATATGGTCAAATGACAGTCCCTCCTGGTAAAATGTGAAATTGCACCCCAGCTGGAGTAGCTAGGTAAATATCCAAGGATCAGTTTTCAGTGTTCAGAGAGCCCTGCAAAGTACTGAAAACCTCAACATTATGCTCATAAGTGACAGCAGCCAAGAGGCCTACAGATCACCACTCTTCTTAGTAAATTTCAGACTGAGCTGAAGGCAGATATTCTCCTTGTCTTTTCTTCATTCATTAATCATACTTATTAGATACTCCTCTGTGTCTATTCTATTGTACTTGTTGAAGTTGAAAGTCAAATGCAGGCGTTGCCTCGTAACAAAATGCTCGTTCCTGTGTGAACAAAGGGAGGATGTGTTTCATGTCTGTGACTGTGTTGTTATTCACAAACCTAAAGCCAAGTCACAGGTGCTATCTTGGCATCTGTGGCAAGGATCCCAGATCCCCAGCTTGCTCCCATGTCTGGATCATGCTGCCATCTCACTCCTTAACTGTCTTCATCTCTCATTTATTTCTCATCTTCTCTGAACTTAGCACTGATGTCTACAGACTCTCTAGCTTGACTTCCTAGTCTCCCTCAAGGACTTGGCCCAGATGCTCCTCATCATTTCAACCTAGTTCAGAAGGACTTTCACACTCTGTCCAACAACCTGGAAGTAAACCCCAGGTTCCAGCTCTCCAAGAGTCTTGTCCAAAGGTACATCACTGGCACAATGGGAAGAAGTGGCTAAGGCTACCTTGCAGAAGGCTCGGCAGAGAGCTGATAGCTAAACTGAGTTTCAGAGATGCACAGAGAGGACAAGAATGGGACTCTCATTTTAAACAAAGGAGCTAGCAGAGTAGTGAAGAAAAATAACATACCTAATAATAAGTTGGTTTTGTTGACAAGAGCTCCTAATGGGTAATAAAATGTTTACTGAGTTCTTACTTTATGGAAAGCACGTGGCTCAGGGCAGGGCTTGCCATATAACAAGAACTCATTAAGTTTTGCAGCATTAGTGAAAATCAGGTTCATGTTAAAAATAAAATTGTGTGTCTGCATCAGGAAATAACCTGTAGGAAGAGAGACCAAAGATAAACAAATCACCAGAAAACTCACTATGACTTCTCCCAAATCGAGAGATTTTTCTTTCTGTAATCAAGGAATGACAAGTGAGGCTGTGCTGGGTCAGATCCTTTGTGCTAGAAACAGAGCCACCAAACCTGGGACCAAAGGGATCTGGTCTTGATTAAGATGGTTTTCCTTTGTAACATTCAGTTTGGAGGTAAGAGGAAGTAGCCAGGCAAAGATAGGAGTTAAGGGATCCCTGAGTCTGGTTCACAAAGAAAATAAGATGCTGGGATGAAACTCTGGGGTGTATCCTGGGCTCCGCCAGTGTCCTTCTGACCCTCTTTGACTCCCACATCCTCTCCTCATGCCAGCTCATGCTCAGCTCCCAACAGGTGGGCGTCTGCTCTCGTCAATCTTGCCCCATTCTCACAAAGCTCAAATCATGTTTTCAGCGAGGCCACCAGTGCCACCCCATGCCACATGCACTGCCTTGCTCTCAGTCCACTCTACCACTGGAAACTGCTGCCCTCCAGCTCTTCCTCAAAACTCCTCCCTTGCCTCTCCTGGTTCTTCCGCTTCTGGGGCTTGTCCTTCTGTGTTTGACACCAGCCCCAGTACTGACCCTAAACGCTGCGGCTGCTGGTGCCACATAAGCTTTCTCCTCCTCTCCCAAGGTGAGCTCATCTGTTCCCACAACCTGGACAACACCTGGGAGGCCCATGACCTCACTCACTGCTCACCTGGCTTCTCTCTTGGGCTGTCTGCCTGCTCTGCCCACCTGGTGACCCGAGGGTCCTGAAAGCCAACATTTCTAAACTGGAGGCTACTGCTTTCCCCATATCTGGTTCTTCTTCTCTATCTTCTCTACACATAACTGGCACCTTAAGGCAGAGCCCTCATTGTATTCATTCGGTTTACATCCCTAGGAGGTGGTTTTACAGTGTCTAACACAGAAAAGTCACGAGAACAAGTGTGTAATGAGCAGGAAGGCTTTTGCAGGCACCATCTCATTTAATTCCAAGAACTCTCAGGTAGGCACTAAAGATCTCCACTTCACAGGTAAGCAAAATGAGCTAAGCTCAATACTTGCTCTTGGATGATAAAGCTGACTTGACTTTAAGAATGGTTATAGTGTTCAGCCTTTAAGGAGACCCTTAATAAGGCCAGGCCTGTTAGGGAGACAAAAGCTCCAGGCCATTCCCACACACAATTTAAGTTCCTGCCATTGTCTGACAAGCCTTTCCAAGAGTCTCAAGTTCCTGAATGGAATGTGCTTAATATATCCCTACCTTTTGCTGATCCCTACCCAGAAATCATATTTCTGCACTGTCAGTTGTTTTATTTGGTGACCACCACAATAATTATTCCTTCATAAACTATTAAAGCTAATTCTGCTCCCAGAATCTCGCCTCAGAATTCCACCATTACAGGCTCATCTGAGCTAGGCCTGGTGGCAGATACATGTAATACCAGCTACTTGAAAGGCTAAGGTAGGAAGATCACAAGTTTAGGACTAGCCTGGGCAACTTAGAATTTATGATATAATAAATGAAAAGCACACAATATGTATAGTTTAGCCTTGTGCTTGAATTTTTAAAAAGAAAGGTATTACTATAGTTTGTGTTAAAGCCTTGGTCCCCAGTGAGATGCAATGGGGAAATGGTAGAACCTTTAAGAGGTGGGGCCTAACGGGAGGTCTCTAGGTCACTGGGGGGGTGTGCCTGAAGGGGATTGTGGGACCCAGGTCTCTACCTTTCTGCTGCTGCTTCCCAGCTGCCATGAGGTGAGCAGTATCCTCTGCCACACCCTTCTGACATAATGTACTGCCTTGCCACAAGCCCAAAAGCAATACAGCCAACCAACCATGTCCCCTAAAACTGTGAGCCAAAATAAACTTTTCTTTTTTTAAGTTGATTTACCTCAGCATTTGTCACAATAATGGAAAGCTGACTAACCCAAGTTTGTTTACATAGAAAAATGACTGGAAGGATATACAAACACAGTAAAATGCAAACATCAGTGGGGAGATTTATGACTCCCTCACTCTTCTGTTTTTCTGCATCTTTCAAATTCTCTAAAAAATCTTATATTTTTGTATGATATTCTTTGTGTTTGTGAAAGCCTACTTTGATTTTCAGGGTTTTTTGTGGTAAAATATACATAAGATAAAATTTACCATTGTCACCATTTTCAAGCACACAATTCAGTGGCCATTAAGCACATTCACTTTGCTCTGCAATCATCACCACCGTTATCTCCACAACTTTTCATCTTCCCAAACGGAAACTCAGTAATCATTAAACAGTAACTCTAGGGTTCCCCTGCTTCCACCAGCCCCTGGCAACCCCAAGCCTCACTTGATTTTAAAATGCAAACATTCAAAGACCAAGACTCATTCACACCTTAGGCGTAAATTACTTTCATCTGCTAAACTCCTATCACTCAGAAAAGACTGCCTGAGCAAAAAGCAGGCAGGGGCTACCGTTATATAGAGCTAAAGACAGGCCAGGGTGGCAATTTTGGTTTTAAATGAGACAGGAAGTAAAAGTAACTGCTTGCTTTGAAGTTTGGCCCAGGACCTGGGGAGCAGCCAAGGTATTCAGGTATAAGGACCAGCTGACCAAAAACCTCTGTTGCTTTCAGTTCAGTACTCACTGTTTCTAGCTACTTACTAAGGGGCACAAAAAAATTTTAAAGGGAAGAAAAAAAGGTCGGGGCAGACTGAGGGTGGAGATGAATGGCACAGCATTTGTCTAGCATGTGCAAAGCCTGGGGCTTCAGTCTAAGTGTGGCAGAATAATAATAATTTTTTTAAAATAAAGTTTAAAAAAAGACAGAAGATGGAAGGATAGCATGGAAGAGACTTTAGACACTTAAATGTCAAGGAATGAGGCCTCCCAGAACCCCAAGGCAGGAATTTCCTTCACAATACTCCTGACAGCTGGCCATGCAGCACCTGTCTGAACACATCCAACAACAGGGGTAGGCGGGAGCCTAACATTCCCAAGAAGTACATCCAGACGGCTTCATAAATCCCCGAACCCATAAACACAAAAAAGGTGGTGGAAGCTTCTGGCTTTTTCCTGCTTATTTTTAAAATATCTCACCTCCAATACAAGTCAACTGTCATTTCAGCTTTCTCTAGAACTATCTCACCCAAACAAATTTTGCCCTGGCTCAAGCCACTGCTAAAATTTTTATGAATGTCCTTTTTTCCTTATTTCAAAGTACATATAAGATGGACTTATTCCCAGCACAGCAAAATCCATCATTCTAGTCTTTAATGTATCCAAACTCCCCTTTTCTGGCAAAAACCTATCACTTCATTGGATGTACTGGCTTTTTCTTCCTTAACATTGTGAATACTACTAGAAGCTGATTTTCTTTTCAAAACAGTCATTTTTCATAAAGAAAGTTTTAATTACTTAAGATTACAACAGAGCTACAATTCAAATTTGTCTCACCACAATTACAGATGACTCCCTGTCAGGCACCTTCAGGATTGCTGGAAGCTCTCAAAGAGTCAAGACAATATAGCATGTACAAATTCTAAGCATTTACTGTATATCGTGCACTTTATTTTTTTCCTCCTTTCTATTAACAGCAGTATCCCACATATTCTTGCGATTGAGGAACATAGCTCTGGGTAATGACAGGGTCTGCTGATAAAGATTTTTGCTTCTCTGCCACCCAATGCAGCAGGGAAGTTGGTTACAACCACCGTGGGAGATAAATATGTGATCGCAGGGAGGCTGAAAGGAGCAGGGAAGAGGAAGCTGAGGTGCTAGGGATGCTCTGGCTGAGGGACAACAAGCTGCTTCCATGAGGCTCTGTGTACCTGTCAGTGGGCACTGGCTCTTAGGAAAACAAAAGAAAGGCAAAAGGGAGCCAGGCTAAAAGGAAGGGGGGGGGGCAGGGATTTAGCTCAGTAGTTCTGCCACCTGCCTCGAAGGTGCAAGGTCCCAAGTTCGATCCCTGGCACCAAAAAAAAAAAGGAAGAGAGGGGAAGAGCATTTCAAAAGAACGCCTACTGCATGCACAAGTTCCTCAGTTCAATCTCTAGCACCAAAAAAATTTTTTTAAATAACACCTACAGACAGCCCTGCCCACCCCCTCACCCGCTGTCCTTTAATTACCTTGCATGTGATGTTCCTTCTGCTACCTAGAATCTCACCAACCACATCCGCTTGTGTTAACAATGTCAACTTCTCTGAGAAGCTGGGCTGGTGGTAATTAAAAAAAGAGGAGAGAGTAAACATCCTAAGTAAAGGAAAACCACAGATTGCAAACTCAAAGCAGACTGGCCAAAAATCTGGAAGAATTCCTGAATTCACAGGACTGTGGTAAGGAACTAATTGAGGATGTAGATGAAGGTGTTCTGCAAATAAAGTGTTGTACAAATGTGTTACTATGAAAGACCTTGTTTATGAGCTGAGAGTATAAGAAGTGTGGTATGGGAGTGGTCCTTAAAGATTCAGCACCATTTCTTTGGGGGGGGGGTACCAGGGACAGAACTTGGGACCTTGTGCTTGCCAGGCAGGCGGTGGAACTACTGAGCTAAATCCCCAGCCCCCAGCACCATTTCTTTAAAAAGTGACATCCAACTAACTCCATACCTTACTCCAAATCAGGGTCAGTTTGGGGAAATGTAAAATTCCTAATATACCTGACTTCATCAGCTTGTAAGATTTCCCATGGAATCCCCGTGAACAAGGCAGAGACCTACTGGCTAGACAAAGTGACTTGGTAACTGGCTGAACCCACATCCCCGAAGACCAGATTATTAGATGAATATTAACAGATGAAAGATTCTCACTGCGTTCTAAAGGGACTCCAACCTGGCCATGTTCAACTCAACATTCTTAACTTCTTAGAGAAAAATGCATCAGGGCACACTGTTTGTTCACATGTGCAGAAATCACAAAATTAGGAGATGAGTCAATAACTTAAATGCTAAAATCAGCTGTGTAAATGCAAAACTCAGAACTGATTTTATGAACTGTTTGCAATTTACACTTAAATCTCACAGTGTAAAGCAGATACCTTAAATTGGTGAACTGCGTATGTACTTTGCTTGACTTGCCCAATGTTAAGAAAAATTGTAGCCTGGTCAACAGCATGTAAAAATTAACTGGTTTCACATAAAAATCCAGATTTTAAGCTTTAAAAAAAATCAGAAGACCTGGCAACACTGGGCCCTCATTATTGCAGGGGAACAATCAGCTAGAGGTGAATGTTGGAAGGGCTTCCTCTTAGACTGGTGCTACACACACACGCACACACACACACACACACACACAAGCTACCTGGGCCCTACTGACAGTGAAATTGGTGACCCCTACAGTAAAATGTTTGTTCATATTATTTTATTAAATGTATTCAATTAACCAAAAATTTGTTCATTAAACACCAGTTCAATCTTCTCTCACTTTTAGCTTTTGCGGGGTTTTTGCAGGGGGCGGGTACCGGGACCAGGGATCAAACATTTAGGCCCTTGCACTTGCAAGGCAGGCGGCACCACCACTGAGCTAAACCCCCAGCCCCCTTTTTGCAGGTTTTGTCTTGCAAGATTCAACATCTCAACACAACTTCATAACAATAACCTGTATATACAGAATGTCCCAATTTTCCCACATGCCTTCCTATCCTTTGGTTTGCCTAACTAATCCTCCCAATATTCCAGGAAGGCTGGATTTATTGTTTAGAGTGTAAGGGAGCTCAGCTATCTAACTGGAATCAAATCTGGGATTTCAACTCAGGATTTGGGTTCATCTTGATCTACATTTCCCATGTACTCCTCAACCCCTGAAGCCAGCTCTTATTCTGGGCTGACCCAACCCTTCAAAAAAGTGGAAATCCAGATTGCAAAGCAGCTGTGCTGCTCTGGAAAGATGACAGTATTTGGAATCCTTGTTTTATTTCCATTTTTAATCTTCTAAAGAAACCCGTGTCGTAGTGTTTCATCCAAAGACAGCTGATTCTCATTTACACTTAACCTGTGCTGAACTCACATACTAAATTTTAAAGCTCTGCTCTTGAAAACACGTTTTGGTCTTTAAGATCTCCTTGGTAACACTCCTAATTGGTATGTAGACTACAAAAAAAAAATGATTTGGAACCAATCAGTGACTGGAGTTAGAATAAAATGCAATTGGAAAGCCAATCCAGAAAAGTACAGAAGGAAAGTTCCAGGATGACAGCTGTGTAGCAGACACACAGAACAACCTGTCCAGAATGGAGGACGACTGGGAAGTCCCAGGAAAAGGACTCTCCAATTTAAAAAGAGGAGTCAACAAAAAACCTGATGAAATCAAAAGTTTGAGGGGAAAAATTTGAGGACACTGTCAAATAATATAGGGGCGGGGGAGGCAATTAGAAACTTCAGGATAAACAAAAGGCTATAAAAAATGTAATCACAAACTGGGGTGTAGTGGCATATGCCTGTAATCATAGAATTCAGAAGGCTGAGGCAGAAGGATCTCAAGTGTGAAGCCAGCCTAGGCTACATAAGGAGTTCAAGGCCAGCTAGACTATATAGTGAGATTCTGTCTCAAACAAGTGCCACGGGCCGAGCCTGAAGATGGCCCTTCACCTAATCCCTATTTTCCTTTCTCCATAGACTAGACAGTAGACCCTGGATGTCACAGACCCAGGAGACAGTTACATTATGTATCCTTCTTCCTTGTTTCCTTTCTGCGCATGCCCTGATCACAAGACAATCATGCTATGTTCAGCCTAGGCCACATAGGCCATGAAGCACTAGTTACCCCGCCTTCTCTTCCTGTATAAATAAAGAGCCTGCCGGACTCCTGGTGGGCATCAGCTCATCAGGCTATGGTTCCACCTAGTCCCAGCTTTCAAGCTTAATTTTGATATATATCTTTCTTTCTTGTTATTCTTTAATTTTCTTCATCTCCCACCGCTCTCCCTGGCTTTGGATCCTACGCTGTACAGGTCACGGCAAACAAGCAAACAAAAATATACAGTGCATACATACAGTTGCCAGCAAATTCAAGTGGTATACTGTGATTACTTTTTCTTGGTGGGGAGGGTGTTGTGCTGGGGATTGAACCCAGGGCCTGATACATGCATGCTAGGCAAGTGCTCTACCACTGAGCTACATCCCCACACCTTATTGTGAATAATATTTACAGAACAATGGCACTATTGATTGACTGGCTGATTTCCAACTATACACAAAGCATGATTTCAAATCATGAATCAATTATATAATAAAATGTAAATATTAACAATCTTGACAAAGGAATTTTTCAATGATTAACAATCTTTTGAAGGAAAGATAAAAAAAGGAGAGAGGAAGGTAGAGAATGAAAGACAAGATAGAGACACCGACATTCTTAACCTATAAGTCTTCATTAAAGGACAAAAATTAAAGTATAAGCATGTTATTTAAAGGTATAACCCAGGTATGGTGGCGCATGCCTATAATCCCAGCATTCAGGAGGCTGAAGCAGGAGGATTGCCATGAGTTCAAGGCCAGCCTGGGCTACATAGAGAGTTTAAGGCCAGCCTGAACTACATAGCAAGACCCTGCCTCAAAAAAGAAAAAAAAAGTTAAAGGTATAGGGCTAGGGGTGTAGCTAAGTGGTAAAGCACTTGCCTGGAATTCACAAGGCCCTGGATTCAATCCCTAGCTCCGCAAGCAAGCAAGCAAGCAAGCCAGCAACCAATCAATCAATGAATGATATAACCAGGAAAACCATAAATGGTAATATATTTATATCAAGAGGCAAGGAGAGGGAGTCTGAAGTGAGATAAACAGTCATCAATCCTAGCAGAAAAGCAATAAATAGTATTGAAAAAGAATTGACAGAGAAATAGCAGGAACATTTTTAGAGATATAGAAGTTAATTTCTCAGATTAAAAAAAGGAAAAAAGGCACGACACTTAAAAGTGGTGGGTTTTGGAAATGGAAAGAAACAGCATGTGTTATTATAGCCTATATATTATTTTCTTTGATATACATATTTTTTGGTGGTACTGGGGGTCAAATCCAGGATCCCACACGCTCTAGGCAAGCACTGAGCTACATCCCCAACTCTTTTATATTTTCATTTTTGAGACAAAGTCTCACAAGTTGCCCAGGCTGGCCTCAAACTTGTGATCCTCCTGCTTCAGCCTCCTGAGAAACTGTGATTACAGGTGTGTGCATGTGGGGCACTCATATAGTTCTAGCTGGGGGGAGGTGAGGGAGGAGAATTGCTTGAGCCCAGGGATTTTAATATAGGCTTGGGCAACATAAGACCCCATCTCAAAACAAACCATATATTTTTTTCTTTTTCAAAATATATTTTTAATCCATTTGGAAGACTAGAACAAAAAAATAAGGGAAAGATCATCTGAAAAGTCTACCTACTTGGTAGACAAGTCAAAATCAGGAGGGTGCTGGCCTCAAATCCTCATTTTTAAAGTCTATTCCCTGGAGAAAGAGGACCAGCAACTGCACCACAAAACTTGGAAATGCAAATTCTTAGGCCCCAAGCCAAGCTCCCTGAGTCAGAAACAGTGGGATGAGACCAGGAATCTGCATTTAATAAGTCCTTCAGAAGACTTTTTTTTTCTTTTTGTTCTTGCTGAGGAGGAACCTAGGCCTCAGACACACTAAGTATGGCCTCTACCACTAAGCTGCACCCCCAGACCTCCAAATGATTCTGATGTAGACCCAGTTTGGAAACCATAGGTCTTGAGCAACACAGAACTCTAAGGCAGTTTCTGATCATCCTGTTTCTATCATCCTGTCCTCAGGTAAGGACTAAATACACATGAAGGCAGTACCAGGTGAAGGTCCAGGCCCCTTCTAAGAAAATATGTATTTTAAAGGCATCTCCAGAGATAGGTTCTCTAGGGCCAAGACTGGAGAAAGGAGACCCTGCCCTGGGTGAGTTCTGGTAGGGTTCAGCAGAAAGGCCCATCCCAGGAAGAGGCTTCTGGAAGCTGCCCATCAGTGGGCTGGATGACCCTTGCCGGAGCAGCTGAGGGATCAGAAGTGTCCTGCTGTGGCCAGCTTTGCATAAGTCATCTGCTATTATAAGGAAACGAGAGGCACTTTACTTCTGGCCTCTGACATTCAGAACAAAGATCTCAGATATCCTTGACTTAAAATAGACTAAAGTAGAAGTGGAGAAGCAAGAACTCACGCCCCACGTGCACTCTGATGACGATGATCTCCAGGAGCTTTGGGGAATAATAACTTGCTGGCTTCTCACTTTTGCTTCTCTTTGGAGGGAATGCTAACCAAAAGGAGCAGCTTCATGTTGGGTCAGAGTTCTAGGAAGGTAGAGAACATCTCACCACTGCCACCATTCCCTCTACCATGCCTGCAAACGGCAGGCATGGCACCATCAAAAGTTTCAGAATCAGTCTCAACACTTGGCTTACAAAACCACTACTAATCAGTCAACACTGGCAGACAAGAAGAAATTTATCAAACCTAGCTTAGTACAATTAAGCATCTGGTCATCAGCAAAAGCCCCAAAGAATGACACAGTATCTAGTCGCATCTCTGGGTAGGAACAGGTGGCTGTCATTAATGATCTATAATTTTCTGTGTATTTTCCTTTTTAGATCATGAATTTTTTTTCTTATGGGCTTTACAAAAAAAGGACTCTTTTTGGTTTCTCCTAAACAGCCTTGCTAGAAATTTAGTTCAGAGATTGGTGGGCTAATCTATGTGCCAAGCTGCACTTAATATTTCTAATAAAGTAAATTAAAGTCTGAAGCTCCAGAAACCATTTTAGAACTGGTCTCATTCCCCACTGCAGAGAGCAATCTAAATTTCCTGTCCTACTGCCTTCCTCCAAAGTTCTTAGCATAGAGGTGGGAAAGCAAAGCAAAAAATACAAATCAACAGGTCAATGGAAAACCACTGAACAGAAAATACCAGAGGTTCCAAAAGACAGAGACATTAAGCTGGGCATGTGGCACACACCTGTAATTCCAGCGCTCTGGGAGGCTGCAGGAGGAAGACCACAAGTTAAGAGTCCAGGCTGGGCAACTTAGTGAATTAGCAGGACCCTATCTCAAAAATTTAAAGATTGGGGGGGAACTGGGAATGCTGAGAATGTAGCTGTGTGAAGGCCCTGGCTTCACCTGTCAGCATCCCCACCAAAAAAAGGTAGGGGGACATCCAAGAGAGCAGAAGAGGAACTTAGTGGTGATCATAACTGGATATGGATGGCAGACGGCAGAAGGCAGGTATTCCAGGAGGTGGGAACAATCTGGGCAAGCAAAGGCAAATGGGAATGAGCCCAGTGTTGGGTCTGTGAGAAGAGGGCTCGCGTGTCAGGGATGCCTGTGCAAAGTGGTGAAAACTCAAACTAGATTTGGTGGGATGGAGTGGCACCAAGCATGGAGGGGATTAATCCAGTCAGGAACTTCTGTCCTCATGGGTCCTTGAATAAAAAGGGCGTTGATGTGGGGCTGGGGATTTAGCTCAGTGGCACTACGCCTGCCTCGGAAGTGCAAAGTCCTGAGTTTGATCCCCAGTACCAGGAAAAAAAAAGGGGTGTTGATGAAAGATTAGTACCACGACAGAAGGGATGAAGCCTAGAAAGTTACAACAGAGGAAATGGGGAAATGAATCTATGCTCTCCTTTCTTAAGAAAAACAATACACTATGGTCTGTTGGCTTTATCCCTGCCTGCCACCCACAAGGTGAGAACTCAGATGAACCTTCTGTTACTTCCTCTTGTTGACCCTGCTTTACCCATTGGTACCAGGAGAAGGCCGAAACTCTTCCAGCTGACCTGAGGGCTAGGAAGTCACTGAGGGACTCTTTCTAACCATGATGTTAATTTTAGGTGTCAACTTGACTGGAGTAAGGAATACCTAGAGAATGGGTGAAGTATTATTTCTGGGTGTGTCTGTGCCCAGGTTTCCAGATGAGACTGGCATGTAAATTGGTGGACTGAGTGGGTAAGGTCTGTTCTCAGTGCAGGCAGGTGCTATCCAACCTACTGGGGGCCTGGATAGAACAAAAAATCAGAGAAAAAAAAATTCTCTCTCTTTCCTGGAGCTAGGACACACTCTTCTCCTCCTGTCCTTTGGACATCAGAACTCCAGACTCTCCAGCCTTTGGATTCCAAGACTTATACCAGTGGCCTATCAGGGTCTCAGGCCTTTGGCCTCAGACAGATTTGCACCTTCAGCTTCCAGATGTGCATCTAGTTTGGAGGCTTTCAGATTTGGACTAAGTCATCTACCAGTATCTCAGGGTCTCCAGCTTGCAGATAGCCTATCATGGGCCTTTTAAGCCTCTAAAACCAAGAGAGCCAGTTCCCTTAATAAATCCATCCATCCATCCAATCTCCTTTTGCTTCTGTTTCTCTGGAGAACTCTGACTAATCCAGTGATTCATTCATATTAGGGAATTTTAGTGACAGTAGATATATTAGTGAAGAGTTTAGTTAGGCTAGATTGGAATCACAGCTACAACACTCTCCAATTTGTAATCTTTTTTTCAAACTACATCCCCAGCACTTTTTTAATTTTTTATTTTGAGACAGGGTCTCACTAAGTTGCCCAGATGGGATTCAAACTTGTAATTCTCCTGCCTCAGCTCCCTAAGTGCTAAGATTATGGGTGTGTGTGACCATGTCCAATTCCAACTTCTGTAATCTTACAAAAGTCATTTAACCTCCCTGCTCCCTCAGTTTCTGCATCTGTAATATGGATCTAATAATTGCACTTACTTTGTGTGGTTACACAGACTAAATAATACATGTAAAAATCAGAATAATGTCTTACATGTAATAAGTATTCATTAAATGAGGCTATTATCAATAGCATTACTATTCCATGTATTTACTAGACTGGATCTAAAGTTATTTCTTTGGATTATTTATTTCAAGTCAACCAGTTCACTAGTTTCTTAGAAAGTCTAAGCATTCCCCAACTGCCTCTAAATTTAAATAACCACCTGATTTGCCCATAAAATTTTGGAGCTGAAGAGAACATAGGAATTATTCTACTAAGTGCTTCTTGTAGATGAAGAAACAGACCCAAGAAGGCTAGCTGTTCACGCTCAGTAAAAATTTTCTTACAACTGATTTGAATCATCCAAGATTACAAGGGAAAGTAGAGCCAAGGCAACCAGGTCCTCTTCTTTAACCCACTGGAGTTCGGTCTTCAAGATCCTTTAGTGTCTCATTCCTGGTGCCACTGGGACCAAGAAACAATACGACCAGCCACAATTTAATAGGTATTCTGGTTTTCTGATACAGTTTCATAGTCCAGGGTTGTGGTTACCATTTATAGAAGCTGAGGTTTGTACCTAAGCACAGAGCTACTCTAACTGGTAAACGTGCATTGTAAGACAGAGGCAAAGCCTCTGGGAAAAGAGCTTGGTCAAGGGAGAAAATCTGATTAATAAAAAGATAAGTAGCCAAGAAATAAATTAAATGACTGCTCACAGAGAAAGCACAAAAGCAAAGAGGGAGAGAGGCTTGATGCCCGCATTGTGAGAGGAACAGTAAAGCTTTAAGGAGAAGGATGGGGGAAGGGTAAGAACTGATTTTCTTATATTAGACTCACCACATGCTCAATTCTCAAATCCCAGCCAAAATGAGGGCCCCTCTACTGCTGAAGAGTCCCCAGCAGCTTTCTGCTTGGATACACCTTTTGCATCAGGACCACAGGTGATGCCGAAACAAATCCCATCCATCTCAACTCCTCAGTGCAATGTAAAATTACTCACAGGGCTTATCTTGAAATTCCTCGTTTCATCTGTGCCTCCCACTAACTTAAAACAATGCCTTTGAAAAATAGTCAAGACCCCTGCAGTAAATCCATATCCCTATTATTCACAAAGCTCTTATTAGCAAGCTGTTTATCCTGAACTCTATGTGGTCAGTTTTAGAAAATATGCCTTTATTTAAGTAGGTTTTTATAAAATAAATAAATAAAAGCCTCCACAAATAGCAGAACACTATCAATTTGGACTAAAATCACAGATTCCGATACAGGCAGCCAAGGTCCTCAAGCCTCAAGACAAACAAATCCTCTGCCCTTTATTAATTAAAAAATAAACAGATGGGGAATACGGGTGTGCAGGCCTCACAGTGCAATTTAACAAGCAATGCGATGTTCTCAAGCTTCAATTAATTTTTATGTAGGTATTTCATTTGGAACTTTATGATTATAAAAGTCATAAATGTAGACTATGAGAAATTGAGGAAGTACATTAAGAAGAAAACCTGGGCTAACTGCTAGAAAAGTCTTTGAATTAGTGACTTACAGTCAATAAAATCTCACATCTGGACAAATTCCAATCCAAGCAAGAACATTCTTCTAACTTGATTCCAAGTGGACTCACAAGTTGGACAGAGTATTCATTTGCTGCCACTCATTATTGCATCATTCTGCTGCGCTCTTTAAAACCGCTGCAGGACTCCACCCCACCTCCGAAGTTTCTGGGGATTCTTTGCCAAAAAGTCACCCCCTCTCCCATATTATGTGCCCTATGAGGCAGCCAGAAATGCCCTGGGCTTCAGAATGAGAAGTGGGGGCAGGGGAGACATCAATGGGTTACACTATGCGGGCAAGGACAAACCAGAGGCTATTCTGTAGGTGGCCAATCAAGTTGTGAGATTTGGATAAGGACAATTGTTGGGACCTGAGAACTATAAAATCAGGTCAGGGTGTGCCAGAGCACAGCTTAAAAGCCCTCAAAACTCCTGGCCAAAGCAAAAATAGGAGGAGCCCAAATAATGAAAAGTAATAGTGTTTAAAGAAGACCTGGTAAGGTATAGGAAAAGGACAAGGTACCAGTTTCAGGATCTGCTGAGTATTTATTAAGCATTTACTGTGCCCAAGACTCAGCTCTGAAGCGCACAACCATGAGTAACAGAAGGAGCTTGCTCTGACAGCTCTAGGACGGACTGCTACTAATGTGGGGTTTTTGTTGTTGTTGTTGTTTGTTTTGGTCTGGTTTTTGGTTTTCTGAGACAGGGTTTCACTATGTAAGTCTAAGTTGGCCTTGAATTCACTATGTAGCCCAGGCTGGCCTCAAACTCAGGATCCTCCTGCTTGGCTTTCCAAGTGCCATATAGGCCTTTACCACCATGCCTGACTTTAATGAAAGTATTGATTATTGTTGTCCTTGAGAACAAAGCCACCCTTCATTCCATGGTACAATATGCCACGATATGCTAGTGATATACTTCAAACTCACCCCAAATAAAACTTGCCATGAAACTACACTATCCTCCATCCTGACCCTGCTTTACTTTTTCTTCCTCCAAAGATTGGCTGGAGGTGCTGTAGCACCAGCATCCCACTCACATTCAGCCTACTATAGAAGTCACAATGAGGTTTGATATGGTGTGCTATGTGAATACTGGTCACCAGAGGGCATGGTTAAAGTGATCATCTTTCATTACACCAACAACTTCCTCTGTGGGAAAGCCTTTTGGCTTTGGATTGTTCTTTTTTACCCCCTAGGTGGGCCACTGTCTGAGGCACTGTAGCTATCAGTGCCCTAGTAAGAAACTGCACACATGGTAAGGGCAGCCCTTACATGTGGCCTGTACACTGTGCACAACCAGGGCCACCATGGGCCCCAGGTAGAGCCCCTCCTTTGAATGGACATGCCAAGCACTGCCATGGTGTGGCCCAACAACTGTCTCCTTCCACACCGTGCAGTCCCTAAAGCAACTTGAAGACAGGACACTGCTTCAGGAGAAACGCAGAGGTAAGGAGCAGCAGGGAGAGATGTGGATGTGTGAGGACCTCCTCCTTCCTGGGTGTCAAATCCTGGCTGTGCAAACAGTGAGGAAAGAAGGACCTATCCTAGGTACAACAAACATCAGCCAGGTACCAGCGCTATGGGCTGAACCAATTATCAGAACCTGTGGCTTTGTGATGGATTATTTTTGTAAGTGGCAAATACACATGAAAAACTTCGTAAGGCTTTCTTTTTATTATAAATTTAATTGTAACATATTTATGTTATAAATAACACCTATTCTTATGGCTTCACCTTTACTGATATAGTTAACAATTCTGTAAAACTGGGAGTATCCCAGAAAATGCAGGACTTGTGTCCTCTCACAAAATCCACTCAGAGAAGAGACAGAAAGCAGCTCTAGCAGATGGCTTTAGCCAGCCCTCCGTCTCCTGAATGGCCTCCACTGTGGGGCCCTGGCTGCAAGTCTTTGATTCACAGGCTGTGAGCAGCACAGACACACACCAGCCACCCTTTGGAGGACAAATGATGTAAGAAGGAGCGGAACTTTACCTCTAGTAACTGAAAGCTTGTCTTTAAGGGTTGTTATAAGAATTAAAGGAACTAATATTTATAAGCACTTAAAACAGTGCTAACTACATAGAGCTATGTAAATTTTTAAACAAATAAAGAAAAAGTATTGATATTGTATTTATTTACTTTCTGCAGTACTGGGGATCAAACCCAGGGCCTCATGTATGCTAGGCAAGCACTACCACTGAGCTACATCCTCAGCCCTTTTTATTTTGAGACAAGGTCTTGCTAAGTTGCCCATCCTGGCCTCAAACTCATGATCCTCCTGCTTCCACCTCCCAAGTACCTGGGGTTACAGACATGTTCCACTGCGTCCAACTAGTAACAACATTTTAAATGCTTTAGTTGGGCACAACTTTTTTTTCATGCTAGGATTGAACCCAGGACCTCCTGCAGGTTGGCACACATTCTAGCACTAAGCTACATCTGCAGTCCTCTAAAAGCATGTTTAATAAAAATCTTTTGTAACCCCAAAGACTTAAAGTTGACAAGGAAACTTGTCTTTGGCTTCGAGGCTCCCAGCCCAGAGGAGAGAAGTAGCCCAGCATTCCAAACATGGGGCTGGAGGAGGTTTTTAACAGAGGACCAGCCACCATCTGGGTGACAGTCTGCCTTATAGGTTCTTTGATATTTGTGTAGCTTGCCAAGTGTCCTAGATAGGCTGCCTTTCACTGAATTCCCCTTGCTAGCTTGATGTGAAGTTTAATTACGACTCTCTAGTCACTGTGCCTGGTGAACATTTAAGTAAAAGAAAGCTTGAGATTAATCAAGATCTATATGTAATTTTGAATGCTTACCAGAAAAAAAGATTAACTATGGAAAGTGAAGGATGGGATAATTTGCTTGACTGAAGTAACCATTTCACTATATATATGTATATCAAAATATTAGGTTGTACACCTTCAATGTATACAATAAAAATAGGTTAAAATAAGATATAGGCTATTTGAACAATGGATATTTCATGACAAGAAAGATTTATTAATTTGGGTTCGTGATAATACTATTGATTATTTTTCAAATCCTTATCTTTTATTAATACACTTTTAAATATGTATGAATGAAATGACATGATATCTGGGATTTGCTTCAAATATGGGAGTGGGTATGGATGAAACAAGATTGGCTTCATTGATCATGTTACAGCTGAATGATGAGAATACAGGGGTTAATGATATTAATGTCTACTTTTGTATATACCTAACTTTTGTATACAGGTTAACCATCTCTAATCCAAACATTTGAAACTTTAAGGATCTTCTTTCTGGCAAAGTTCAGATTTTACAGTGTTCTAGATTTCAGATTTTTAGATTACGACAGCTCAGTCAGTTAAATTCATGCAAATATCCCAAGATCCAAAACACTCTGAAATCTGAAACACTTCTAGTCCTGAGTATTTTGAGTAAAGGATACTTAATCTGTATTTCAAATTCTCCATAATTTGAAAAAAATTTTTTGGTTATTTTTAAGAGGAAATAAAAGCAAGGACAGGCTAGAAGAGCCCAGGCGTTCTAAGAGGAAAATAGCCAAAGCAAACAAAGAATCAGCTGCCGACATTGCCCCACATGACAGCTTTGAAGAACTCAGGAAACAAGGAGAACCTCCAGTGGATCTCTAGGCGATGATCACTACGCAATGAAAACTAAAGGAACAAATGTGGATAAAGGGTAAAAGAGAAAGAAAAACTGATATAGTTTCCATAACCAAGAAGAACATATGTTCCATCAGGGTTATATCACCCTTTCGAGCTTACTTCCTTCCGAACACATCCACAGAATTACTGGGGTCCCCCCTCACCCCCAAACACACACACTCACACCAGATAATTTCACTCTTCTCTGCACAGATTCCAGAGAGGTATCCTGGAGACAGACATCAAAGGAATACGAGCTGGCAGCCCACAACAGTTCACACTGTCAGGGGAGTGCAGGGAACCACATGAAAAGCAGAGAATTCACAGGGTGTTTTATTATTATTATTATTATTTTTTAAAGAGCTCAGAAATGTCTCTCGTTTTAGTTTTAGTTTAAGGACAGCTACCTCTGGGGAAATGGCTTTGAAGTCACATAGCCCAGAGCAGCATTTAGCAGCGGGCCAGCCAGGGAAGAAAAAATGCTGCACCCAGCGGAAAAAACAAGGATCCACGCTGGCTT
Source organism: Heterocephalus glaber (assembly GCF_053883595.1). Lineage (NCBI taxonomy): Eukaryota > Metazoa > Chordata > Mammalia > Rodentia > Bathyergidae > Heterocephalus > Heterocephalus glaber. The sequence continues at coordinate 12,599,703 of NW_028258351.1, read as the reverse complement.
CTGGGCTGGTCTCTCGTCACTAAATAATAACCCAGAAGATTTATGTTTAGTATAAAGACATGAAGGAAAGAAAAGGAATTGCTGCTAGATATAAATAGTGTAGCTGAGACCAGATTTTAATAGTGTAGCTGAGACCAGGCTAGATGTGAAATTGCCCTGCTGGGCAGAAGCAGCAGCACATAGAACTGAAGTGACAGAGACCCTGGAAGAACCCCACTAGTGCTCCCTGATTTTGAGGGACAGACGCTAGAGGACCAGACTGGCCTGGGAGGAAGAGCAGGCGCTTAACTTGATCTATCTCACTCCTCTAGAAAATAATATTTGAAAAGCATGGGATGGAAAGTCCCTAAGTAGTGATATAGCATCTATAGGTCAGCAGAAAGAGCTTGCCCTGATGTGACAAACACATGTGTGGCCACAGTCAAAGTTTATAGCTGGCATGAAGGCTGAGCCAAAGAAAAAGCCCCAGCCAGGGATTTAGCTCAGTGATTTCGCCACCTGCTGCACAAGCACAAGGACCCAAGTTCGATCCCCGGTACCAAAAAAAGAAAGAAAAGAGAAAAAGCCCCAAGCACATACTGCCCCTGTCTCAGCAGCTCACATAGAGAAAAAAGAGAACACAGACACTCCTTACCAGTATGGTTCTTCCCCACTACCATGGAGATACAGAAGAGCTGAAACAGTGACATAAATTTATATTAACAAAGCTAAGATCTGAAAGGAGAGTCTGTTGGCAACAAGGCTGAGAGGAGAACCAAGCAGAAAGTACATGCCCTGTCTGTGGGCAAAACCAGGACCTGACAAAACTTTATTTATTTAAGGACAAATAAACAGTGGATAGTATGAAGCTGCCAAAAATGGTTTGCAACACAACAGCAAAATGTTGTGTTTAAGACACAAGGAGTAGACCACTGGATACAGAAGAAAAATTTAGAAAGTGTACAACTTTGCTTGTTTGTAGGTCAACTTTTTAAAAACATGCAAATAAAAGGAGGAACTCTAAGGAAAAAGTAAAAATGCAGGGGCTGGAGGCTGTGTCTCAGTGTAGAGTACTTGGGTAGCACTGTAAGACCTGGGTTCAATGCCCAGCACCTCAAAACACAAACAAAAAACAAACACAACAGAACAAATTCTTGAGAGGAATAATAAGAGGAAAAGACATCATTGTACTGAAAAAGAAGATAAAATTGAGAACAGAACAAATGAAAGGAATACCAAAACTAAAGGCATAATAGAATTTCTGACACAGAAATCTTCTCCTAGTCATTTATCCTAAGAAAACAACCAAGGGCATGCACAAAATGTATATAAAAACAAGTATTTAAAAGCACTGATTATTATATCAATGTTTGGAGCTAGCCTCAGTTTCCCATAGTAGAGAAATATTAACTAAACTATGGTGTGTGTGAATATATATATATATATATATATATATTAGGAATATTATATAGGTGAGATCATCTTTCAGGAGAATATATTCCTATATGGAATCATACTCAAAATACACTCTAAACTTATGGGTACATACAAAAAAGATAAGGTTTTCTTTGTGAAGTAAGAACATCAATTACCTCTAGGTAACAGCATCTACAAATGACTTTTCCATATATATAATTTTCTACAGTCACCCAATATTTTTTCTAAAAAATAAAAAATCCCAATTAATTTTTTGTTTAAAAAAAGGAAAGAAAGTCTGGGACTACTTCACTGTGTAACAGGTCTGCTGAAAATCAATTCTGCTGAGGTCAAAGACAGCTTCCCTCATGAGGACTGACTGAGACCAATCCCCTCGCTGCTCAGGATTGGCTCCTTACAGCTTGTCTCATTTGACAAAAGCCCAGGGGACTTTTCAGAACCCTTAAAAACAGGATTCCATGGTACAGCCATAAATCCACAGCACGTGTTTGCCTCCTTGGATTTACTGCAGGGTAGGCAAGCACTAGACCTCTTCTTCCCTTTCCTCCACCAACATACTTCACTGTTTTAAAATAACCTGTCAATTTCTAAAGGTAAATATTAGGGTTAGCTTCTTCTCAGGCATCATAATTCTCTCTTAACTAAAATGTTTGTGGATCTAAAATCTCTCAACTGAGGTATTTGTCCTACATGAAGTTACCCAGTGAATAATTGACTCCCAGCTGTATTAATTATCCAAGTTCAAGTACTGTCAAGAAAAGCCACAGACAGAAAATGAAAATTCCACAGAGATCTACTGGCCAGGGGTGCTGAGGTCACAATGGGAAGGCAGTGGTGGTGAACCTATGGCACGTGTGCCTCAGCAGGCTGTTTGTATCACTGAAAGCTCTAAAAGGTTTGCCATCACTGTCCTAAAGGATTTCCAGGCAAAAATTCTTGGGTAAGGTGTCTCCCCCACCCACAAGTCTGCTCTCCACAACTTATATATCTCCTCCTAAGGTACTCTCTCTAGCCTTCAGACATTGAAAAGTAACAATACCACATCATTAAATCATAGACCTTTCTTCAAAAGAACATTACTAACAAATTTTAAATTATTATCCCCTACAGAATCCATAACTGCCAGTCCTATTTTAAGGACAGAAAACAATGACGTTACAAAAGAAAATCGGAAATTCGTAACAGTCACAAAATTTGAAAGGAACTTTAAAATTCCTATCAGTGAATATCATATCAAAAGAAGAACAGATAAGCAAAATGTACTTTATGCATACAATGGAATATTACCCAGCCTTAAAAGAGAAGAAAACTCTGACATATGCTAAACACCGTGGATATACCTTTGAAGACACTGTGCTACGTGAAATAAACCAGACACAGAAAGATGGATATTACATGATTTCACTTACACAATGTTCTTAGAGGAGTTAAATTCACACCAACAGAAACTAGATTAGTGGTTGCCCAGGACTACAGGAAAGAGAAAAATTGTAAGTCAACTCAGTTCAACAATTCTTCCATTAGAGCCCCCCACACACACTCTCTCTCTCTCTCACACACACACACACACACACACACACACACGTATATAACATTTATATTTTTAAATATATTTAAATATCACCGGGATACATAACTTGTTTAAGCTTCCATAAAGAGAGCTTCAGCTCCAACTATCCAACTATGTAACTCATGTTCTTATTCATATTCACCCCAAACTCCATGGTGATCAAATATACTTCCAACTGCAAAGCTTAAAGTTTATACAGATATTCCCTGTACCTGGGCTACCTCCAAAAGTTTTTTTCCCATAAGCAGCAAAGGCTTGGCTTTGCATTCATGTGAAAATAGTAGCTTTCAGGGCCAGGGACTTAGCTCAGTGGCACAGTGCCTGCCTCGAAAGTGCAAGGTCCCGAGTTCAATCCCTGATACAAAAAAAAAAAAAAAATAGTAGCTTTCCTCACCTGTTTTTTCCTTGGACCAGAAATCCTGCTTTGAGCAATAGGTGGGCTCCTTTGGTTAAACAGATGGCAAAGAACCAAAAGCATGGTAGATTTGTCTGTTACAAATAGCCAAAAATGTTCACAGCCTTTTTTTTTTTTGTATTAAATTCTTTTATTGGTACATTGTAGGTATACAACACAATTACATTTCTCATTGGGAATGGTACCTTTACATAATGCATCTTGGTTCTTAACTTTTCCCCATTCCTAGCCCTCCCTTCATGCCCTCCACCCTTCCCTATTTACAAAGACTTTATTTCCATTTTTTCCATTTCTCATCATTTTTCCTTTCCCTTCTTTCCTTTCCCCTGCCCCTCCCACTACCCCTACCCCTTTGGACCTTTTCTTCCTATTACAGCCTTTTTTCTTCCCTCTCTGGCAAATTATCCAGTTCTGAAAAAGTTCCTGGGCAAACACGCAAGCCATTTGCTACGATGAGAGTGGGGAAGGAAACCTCTTCTCTCATTTTCATCTCAAAAATACCAATCTTTCTGAGTTCGATCCCCAGTACCAAAAAAAAACAAAAAAAAACCACCAATGTTTGTTTGGGGATTCCCAGTTAGTTCCTATTCTTCACTCTTAGAAATGAAACCAATAGAAAAATCTAGAAAGCTTGGGTGGAGATCAAAAAAATTTTAAATTGTGGCCATTGAGGTCAGTGTTTTCTTTCAGGCGAGGGCCATGCTGGGGGAAAAAATGTGAAAACCAGCAAATCATCTACCAACTGTGAAAAACATCAGGAGGAGAAAACTGGGTGTAATATAGTAATGGATTTTTCTAAAATGGAGTCAAGTGTCCAAAGGGCTCACCAGAGAAGAGCTCTAGGAATGGTTGTCTCTATAGGCAACAACAAGCCAGTCATTTGAATGGAAAATTACAGGCATTTTTCTTTAAAGTGTCTCAGTCTGGGGTGGGGACTCACACCTCTAATCTCAGTACTTGGGAGGCTGAGGCAGGAGGATCACTGCAAGTTAAGAGGCCAGCCTGGGCTACACAGTGAGTTCAAGGCCAGCCTGAACGACATAGAAAGACCCTGTCTCAAAATAAAACCCTAACTAAATTTTTTAAAAGTTAAATGGTTTATTTAACTCAAACCTGAGGTCCTGTCCCTGTGACAAGACCTATACTCTGTCACCACCCTTGCCCATGCCCTCATTAGCCTCCCAGGCTAGTCTTTCCCCTTCTAATTCCTCCAACAAAATTGTGCCACAGTAATTTTCTTTAAATGCTACAACCAGCATCTCATACCTCTACTCAAAACTTTTCAATGGCTGCTTAAATCATCCCACAGTTAGCATAAACTTTCTTGCCTGTTTTCAAGAGTCTCCATAACCCTGGGGACAAACAGGGCCCTTATACATGTCACTTGGCTAATACAATATTTTAAATCTGAATTGGTTGACAACACTTAGACATCAGGAGACTTCACATCTTGTACGGATCTTCAGAAGACTCTGCACTCGCGCATGGCTTCTCCCTGGAGAAGAATGCTGTCACCAGGGTGCCCCCAGCCCACCACTTTCTATCATCTCCCGACTGGCACTTACACCTGGCTTACACAGGACAGACGTGAGACTAAAGAAACTGCTTTGTAGTCCTCTGTCTCCACATAGGTTAGAAAATAGAAGATTCACTAAAAGGGAAGTCTGCTTCCAGAAAAATGGAAAGACAGCATGTTTCTTTTGGAAGAAAAGATTACCTCTATGTTTCATAAGTGTACCAAGGCCTGTGTGGAAATTCCCCATGTGATTCACGCATTCAGGTGACAGCAGGTATTTGAAGTTTGCTGTCCTATCATCTGCTCTACAGTCCCAAGTGGGCCTTTAAAGGAACCTTGGGAAATATACAAGAGTTTTCCAGATTACAGTTAAACCCTGAAAAGTCAGTGGATTTTAAGGATATGGTTGTTTTTATATCTTTAATCTCAGGTCCAGTGGAAGAGCTGACAACTACAGCAATAACCTAAACAGCTATCCTGACACCTCTTTCCATGGGGCTAGAGTAGCCCTCTCCTGCTTGCTACCACTGTGCGCTCTCTCTCTCTCTCTCTCTCTCTCTCTCTCTCTCTCTCTCTCTCTCTCTCTCTCACACACACACACACAGAGAGACACACACAGACACACACACACACACACACACACACACACGCCCCAGGTCAATTCTGCCCTTTTATAGAAATGCTAATTTTCAAAGCTAATTAGCCAGTTAGGAGCTCTTTAGGTTAGGCCAGCAAACCACAGGCTGGAAAAGTCCTTGGGGTCCTGGGGCCTTGGCTGTTTTTACCCTGTGGACTGCTCAAAGGGCTCTTTCTTTGCAGCCAGAGACACTCCCTAGGGTAGGAGAGATGGGGTGTGTTGGAGGAGCTGTGTTAACTAAAAGACAAGGGGTTGATGGATTCTAGGTGCTTAAAAGTTCAGAAGGCCGTAACAAAATACCTGAGGCTAGGCACTTCATAAATAAAAGGTTTATTTAGCTCCTAGTTTTCAAGTGTTAAAGTCCAAGATCAGGTAGGCCCATCTGTCTAGCCTCTGATGAGATACCTCTGCCCTCCCCCACATACCCTCCCATATTACAACACAGCAGAGAAGCAGAAAGGGAACTGGCCGCATGCAGAAGTGGCCAAGTGTATGGGGTGGATTCTGAGGCCCCCATGACCTACTCATCTTCCATCAGGCCCCACCTCTTAAGGTTTCCACTGCCTCTTAATTATGTCACACTGGGGACTAAGCCACCAGCACATGAACCTTTGGAGGACATCCCAACCACAGTAGCCATCTTCTAAGAAGTGAGGATTTGGAGCCACTTTTCTGAATTCGCTTTTGCAAGGGTCCTGTGGTTGGTATACTAAATATCGAAACTCACCTTTTCCCCACTACAGCTGTTGCTGAGAAATTCCTGCCAAAAGACAGACTATATTTGCTTCCCAGATGTGCCCAACACCATGCATTCTACCAGATATGATAATTGATGCCCAGGGAAAAAGAACAAGCTTTAGAGGGAAGACCAACAAACCAGGTGATTCTGCCACTCACTATCTTGGTGGACACATCTTTTAATCTCTCTGGCCCTCAGCTTTCTTCTCTGTAATGTAGGGGTAATGATTCCAACTCATTAGTCCCCCTGAGAATTAAATGAGGCAGTGCATGTCAAGTGCCTCTAGTCCATTGCATGGCACACGGAAGGAGCCTCTAAATGACTCCCTTATTCAAGTATTAGGCAGTTCGGCGCAGCTCCAGGGCCAGAGTTCAAATCCTGACTCAAACATTGGCAGCATGACTGGGAAAACTACTCAGTCCAACAGTAACTCACTCAAAGAGCTACGTGAGGATGTGTTGATGCATGCAAAGCACTTAACTGACAAAGAGCATACTCAATCAATAAAGCTGTATGATCAAAATATATAGTAAATGCTTAAATTTAAAAATGTATTACAGTAAAAGACATATTGCCATTAATTCGCTTTAAAATATTCTCCCTCACTTCAAACACCCTTATCCCATCATACTTGCCAATTTCTGAAGCAGTTCTGAAAGTCCTCTTTTGTAAATGTCTTTATGAGGTTCAATAAAAAATATGGTGAGGACTGATGCCAAGTGCCATCCAAAGGGAAGGCAGGCTCATAAAAACATTACGGTGTGTCCTCATCCACCTTATTCACTGGATCTGACACCTTGCTACTTCTGGCTCTTCCCCAAAGTCAAAATGACTATGAAAGGGAAATGTTTTGAATCGAGGCAGCCACACCAACGCAAAACGCTCACAAAAGAGGAGTTCATGTGTGTTATGATTATTTATTCTCAGCATGCCTTCATTTATGTGACCATTCTGGACCAGGAAGCACCAGAGAATACAGTAAGTGACTTAAAGATCACATTAGTACAGATAATCATCAGGACCATTGGAGCTCAGGAGTGTGAAGGGTACTCATGGTTGTTTATCTGAAATGGACTGTGTATATGAATGACTAAGAGATTGTACTTACTTTCCTAAGCATTATGGGCAGATACAGTAGTAGTAGGCTCCGGGGCATTTAACCGATTTGTGGTAATTATGTATATAACTGTACAGTGCCAGGCACTGTGCTTTCTGCTGGGGACATAATAGTGAACGACTAGTAAAATCTCCCCAGGGGACTCTGACTATCAGCCAGGATAGAAAACCACCACCTGATGTTTGATTTGGAACAAGCTCTTGAGGTAAAGCTAACAGGACTGGGTCCCAACACACACTGTTCCCTGCCTCTCTCCTGTACTTTGTGTTTGAGAGCTGTATTTCCTACAATGCTAATAAATTCACACCCAGGAACAGGAGGAAACAGTGTGAGCAGAAAATAGCCTCCTCTTCCCTCCACCAGCCTATGCCCCACTGCCCTCCCCCAAGCTGACAAGGGATCGCCAAGGGAAGGCTTCTAACCCTCCCTGGACTCGACCAGCTGGGTTACAGCTACCCCACTGGGGCTGGTGCAGACAGACATGGCCCACCCTATGCCCCAGCACCCAGACAGGACACACTATGATAAGGGCCATTTGGCCAGCAGCTCCTGGGGGGATACTGCAGAGGCCCAACAGCCAGCAGAAATTTGCCCCAAGTATTGGTCCTGCCTGGAGGCAAAACAGTCGGTTGATGACAGCCTGATCTTGAGAAATCATTTTTTTAAAAATGGAGAAAAGTTGCTTAAAAGAAGCCCTTTAACTCAGAAGGTAGTCCTATCCACCTTACAAATTCAATGCCCTCTGAATCCACATCCATCTGTCGCAGCAGGGAATCTTTTAACTAGCAAAGGAGTAAGAGAGGGAATTCAGATCAACATCACTGACTCCAGCAATAAAACTGGTGCTGGTTCACCCCTTTTCCCCAGAGGCAAGAAAGAATCAAGGAAGAATTTCAAAATCTTTTTATACAATTAAAGAGAAGTAGCCGGTGGGGGAAGGGAGTGGGTACAGAGATGAAGAAGTTTAAGAACTGCTATTTTAAACTCAAAATAAATCATGATGGAAAGGGCCTAGAAGGTATCATTTTCAAGACCAAGATCTTATCTATGGCAAGAACTGATTCTGGTGTTTGAGGGAAGGGTGGGTGGGCAAACTGTCAGGCTAGCAGTCTTTTCACCCCCTCACCCAGTCGCCACAAGCAAACCAGAGTTTGGCACATGCTTCCAGAATTTAAAAATCTTGAATGTTAACTTTAAAATAATTCATAATCTACTATAAGGAAGCTCAGAGATCACCACTAATTATTACACAAGCAAGAAAATTCAGGGACATATCCAAGAACTGTACCCAAGGTGGCAGGACTAGAAAGAACCAGAAAATATGGTAAAGAGTCCAGCACCAGAGCACCAGAGATTATGCATCAAACCAGTAAAGACAGAGAAAGTCACATTATCTCCCCAAACTACTTTAGAATCTTTTTTTTTTTTTTTTTTGGTACCAGGGATTGAACTCGGGTCCTTGCACTTGCGCAGCAGGTGGCGAAACCACTGAGCTAAATCCCTGGCCCTACTTTAGAATCTTTTACTGTCAACTGTTACTTTCTAGAAGTTCAAATTCTACAAGGGCAATTTCATGGTCTATACCTGTTAAGATTGTGGCTCTGCATCTAAGGCCCAGATCTGGGCTGGTTTAAACATTTCATTTCATCTGAGCAATGAACTTTGGCTGAACACCCCAGATTTTCTTTTTATCAAATCAGGGAGAAATGTGTATGTATGCTAATATATGTTAACACACATATGTTCAGAAAGTATATCTCCTCCTCCCGGCCTCTTTACCTATTTTAAGATTGAAGAGCTTATCATTCATACCACCAGATCTTTCTAAAACACAAAGTTAGAGATAAGTGTTGTAGGCGCAGCACACAGCATTCAGAACTAAACTGCAATGTCTGTTTGGTCTCTCTGTGAGATGCCCAAGTTCTCATTTTTGCAGACAAGGGTGGTTAAAGCCAGAGTCTTGTCGGAGGTGGGGAAACAACCTCCTTCTGCATGCACTTACTCTGGCTGAGGCTGGCAAGCACCACTGCCATGTATGGAAGTGGACGAGAACGCAGTAAAACCTCAGGCCTGAGTCTGGAAAGGGCTGGGGTGGGGGCCGGCATTCCTCACCGCAGAGCCTGACCCAGCCCAGGGCGGTGAACAACAGAAGCCCCTAGCCTGGGGTCCCAGGGACTCCATAGTGGAATGGCTACAAGGGCAGAAATCATAAGCAGCAGAAATACAAAGGGGACAGCACCCTCCAGAGATAGAGATGCTCAGGAAATAGAGACTCATCCACTCCAACAGTGTGTGCAGGAGGCAGAGCCTGAGCCAGGAAAGCCAGTGCCACACGGCTCATGTACACACTGATCTCAATCCCCTGGAATGCAGAATTCTCCACAATTTGCCATCCATCACCCAGGCTCCCTCAAAACCAGTACAAAAAAAAGGGTAGGTTTTTTGTTCAGTTTTGTTTTTTTAGTGATCTGAGAAACTCAAGACAGTTACCCATTTCTTGCCAGAGCAAATCTAAGGGTTGTCAGAAAGTTTTGTTCAGGCTGTGGGGGCTGGAATTAAACAGTTCGAGGTCAGAGTTTACCGGTGCACTAACTAAAGGGCTCTGACCTCAGTATTCACATCTGTAAAATGGGTACAACAACAAATAGGCTCCCTGTGGAGCTGCTGTCTGAAACCTGAAGTGCCATGCCTGGCACAAAGTAAACACAGTATAATGTTAAGTATTATAATTAATGAAGTATAGGGCCAGGGATTTAGCTCAGTGGTTTCGCCATCTGCTGTGCAAACACAAGGACCCAAGTTCGATCCCCGGTACCAAATAAAAAAATAAACAATAATAAGGTATAGAAATTTCTTAATGAAGATTTCTGCTACCTCTTTTAAACTGACAAATGTTCAGTTGTACTTTTCAGGCTTTTCTTATAGTTCATGTTCACACCTCTGCTTACCCCCTTCTCTGAAGCAGCTTTCCTTGGCCTCTTATCCTTTGCTGTCCTATCCCTCAGTCCCTACTAGTGCTTCTCAGAATTCTCCCATCAGGCCAACTCCTCTCTTCACAAACTCCCTCAGACTGTCATTCTCTCTCAGGGTTCCATCTGCTGATGACTCACAGATCCTTCTCAGGCATAAACCAACCTTTCTGCAGCTTCACTTGAGCAACTAGACAGCTCAACATCTCTTTCTGCTTTTACCTGCTCTCATGGTTTAATATAATTGTTCCCCAAAGATTCAAGTATTGAGGGCTTGGTCCCCAATGCAGCCATGTTCAGAGTTCATAGCAGAATGGGCTGTTAGGAGGTGGAGCCTCGTTGGAGGGAGCATAATCTGTAAGGGTATGTCTTGTTCCTGGCTCCTTCCTTCTCTACTTCCTGGATGCCATGAGATAAACAGCTTTGCTCCACCACATCCTTCTGCCATGAGGTGCTGCCTTATCTCAGGCCCACTGCATTGGAAACAGCTGAGTATGGATTGAAACCATGAGCCAAAATAAACCTTTCCTTCTTTAAGTTGCTTTCTCCAGTATTTTTGTCACAGTAATAGAAAGCTGACTAACACACTTGCCCTAACTGCCTCAAAAACTAACCCCTCCCTTAGCAACACTGGCTACATACTTCAGTGCCATTAATTCTTTCCTCTCTTACCTTTCAAAGCCAAGACATAGACATTAATCATAGACCCTAATATTTCTCAAACCTACTCCCTCCTTCCCATCAACATTCCCTGTCCCCTGGGGTAGCCCTCTTTGTCTCATCTTTCCCCTCTGGTTCAGTGCTGTTATACAGAAATCTATGCAATTTTAAATCCCTTTAATAGTTACACTAAAAATTGGAAAGAAACAGGTGAAATCAGTCTTAATATGATATTTTATTTAGCCCAATATTTTTCAAGATTATTATTTCAACATGTAATTGATATAAAAATTATTAATGACATTATTTCACATCTTATTTTCATACTACGTTTTGGTAACTGGTATACACTGAACACAGCATACCGCAATCAGGACCAGTCACATTTCAAAGGGCTCCACAGCCACATATGTACTACAAAGTAAACAATCATAATCTGATTAGTAGAATTTGAATGATTTAAAGTACTTTTCTTTTTGTAAATCTGTATTTTCTAATTTTTTTGTAATGACAAGATTAAAATAAGGGAGAAATAAAGTCACTTGCTGGAAAAGCAAGTCTCAAAACCATGTAATATTAAATTACAGAGGTTCTGAACATTTAGGATACTATTTCGGAGAAGTGGGTAGAGTTGACCCTAATCATTTGTGGATTCTACATTTATCAATTTGCCTACTTGCTAAAACGTACTTGTAACTCCAAAATTAATACTTGTGATGCTCATTGGCCATCCTTGGACCTGGGCAGAGTAGTAAAAAATCTGCATCACTCAATGCACAGGTTCCCAATTCAGGCTGAGCAAGGCAACACTCTTCTTTCAACTTTCACACTGTAAATGTCCCTTTCACGATCCATTTACTGTTAGGCTTTTCATTGGTGATTTATCTGTTTACGTCTAGTGTTTTTGAGTGCAAGAAGGCCTTAAGCAGAGGCCCTTAAGGAGAAAATATGCTTAAGTTTTGTTCAAATATAAGTTATACTGCTAGTGACTGTGAGCTCAGGTCCATATTAATGAATCAACTCTTTCTCTAAATATACATACACACAGACACACACACACAGATACACACACACACACATATGCTCATATACACGTACTCTTATGAAACAAGGTGTCATTAAATAGAAACACACATAAAACAAGGTTATGCACTGATCAGTTGATGAAAACATTTGAGCAGAAGAGGCTGGCAGGAACCTAACCTAACCCTGCATATCGCCTAGAGCCTAGGAGCAATGTGTCAGTATTTGCTAATTCAGTGTTTGGAATGACTTTATAGAACATAACCACCGTGAATAATAAGAATCAACTGTAGTTTGGCTTTATAGATGATAACTTGTAGGAAACCACAAGATAAAGAAGAAGAAAACTGGTGCAGTTTGGGTGTAATGCTGACCCCAGATCTCCCACTGAGCAGCAATGAGAGAAAATCCAGAGCCAGGCCCCTGCCTAAAGCCTATGTGTGGAACTTCTTTCACCGCAGAGCAAAGCTACAGGAAGAAGCACACGATGGAGCAAAGAAGCTGAAGGATTGGCTTTGGGGACTGACAGGGGAAAAAATCTGGTTCCACACCCTGAGCCAATTATGTAGACATTGAATTTAGTGTCCTTGTGTATAAATGAGGGCAATAAATAAAACAGTAAAAAATAAATAACTAAAGCAGTAGTCCCCACTTAAAAGTAGAGGATATGTTCAAAGATCCCAGTGGATGCCTAAAACCATAGACCCAAACCCTATATATGCATTTTTTTCTCATATGCCCTGCAGTATCACCACACAGTACCAGAGTTAATCTGTCCTAGTTTTATGCCATAATAACTTCTCTGCATCACTACTTTAGTGTTTGGGGACCATTATTAAGTAAAAGAGGGTTATTTGAACATAAGCATTGAGGTAGAGCAAAAGTGCATCTGATAGTCAAGAAAGCTACTAAGTGACTAATGGGCTGGTAGCACATACAGTCTATTCACATCCTGGGCAGCACAGGACAGCATGGGATTTCATCATGCTACCTGGAATACTTAAATCTTATGAATTATTTCTGGGATTTTCTTTTTCTTTTTTGTTTTTGTTTTGTTTTGAGACAGGGTCTCAGTTTGTAGTTTGGGCTGCTCTTCAACTCACTATGTAGCCCAGGCTGGGAATCCTCCTGCCTCAGCCTCCTAAGTGCTGGGATTACAAGCATGTACCATGACATCCATCCTGAATTTTCCATTTAGGGCTGGGGATTTAGCTCAGTGGTTCCGCCGCGTGCCTCGCAAGCACAAGGACCTGAGTTTGATCCCCGGTACCAAAAAAAAAAAAAAAAGATCGGGAGCTGAATTTTCCATTTAATATTTTTGGACCGCAGTTGATCATAGGTAACTGAAACAATGCAAGGCAAAACTATGAATAAGAGGGCAGGCACTGTTGCACCTACTTCACAGATTGTTACGAGATCCAGTGAAGTAATACATGAATAGCATTCAACAGTGTGCTCCTTGGAGCCTAGTAAAGGCTCAAGAAACAAGCAGTTGTTGATGATATCAACACTCTAACCAGGGACCATCTTGGTAGCTCCCTAAAATAAAAATTATAAAACAGGACCCCATCACTACTACAACCATAAGCAGGACAAGAATACAGCACATCATGCCCTACCCAGTCCCCTAGGTACCAGCTCTAATGAATGCAAGAAAGGAATCAACTTTGTGTAAACTCATCCCACCCAACAATAAACCCATAAGAACTCTCCAGCTGGATACAACCTTATTAACCTACAAAGAGCTCAAACTATATTCTAATGAGTTGTCATGATCAACCCATAGAGAATTTGTATTCCCTGTTGCCCACTCTAAAAAGTCAAGGTGGAAAGAGATGATCATGCCTGCACATGGCTGCCACAAATGGTGTACAGGCACTGTGCTTGTACACGATGGTGTGGAGATCCAAGAATGGGCCTGTACATGGTTGCATGGAGTTGACTGTGTCTGTACACGGTAGAAGGAGATGACTGTGCATGGGCATGGTCACCTGGGGGGAAATGACTGTGTCTGCACATGGCTGCATGAAGATGACCACATATTACATGGTCATGTGGAAGGAGATGACCGTACATGTACACAGTCACCTGGAAGGAGATGACTGTGTGTGTACATGATTACATGGCTCTACAATGCATCTCCTCTCTGTAGAGCAAAGTGCAAATCACAACTCCAAGGAACCTGTGCTAGGCTTCAGAAAGTCTATGCAACTCCACCAAGATGATTCATCTGTAAGATCTGGCTTTAGAATTGATTCCCACTCCTAAGTTTTAGAACATCTAAATTCTCCCTCTAGTAAACCAACAGGTATGACCTAGTGGTTCCCCTTCCAAATCCTCAAGGCCCTGGCCAAGTATGTGCCCAAATTTTTGTTTTCCTCGTACTTGGGCTGCTGTCTTCCTGCTCAAGTTGGAATGACCTCCTCAAAGCAAGAGGACAAATTCCCGTGACCCCAGTGCCCAGGGCTGAGTGCCAAGGACTCATTCAGGTCACAGCTATTCCTCAACACATTATGGGAAGGACACTAAGTGCCTGGACAGGCTGTAGGATAATGGGCCTCCTCTCTCCTCCCCGATGATCCAACAGGAAAAAATACCGTGGCCACCAAGTCATCTGAATGGAATTTCTCTCCAACACTTAGGCACCCCGTCAGCCTGGACTCACAAAGTGAAGCACCTGGCTCTTTCTACGTTCCTGTCTTTACATTTCACATACTTCAACCCTGGTAATCCCTCCTTAAGAGCTCTGTGCTGTTGTCCAGTGAGGGAGCATGTTTGTTTTTGCAGCATGAGTTACAGCCACTTGAGGCCTTCCTCATAGGAGGTCTGACCGCGTCCCCGGCCTGACCCCAGCCCTTCCACAGGAAAACAGCTCTGCTCACAGGAACAGGCTCCTAGAACTAGGAAAGCATCCTGCTCTCTAGAGGCCAGGATACCTAAACTCACATGGGAAAAACAGAGCTGTGGCATTTCCCTCTTGTCAGCCATGCTTATCTCTCTCCTCTATGAGCAAAATTTGGCAATGTTTTATGGACACCGGTTGGACTTTTTTTTTAAGGACAACCGAAAGAATGCCAAGAAATGTCAGTAAGCTAGTAATAATGAGTCCCAGAACCCAAAGGCTGCCCAGTCATGTGGGCCTCAGTTTCCTCATCTGTAAAAGATGAGTTACTATATAACCATAAAAGATGATTATTATGTAATCCCTATCACCTTTTCCAGGGTAACAGTCAACAGCCATGCTGCCCAATATTATACAACAAGAGCATTTGTTTAATTATGATTGTAACACAAGTACACAGAAGAGTTTAGGCCTTTGTTTAACTTTGAGATTTGACTCGCCTTTATGCTTTGAATTCCATTTCTCTTTCCACCTAAGTCCTACCAGCCCTTCAAATCTCAGTCCAAACCATTTATTCTTTCTTTCAATAAATACTTGTGGCCAAATATTTATTCATAAGAGGTGCCAAATGTGTTAAGTAAAAAGGACACAATGATGAAGAGTACAGAGTTCCTGGCCTCAGGAAACTTTGCGATCCAGGGGAACAAAACAGCAATCACCATCTACATGCCAAGCACTATGTAAAGGGCTTTTTTTTTTATATTATTCATCACCTCAATCCTCCACAGCAACCCAGCAAGGAGGACTCCATCATCCTAATTTCTCACATGGGGAAATGAAGTTCAGATAGACTGAAATAACTTACCCAAGACCTCAAAGCTACAGAGTGGGAGACACGGATGGGAACTAGGTCATCCAGGAGAGGGTTGGCCTCTCAGGCCAAATGTGACCAGGTCAAAGGACTTTGTTCCCAGTGTTCCTTGCTGTTGACCCCACCCTACTAGAACCAATATATAAGACATCATGCAGTGAAGACTCTAAATTTATATATACATTTTATGCCTTATCTCCCCAGCTAAATTATAAATGCCTTCGACAGCCCAGCCTTTGCCATTTATTTCTTTGCATCCTAACACAGCCTGAGGCAAATGTGATGCTCAGGAAACATGTGACTGACTGAGGCCTGGCAGTACCCACACAAAGCAATGAAAAGCGCAGGCTCAAATTTTCATAATATGAGCACATACTAAGAAATGCAGTTTAGGAGCTTCCTAGTCCCTGTCACCACTTCCTCTCCATCCACACCATACAGTAGTAGAAAATTCCTAGAAAAACTTCCTTTCCTTTATTTAACAAACAGAAGCCATTAACCCAGAGCATCATCTTTATGCTCTAAGGAAGCCTATAGAAAATGCATTTTTGCAACCTGGCTCAGAATAAGATTCTTTGGTTTGAGTTTGGCCTCTCTGGTATAAAAAGCATCTGTTTCTTATCCTGTGGCACGTCTGGAATCCAAACCTTCTTTTTCATTCCAAATCCAAACCAGAGAAAAGCCACTATCACCTTGCAAACAGACCATTGCAATCTGCTTCTCAGACTCTTCCTGCATGAAATCACACCTCCAATCAGCATCACTTAAATCGACTTTTTTTGAGGATCTGCCAAAGGAATTTCTGCTTTCCTTTAAAAAGGTAAAAATGTTCCCATGCAGCCTCTGTCAGTCATTGGTTTTCAAACACACATCATCCCTTTCCATCCAGTACTTACTCTCTTCAGCAGGACCAAATAAACTCTCTCCTCAACTTTCTCCTTTATTCCCACATAGTTATTTATATCTGGAATATCTTTCTTTCTTAATCCACTGGACTACCTGCCCTCTCATTTGAAAAGGTCACTTTCAAGTTATTCTTTCCAGGAAGCTTTCTTCAAGCTCATGGCTGCAAGCTGGTGATTCTGCTGTGATCATTTGCTCACTAAGGCTCAATGATAAGCAAAGTTATTCATCTGCTAACTAGATCGAAACAGGGGAACAAAAACTCTACACTAAAACTACGCATCCAAAAAATGCAATGCAAGCTCTTTTAGGCGAGAACCTCAGTATTTTCTTCCTTTCTTTTTTTTTTTTCAGTACCAAGGACTGAACTCAGGACGTTGCGCTTGCAAGGCAGGCACAGTGCCACTGAGCTATATCCCTGGCCCTTGAGCCACAGTATTTTCTTCACATACACTGGTGTTTTGCTTTAAAAACTAATTATATTCAGAACATCTGGAAATCAGAGACCCACCACCCATAAATGCCACCATCCTAACATGATAATAAGCAATCTGGCATATTTACTTCAATCTTTCTTCTTATATATTTGTTGAATACAGTGCTGTAATCAGACAATGTGTGTAATTTGGGATCTTGCTTTTTTGAAAACAATACCTGAAGCACAGTTAGCTGTACATTCCAGAAAAGAACATTAACTCCATTTTTAATACCTGTTCAACATGATTCCAAGGTATTGTAACTAAACCATTTCATGACAGTTGAACACTTGGGGTATTTCCAATGTCTTGCTACTACTTACAGCTTTAAAGAATACTTTTATGAAAATAAAGTAAGATGATATAAGCATCATCAGTTTTGTTCTGAGCTACAGGATGCACATTTGATCTATATATGCGACTAATTCAGGAAATATTCTCACTTCTAAACTAACACTCTTTCCATTCTTAAACCAAATCCCCTTTTCAAGTTCACTGGATCACTGGAAAGTTCATCTTCCCTAATTTCTATTGTCTATGTATCTATTTAATAAATATTCCCAGAGCAACCCTTTAGTTTTTCATAAGTGATTTGCCTCTATGAACCTGCAACTGAATAAATAATAACCTTTGTCAGCTGCCTAATACAGAAAAAAAATAACAAATGTTCAGGGAAAAGAGGAAGAAGTTTGCATAATATTAGGTAAGAAGATTTTTACTGTAGCATTTGTGCAATTTTCTAAGCAAAAGATGCAGTTCTAAGGTTCTGGGGGGTGGGGAATTCTAAGTGGAAGAAATCATATTGTGAATACCTCTTGGGAGCTCACAATCCAGAACAATTGGTATAAAATAAAGATCCTTCTATAATGAAAACAAGAGCCTCTTCTTTATTTCATAACTTTGGATTTCAGGGCTAGCGTATTTTCTAAAATTACAGTACACTTTAGTAATTAAAAACATATATTAAATACAAGTTGCTATACTGGTTACCACAAGAGGCCAAGCATAATACAAATTCCCTGCATGGGGAAATCTTTTGTCCCTGGATAAATCTGAATGCTCTTGGAAGGGAAGACTGACAGCCTCAGAGAATGAACCTCTTAACTGATCCAAATGGTAAGACACAGCAGTGGGAATTTCACAGATACTTTCTTCTCAGTACGTTTCATCAGTCTTGGAGGGGCCCTCTTGGAGAACAGGGAAAAGAGCTTTCCAAGGTTTCCTTCCCCACTGCTCCAGAGAACACCCTATGAATTATGTTCCTTCTAATGACAGTGGTGCACTGTTTCTGTTAGGGTCATTATCACTTGATCTTAGCCAAAAGGCCGAGAAGCAATGTGTTAGGTTCATTATCAAGGTAAGACATCACACAAAGTTATCATATGGACATTTTTAGTCTTTACACAGCATCCGTCAGGTGAGTCAAGAATTGAGCAAGATCCATTTAAAATTATGTATATGAGGGGTGCACACACATATACATGCTTATAGATGTAAAAATACCTTTTATATTTGCACAAAAGGAGAAATACAAGAAACTGATCAGGGTAATTGCTATGGGGAGAGAGACTATGATCAACAGGGGAAGTAAGATTTTTCCCTGCACACGTTTCCATCTATCTATCTATCTATCTATCTATCTATCTATCTATCTATCTATCCATCTATCATCTATCTATCCATTTGCAGTGCTGGAGATCAAGCCCAGGGCCTTGTACATGCTAGTCAATTCCTCTAACACTAAGTTACATATGTAGCTGAAAATTTTTTGATATACTACCCTTCCAGAAAATAAAAATTGATTTCAGCTTGGTGTGGAGGACATTTGTAACCTCCCAACACTCTGGGAGGCTAAAGCACGAGGATCACAAGTTTGAGCCCAGGCTGGGCAACTCAAGTGACTTATCAAGACCCTGTATGGTATCAAAAAAAAAAAAGTGTTAGGGATGGATGTAGCTTAGCTCAGTGCAAAGGCCCTGGGTTCAATCTCCTGTACCAAAAAAGGAATTTAATTTCAAATGCTAACTCCCTTTGTGTAAAAAAAAAAAAAAAAAACTATAGGCACATGAATTTTGCAATATATGCATATTCTTCTTTTTCTGGAAGAATATACAAGGCATTATTAACAGTGGTTATCTTTGGACAGAGGATTATTTTTACAATTAAAAGATGAAATGCTTTTGCAAATGGAAAAATGTTAAGAAGTGGAAAAACAGTGTATTCAGTAAATGGTAAGTCAAGGAATATAAGTGACTTTTCATGTAAGCAGTCAGCAGTAATGCCACAATCTGTGCTGGTACACAGGAACAGACAAATCCCTGTCTCCTTGTGAAAGCATACCAGGTTATTGTTGTCAGGATCTACAGTATATTTGCCTGGAACTGTGGGCTCTGTGGCAGAGCACATGTAAAGATCTCAGAAAAAAGTCACTGACAAACTCCACAGACAGGCAGTGCTTCAGAAAGCCAGAAAACGAGAGTGATACACCAGTCTCTACAAATTAATACTTTTCCTAAATCCAAGTGAAAGGCAATATGTTCAAGTGGTATTAAGTAGTATTTTATTCTTAAGAACATTTGTACAAGCTTAAAACAATGCATCCAAAGGTTGAGGGCAAAGACCTTGTGCAAATTTAAGAGACTGATTTCCCCCCCAGGAAAATGCTTTAAGGTATTTACTGTAATTCCACTTTATCATCACGCCTAATGTTTGAACAGTTAGAATTCTTAGGTGCCCAACTGCAATAGCTATAACAAATTCATGTGTAATCTTCAATGGGCAAATACACTTGGGTTAAGAAAGCAAATCCATTTCAAAACAAGATAAATTTTTCAAAATAAATGGACTGGTTTGTCCTTAAAAGTCAAATATGAAGAAAAACAAATCTATCTGTACCAGTGGACTAGGTTGCTTTGTAGCTAGTTAGTATCTACTGCTAATTTTGAAACAAAATGCCACATTTAATTAGCCAGCCTCAGATTCTCATCCTGCCTGTGATGGGGGAAATGGCATTAAGAAAAAGACTCCCTGAGGTTCTATTAGTGCCCTAATGAGCTAGCAAGGGAGGGGGACGTTGAGGGTTGGGTTGGGGGACAAGGAAGTCAGTATTGGCAGACTGCCTTCAGAGTATGGGATGTGGGCTTCCTGGACAATGGGATGTTCTTAACTGCACACTATCTGGTCTATCTAGACACCACTGCTCGTACAAAGTCTTCTGCAAGAAGCAAATATACCAACACTCTCTTGCTCCTTTAAGGTATGAATTACATCTAAAAGGGAGAAAAATGTGTCATAAGATCACCTGGCCACTCTCCATGATTTCACGACCCACAACCAACAGATGGAAGGAGTATTGATTTTCAAAAGGCCAAAAGGGAGGTGATTCTGCAAACTCTCAACAGCTGAACTTGACACATCAACCCTTAAACATATCCTACAGCTTATTAGTTTTTAAATGCATAGGAAAGGGCCAGGGATTTAGCTCAGTGGTTCTGCCGCCTGCCTCTCAAGCACAAGGTCCCGAGTTCGATCCCTGGTTCCAAAAAAACCCCAAAAAACTAAATATATAGGAAAAGCATTGATCAGTGAGGGAAAAGCTCACATTTATCCAACCTAAGTCATTTCCGACTATCTTTTCTGGAGAGGGAAAGAGCAAACAGAAAGCTATGTCTTAAAGTCGCCCATCATATAAATACACTAAACAAAGGGAGAAGTGTGAACTAAATAATATAATGAGGCAGATCTGGAATTGGCTGAATTTGGATTCTATTTCCAAGCTTAGATAACATTTTTACCAACTGCCTGGACATAGGTCTCAAAGGGATTATATACAATTCAAAGCTAGACAGGGGCTCTAATTGAGATGACCATATGAGCTTATGAAATCATTTAGTCAACTGAAAAAGCTGGGTCAAATCTAAATAATCTAATTCTTGAAAACAAGGAAGATGAGAGTTTGGACTGCTCTCGTTTGTTCAGGTATACTATTTGTGAAACACTTTGGCCGTCTGGTTGACTACAAGGTCAGTGGGTCAACACACTGTGATGTAATTATCAGAAAGCTAATTAGATTTCAGGCTCTGGTAAGGTAAGTCTAGATAAGATCTAGGGCACAGTGATGTAATCACCTTGCCCTCTGTGCTTGACTCTGTGTTGAGACATTCTGGATTCTGTGTTCAGGCGTGGGGACTGTATTTTAAGATGTCCCAGACAGGGCCTACCATGCATGAGGGCCTAAGCTCAATCCTAGCATGGCCAAAAGAAAGAGGCCCCAGACCAACTTAAAGAGGGTCAGGATGATGAGATGACACAAGAATCCATGTCACATGACAAAGAGTCCAAGAACCAAAGGAACCTTGCATTTACATGATGGTTACATGATAGAGCCACTGCCTGTGGTTCTCTGAAGGGGGAGGTGTCACCTGGGAGGGAGTGGCTGAAGTCAGGATAACACCATATGGTCAAGATGCTGGATGGCCATTTTTTGGGTACGATTCCTCTGATACACTCTAATTTCCCCTGATGAGTGCTTGCATCCCTCGCTTATGGCCCCATCCTCTGGAGACACAGGTGGGGATGTGACTAGGCTTGGCCAATCTGGGTATTACACATTCTGGTGGTAGTGACCAGTGCTTGATGGGAAGCTGACCAAGCTGGCCTTTTCAGCTGGGGTTCTGAGAAAATAGGAAGCAAACCCAGAGCTGGTAGCCCTCATGCTACTATGAGGAGCAGCTTGACAGATGTAAGGGCCCACAGAGGCACAAGCAGAGCAGAGAAATAGGGCAGGGCTACTGTCCTTGAGCCAGCTAGCCCTCAAGATGACCTACGCTTGTACTTCTCAGTACAAGAGGTTAGGACCCTTCCCACCACAGGATTCAATGTGCTACAGACCTAGAAAAAAGAAGAAAACACGAATAGAAAAGTTTGGGAATATGGCAAGGAGGCAGACCCTGAGCTAGAGAAAGTTTGGGTAGGTCTTATTTAGATTCAAAACAAACAATTGTGAGGGAAAAATTATGAAGTCAGGAATGTATCCTGTAATCTCAGCTAGTCAGATGGCTAAGGGAGGAGAATCACAAGTTAAGGCCAGACTGGGAAACTTAGTAAGATGCTGTCTCAAATAAAATTAAAAAGGACTGGGGATGTAGCTCAGTGGTAGAGCACTTGCCTAGCATGTATTAAGGCCCTGCATTCAATCCCCAGTACTGAAGGAGAGACAGAGATAGAGAAGGAGACAGAGACAGAGACAGAGAGACGGGGTGTGGGGGGTGTATTAGGGAAAATGGAGTACTGACTATCTGCTGATTTTTAGGCTTGATATAATATTGTGGTTATGTTTCTTTAAACAGTTACTTACTGAAGGCTGGGGATTTAGCACAGTGGTTTCGCCGCCTGCTGCGCAAGCACAAAGACCCAAGTTCGATCCCCAGTACCAAAAAAAAAGAGTTACTTGGTGAAATGTTTATGAAGTAAACAATATGATATCTGGGACTGTCTTTACAATAACCCAGTGGGGTTGGGGGAAATGGGTATCCATGAGCTAATGCCTTTTGCATCACGGTGGCTGAATGTCATTGTCCTACTTTCCCTAACTGTGTGATGTTTAAAATTGTCCACAATAAAAAATTTAAAAACAAGAGAAGAAAAGTAATGTGTAGCTTCTCCCCTATCCTCTCCCAGCTCAAAGGAAAAAATGGGATTTATTTGGTAAAAGTGAGCACTTGAGGACTGGGGGGTGTAACTCTGTGGCAGAGCATGTTCTTAGCATGCTCAAGGTCCTGGGGTCCATCTCCAGCACCAAAATAAATAAATATAAATTAAGCACTTGATTGATTCTTCAAAGAGAGGGTCTAGAATTACGCTAAAAAATAGGGGTATGTCATCAAATCAACAAATGACAAGATACTATTGCTATCTTAGTAAGAAACTAAAGAGAAACCAGGTTACATGATTTATCAAAGAATTGGGTGCTTTGGAATGGGAAAGGATGTCCAAAGAAGTAAAAAGGCTAAGAATTCCTCTCTCTTATAATCTGAATAGCCATAAATTGTGGAATGAAATACCCAAGTGCTTGGGATAAATCCTTAATTGGCATCTACTATGCACCAGGTACCATTCTAAGCACTTTTCAATTTTTAACTTTTTTAACCCTAACAGCAACCCTATGAGTACTGCTCTCTCTGTTTTACTGACCAGAAAACTAGAGACACAGAAATTATGTAATGCCACAAGGTTACAATGCTAGAAAGTGAAAGCCAGGATACAAACTTAGATCCAGAATGTTCTTTCTTCATTCACCATGCAGTGTACTTTAAATATTCACTTACAATAATAATGGAGTATTTCTGAAGGTCCATGGCTATAAACAATTGTTAAGGTTGCAGTCAAGTTCATCCCCAGGGCTGAAAAATGCTGCACACACACTTCTATTCACGCCCATTCGCAGTTTCCAGGGTCGTGCTGTGATTTTTCCTTATTGCACATTGGTCCACCCAATCTTTATATTTCACATCAGACCCTGAAAAATGAGTAACAGATGAGGCAGCTGCACTGAGAGCCACCACAATCAAAAGAAAACTGTCTTGACCTGATGTTAAATGAAAAAAGGCAACATCTTTGGATTTTTGGGTTTTGTTTTTTTTGTTGTTTTTTTTTGGTACCAGGGATCAAACTCAGGACCTTGTGCTTGCAAGGCAGGTGGCAGAGCCCCTGAGCTAAATCCCCGACCCAACATCTTTGGATTTTAAGGAGACTAAATCCATTCAGATTTGGATATAGACCCAAAAAGACAAATAAAAAACTGTAGAACTCATGCAACTAAGAAAACAAAGTGACAACCCTTCCCCTAGAAGTGCAAGACTAGCCAAACTCTGCTTTGTGACTAGTCGATAACAACCCACGATAAAAGCATCATTAACTATGAAAACATTACTTGAATTTACTTGTAATTGGCATCTATCTGGAAATATTACCATGTGCAGTAGGGACAAGTGAGTGACAGATTTGATAGAAGGGAATGCTGAATGTTAGACTTAAATTGTTTTTTAAAAAGGACTTCCCAACACATAGCTCATACAAAAATTACACTGTCTATCTGGTCTAAGAGTTATGACCAGCAAGCAGTAGAAAAATTCATATTGCTTTTAATCACAGATGCCCCAGAACAAAAGTTTCCATTGCAGGCTTCACTCCAGAATAACAGCACTCAAGCAACTTTCAATTACTATACTTCTTCCTTGTCATAAAGCAGAAAGCACATGTTTGAGATTTTACTGGAAGTTAGAACAGCCGTTTCTGAAACCCTCATAAAAGGGAGGACTGATTTAGTCCTAGGATCTCGGCAGGATACCTGAAGTTCAATTTTGTCTCTGAACAAAAGCACTAAAGCAGCCCGCAGGCTTTGCATAGGATGAAGGGGAGTTGGAGGCACTTCACTGGCTGAACTAAAAAAAGCCAAATCATTAAAAAGGCCCTTAGAAACCACCACCACGGAAAGGCAGCAATCGAAAAGAAGTTCAGGCTCTCCTGTCTTCCACGTAATAGCAAATGTGTTAAGCAGTTAAACTACTATTTTATTTCAGAGTGTTCTATGCATACCAAGAGTGGATCCATACTGAAGAGAATGTTCAGCCCCCTCCTCTTCCATAAGCGTGTTTGATGTGAACATTTTTTAAGATACAATTTCATGAACAGAAAGGGTTGAGTTGATTTAAGGGAGGTCAGCCAAGCTCTTTCATCCAACACTGTGACCCTGGATCTAATCATCAGTTCTCTTTGCTTCACTTCTCCAACTCTTAACATACTTTGAAAAGTTACAACGCTTAATATTCACTGATTACAAGTTGCTGGAAGAGGACATATGCATGCATTTTGAGTTCCTTGGAAAAAAAGATGCTAGAGAAATGTACATTATTTATGAAATAAAAGCATGGAATGATAGGTCTGTATGTGAAACTTTTAATGGACTAAGACAGTTGATATTTTAAAAAGGGAAAAGTTGGGCTTTTTCCTATTTTTGAACACAGAATTACAGGGCAATGCACAAGAAGCTACTGGGACATCCATTTGCTCATTTCAGTGCCTTCAAAATGCTCATTAAGGGCTGGGGTTGTAGCTCAGTGGTAGAGCACTTGCCTACATGCCTAAGGCCTGGGTTTAATCCCCAGTACCACAAAAAAAAAAAAAAAAAAAAAAAAAGAAGAAGAAGAAAAGAAAGAAAAGAGACAGACAGGCTGGGTATGGGTATGGTGCTGCACCTCTGTAATTCCAGCACTCAGAAGCTGAGGAAGGAGGACTTACCATGAGTTTGAGGTCAGCCTGGCTATATAATGAGTTCAAGGCCAACCTGAACTACCTAGCAAGGCAAAGAAAGAAAGAAAGAGAGAAAGAGAGAAAGGGAAGAAGGAAAGTAGGAAAGAAAGACAGAAAGAAAGACAGAAAGAAAGAAAAAAAGAAAGAAAGAAAGAAGGGAGGGAGGAAGGGAAAGGAAAGGAAGAAAAAAAGAAAGAAAGGAAAGAAAAAAAGAAAGGAAGGAAAGAACTACAAGAAAACACCCACAACCTGTACAGAGGACATATAATGCAATTCAATTAAAGTTCTAATGGCTAAAATAATTCAACACTAAAAATCAAGCTATGTAACAGCAAAAATGCACATTTCAACACACATGATCCAGGAACTATCATGTTTTCAAGTTAATCTAAAAGTTACATGCTGGCTTTCTGTGATATTCTCCAATTTCTCTGCACCTCAGCACTGATCACCTACCCCTCTGCCTGGCTGGTTTCTGTCCTCAAGGAGCTTACACTCTATCAAAAAAGACAGAAAAATTTTAAACAGCTGTGCATAGGATTTCTAAGAGCTCGCAGAACAATCTACCTAGAGGGAAAAGACAGAAAAATGCCACATTGTGCCCCATAAATATGTACGATTACAACATCTGGAGAGGTATCTGAAATTAATGAAGCTCTCAGAACATCCAGGACTTGTAAATCTTGTTATGAAGATGGCTGGCTGATCAAGATGACTCTGATAACCCTTCAGAATCAGATGAACTAATAAGTGAAGAAATGTGTGAGAATTATGTAAAAATCTATTAAGCAGTGAAAATGGAATCCCTGATAGAAACTAGTATGAAATAACTTAAAAACCTAAAAAAGGGACAAGGGTATAGCTCAGTGGTAAAGTGTGTGCTTATTAACATATGCAAGGCCCTGGGCTGAATCCCCAGCACCAAAATAAATAAATAAAATAAAATTTTAAAGAAAGACAAGAAAGCTCCTAAAGGAGGGATACCAAGAAGCCCCATACTAAGCCAAATGGGAAAAAAGGGAGAACACTGCATATTGCAGAAAGGCAAATCCAGCAGAGTCCTGTAGCACAGGTGATAAGACTAGGCTGGTGAAGACCCAATGTAGTCTAGAGTGTGGATTTGACAACAAAGGCTTTAAAAAACCATTGAACCAAGGCGTGGTGGTCAACACCTATAATCCCAGAACTCTGCAAGGCTGAGCCAAGGAGGATGGCAAATTCAAACCCAGCCTAGCCAACTTAGCAGATCTTATCTCAAAAATTTAAAAGGGCTGGGGACGTAGCTCAATTCCCAGTGCTGAATATAATGCTTAAAAATTTTTTAAAAAGAGAGAACCGGGCCGGGGATTTAGCTCAGTGGTTTCACCACCTGCTGCGCAAGTGCAAGGACCCGAGTTCGATCCCCGGTTCCAAAAAAAATAAAAAATAAAAATAAAAAGAGAGAACCATTGAAGAATTCTTCAGCAGCAGGATGACAAGATCAGGGTGTGCTGCTGCTGCTTCTCCTTTTTTCCACGCTGAGGGATCAAACTCAAGGCTTCAAGATATGCCAGACAAGCACTCCACCATTGAGCTACAACCCCAGCTCAGAGATGTGTTTCTGAACTTGTCATTCCATACTGGAAAAAGTTTAGAGCAGTGCTGCTCAAGGTGGAGTCTAAGGACCAGTGCTTGTCTGAGTTGTTCATCACTGGTCCACAACAAGGTTAACTACAGAAATGGTGAGCGCACACTTAGAAATGCTTACAACAGCAGCTCAACAAAACAGTGATAGCCAAGCTTGTGATCAATGGCTCGCTCATCTTACTGAACAGGAGAGTGACCAGGTTTGTATGTGTTCAGCTCATGTGGGGAATCATTTGTGGCTCAAGGAGCATAACAGTCATGTGGAGCTGGACGATGCATCAGTGTGTGACTGGCAAAAAATGAAAAGGATCCTTAGTTAGACCATGTGAGAAGCTCAGGTCTAGAGAACTATTTCAGGATTAGAAGCAGTGACCCCTGGGAGAAAGCTGTTGGTAGGCAGTGGTCCTGAGGAAATATGAGCTCAGGCAGTGATAGTAGGAATGGAAAGATGAGATCAGAATTGAGAACTACAAAAGAGGTCAAATTAACAAGACTTGGTACCTTCAGGATGTGAGGGTTGGAGGAGAATCGAGCATGGCTTTTCGGATTTAAGAACTCTTATCTACTTTGAAAATAATGGAAGATATAAAACAACAGTATGTAAGAGTTTCATGAAAATCAAAATTCACAAAAAGACTCTAAACTCACAGCCATTTTCTGAGTGTCTTTGAACCAGCACAATGGCAAATTAATGAAATACAGAAAACTAAGTACCCTGGTGGTTAACACCATGTGCCACTGAGAATTTAGATTGTAAAGAAAGAAAACAGAACTCATACCAAGTCTATGGTCTCCCCCTGAAACGAAGTCATGTGGTCAGGAGCCATATCTAGCTCAGAAAGGGCAGCTGGAGCCCCAGAAATCCCAAGCCCTATTAGAAAAAAGGAAGAGCCTCAAGGGACCTCTTCATCCTCTGTCTCAGCTATACACAACACAAAGCCTCTTTCCTCCTGTTTGATATTAAAACAGGCCTTACACCAAAAGGAAAGGGTTTGGGGAAAATCGATGACCCTAATCTCAAAACTTACAGCTCCTACGTGCTCTGGTTTACATCGCAACCCACATAAGAAGACAAATCAACCAAGAGCAGTGGACAGCCGCTGACTAGAAGATGAGGATTAATCCAGCAATGGCTACAAGATCGAGCAAACCCATCCTACAGCATTCCAAGGCTGGGAAGGGAGGCTGCTTGGTGGCCACACCATGGCTCCGTGAGGGGTGGGGTTCTCCTGCTCCAGAGGAGGCACATCCATTTCCCAAGGGAAAGAGCAGATGGGGTCAGTCACAGACACGCCTAATGGCTTTGGCAAACCATAAAATGATCACCAAGTGCATGATTTCTCTCAAAAAGGGTGCCTGACTGCCTTTAAGTTGTTACCTTTATCATGCTTACAATGATCTTGAATTTCACTGGCAAATGTAAACAGGGAGCTCAGTAACTGTCACTAATCTCCCAGAATTTTAAGAAACAGTATTATTTTATATTTTTTTGCTTTCATTGTTTCGTTCTTCAAAGTCTTTCTCCTCAATTATAATCTCTTGCTGGGCAATTCTTTCAACTCCTTCATCATATCCCCTTGTAAAAAGCCTTGGTTTGAAAAGTGAAAAAAACCCACATCTCATAACAGTTTTGCAATTCTGTGATATGATACAGTCCAAAGGCTCAAGCTGTGAAAAGGATTGGTAAATTGTATGATCATTTATTAACAAAAGTAACAGCATTTATTGAGCACTCACTATCTGCCAGGCACATGTATATTATCTCGCTATATCTTTATGACAATCCTATAAGGCAGGTGCTGTTATCGTCCCCACTTTACACATAAGGAACTTGTGACACAGAGATGAGTATCTTGCTGAAGGACCCACAGCTAATAAACAGCCGAGCATTATCTGCACTCAGGCAGGACTAAAGAACCTACATTTGTAGCCACTAAAATGCTTCACTACATAGTTTTCTATGTAGTTTAGATTTAAAAACACATTACAAACCTGAGTGTGATGGTACACATCTGTAATCCCAGCTACCTGGAAGGCTGAGGCAGGAGGATCACAAGTTCAAACCCAGCCTGGGCAACTTAGTGAGACCCCATTTCAAAACAAAAAATAAAAAGGACTGGAAATGTAGCTCAGTGCAAAGGCCCTGGCTTCAATGCTGAGAACCACAACCCCCCCACACACACACATTACAAGTAATGAAACAAAGAAGATGTCTCTCAAGGAACACTGCTTTTATATATTAATTGGACTGGTTGTTTGTTTTGGTTTGCAGTACTGGGGACTGAACCCCAGCAGGGCCTTTGAACTGAGGGCAACATCCCCAGCCCATTTTTTATATTTTTATTTTGAAACTGGGTCTCGCTGTGTTGCCAAATTTCCTAGGCTGGACTGAACTCACAATCTTCCTGCCCCAGCTCTCAGAGTGCTGGGATTACAGGTGTGTGCCACCACACAGGGATGGACTGTTGTCTTGGGACTGGTCCCAATCCTGGAAAGAGTGACTGGCTGATGCCTTATGAAAGGAAGGCAGAGACCTCTAATTTTCAAAATTTTGCCTTTTTTCCATGTTTTACCACCTTAAAAGTGAATAAGAAGAGATGATAAAATTGATCCTTTACTGGCTTGGGTATTCCGATTTGAGAAAGAATAGGAGAAATAGAGCTCTGAGGGTGGGTTAACACCAAATCTTGTTCCATCCAAAGAGCCAAAGGGACTCAGATGAATTCTAGGCCACGCTTCTGATTTAGTCTGAACCAAAAGAACCATCCAGAACAGTTAGGCCAAGAAGCCCACACAGAGTCCCTTGCAGGATGGATTCACTTTCTTTAGTCAATCAAGTAGACCAGAATACTGGACCACAGCCCCCTGACTTTGCTACTCTTTCCACCCCAACTTCCTCTTCCTCTTCCTGTCAAGAAGAAGGTTCTGGGACCAAGTCAGAGCCCAATAAACCTGTCCAGAGGGAGGTCAGTGGTCTGCACCCTTTGATGTCAGTGTACCCACAGTGACCAAATGTTTTCCATCAGGCATCGAGCCCAGGCATAGCCTGTCCCCTGGCTTTAAAACCAAAACTAGTGCTCGCTTCTGTGATCCAACAGTGGCTCTTGGATATGGTGCCTCTGGACAACTCAGTAACTTATATTCATCTAAAAGGACAGACCAAATCCCAAAAGGTCCAATCTTCACCACTTACCAACTATTCATCACATTGTCTCTTCAGAAATCTGAAAAAGGTCCACCAACCTACTTATTAAAACAAGCCTAACCGCTTGAACTTCAGGATTATAGGTTTCCTGACAAAACTGCTCTTAAAAACACATGCAAAGTTCTATTATCATCTAATTACAATGTATATACAGCTCTATAATAATGTGTGTGTTCTGGAATAAAAAAAAGTTTCAATGTCTTTTGTCTACCACTGAAACAAGCAGAAACAAGACAACCTTCCATATAAAATTTAAAAAATAAAGATCCCAGAATCCCTTCACACAGCCTTTATACATCTCCAATGGAGGTGAGAGGAGCGAGGCAAAATGCAGGCAGAACATATATGGTCATCCCCAGACTTTCTTACTATATAAAGGAGAAATTAATAAAAGAAGAAAAAAGAAATACCACACAGCATTTTCTTTCCCCACCATAATTTTTCAATTTTCTTTAGAGAAATGCCAGCCAATGACTAATTAGAAACATATCCTTTGTTATCCCAATGGGAAGATGTACACAAATAATTTTAAAGAACACATGTTAATGAGAACTTAAAAAAAAGAAAAGAAAATGTAATCTGGAACTCTGGTTTCTCTTCAGTGTAAAACAAAATTCCCTTCTTTAAAACTATTCTTATTGTTAGTGAAACAACACAGAGAGAGTCCAACAACAAAAAGTTAAGTGTCCACCCAGCCAGCACCCTCAACTGAAGGTGCCCTGTTCTTATGATGAAATTAGCACCAAAATCTCAGACTTCTATGAACCCTGAATTCAAACAAGACAGACAAAAACTCAGTTACAGAAGAGGAATTCGTTTTACATCTCTTTGTTTTCAAGGGGGAAAAATAATTCCTTTCAAAGTGAGTACATAGCTTTTGCAATTTTCAACACTGTGTTTTCCATAAGAAAACCAGCTGGAGCCTTTTTTGTGGTACCAGGGATCAAACTCAGGATCTTGTGCTTGCGAGGCAGGCGCCGTACCACTGAGCTAAATCCCCGGCCCTGGAGCCTTTTTACCTGGTATATAACACCATGAATGAGAATATTTCTGGGATCAAATCTTGACTGCCTATTCACCAACATAGAGAGCCAGAAGCCACCTGCTTAAAAAGTGGTTTGGTTTTAGAGAATGAAGAGAACTATCAGATATGAGTCTGAGCAAAAAACAAATTTGAGGGGCTGAGGATGTAGCTCTGTGGTAAATGCATGCTTAGCATGCACAAGGCCCTGGATTCCATCCCCAGCCCCATAAAAATTGTTTTAATTAAAATAAAATTTTAAGATGCTAACACACCACGGTTTCAGCACCTACAGCATTCCGAGCTGTGTCTTGAAATGCCAGCCTGCCCTGTGTTAACCAGGTGCTCCTCTTGGTGGAATGAGCATCAAGCCAGGGTCACAGAACACTTTTTTTCATGCAAAGGGTCTGGTCAGGGAAAAGAGAATCAGGCATGGCCTATGTCGTATCAAATAAGCTCCTTTTTAGGAAAAACCCTTAAGTATTTCCAAAAAAACCTGATGGCTCCATATTTTAATGTTCCAGCAATTTTATTTCTCCATCTGTAAGAAACACAATAATGTTTCACAACTCACTGTATATTTTCAAATGCTAGAAATCATTTGTATTGCCCCATAAGGACATGATTTTAAACATACTTTTGTCTACAACAGAAAATGGCCATAATGATGAAAATATTTTTTGATAAAACACTTTCTGAACATTATTTCTCCCCAAAAGGATCATAACAACAACTACCAAGGAAAACAAAGGATTCTCATATTTTGAAGCAAAAAGTACTAACCATGCATATTCATAGCTTATCAAGCATATAAATCAAATACAGTAGGGGCAAGATAACCTATGAAGTGGTTAAAATGCTGTCTTGCCTCTATGTGGTTAGTGAACCCATGTTTTTTCAATGCTAAATTTACAAACTGTATTTGTTAAACTGTATTTCATACTTTAAATCTCAAGTCTGTACCTTACACTGCTTTGGGATGATTTACTCGAGACATTTGGGGTCACAGTATAAGTTTTTTGCTCTCACTAAATCTAAATCATGCTTCTCAAAAGATTCTGTACACATAAAAGAAACACATGGCATGTGTTACCAATCCTCCCTAGAGGAACCTAAACACCCTCAGAGCAGCCTTTCTCCTGTCCATCCATAAATTGAGATTCTCCTCCAAAAAGAAAGGGACTGGATTCACACACTGCATGAGACACAAACTAATTAACCAAAAGAGCTCCAAACTTTTTCTGTTACCATTCATTGCCAAATGTCCTGAATTTGTTTTGTTGAAACAAACGTTTTCAACCAACAGATACACTAAAAAAATCAAACTAATTTCAGCAGTAAATTGGGAGGAATGAAGTTGACAGCGAAGTATGAATTTCCCCAAATCTTTTTTCCAGTCAATCTACATCTAAGGGATCAGTTCTACATTTAATTCGAAGTATGCCAGGACAACAGTGGCCCACCAGGAAACTAAAGGATCTACAAGGGCCGGGCTGTTCCTGGGCCTGGGAGGATTGCTGGACAGCCAGACAATGAAAAGCTCCCCAGAGGCCACTAATTCAGGCCCGGGGGCTGCGCAGGGGGCTAGAGAAAGAAGAAGGGGAAGAGAGCTTCTTTTCTCGACCAAAGCCACGATCAGCAGCTGGCTCCTCGGGACAGGGTGGCCTGACCTCGGGACTCGGCCTCTAGGTCCCTACTCACCGGGGAAGGGGCCCCAGGAAAGAATGGAAACTTCCTGGTTTGGGCATTATGGGTAGGGGGCAAAACGGCCTCCCCCAGCCATTACAGGTATCCACTGGAGTCAAGTGACCGAGGAAGGGGCCCCTTTCCGCACCTCTGCTGTGGGTGGGTGGGGTCACAGAGTAGGGACCCCACAGGACAGCCACCCTTTCGAGAGGCTCCCAACATACGGGGTCACGGGGCTCTTGGAGCCACAGTTTAAACCGGGATCCGGCTGAGGGGGAATAAGGGGCGTCAAAGTTCCCAGCGCGGGCGCAGCCTGGCACCGGCACCCAGGAGTTGCCGCAGCGCCCCAATCCGGAGGGGTCCCGCGAAGGGGGTACAGGCGCGGGGGGGGGCGCCAAAATGGAGAAGGAGGGCGGGGGACAGCAGAGTTGGGGAGGCGAGGACCCGGCCCCCAGGAGGGGCTCCCGAGGCCAGGGGCGCGACAGGCCCGCGCGGCTCACCTTCCTGTGCTTCTCCTTGTAGGGAAGCGCCAACCACGGCATGTCCCGCACGAAGTCCTGCCACTGCCGCTGGTCCTGGTCCGAGGACACGAAGACGATCTCCAGGCGACGCCGTGGGTCAGGCTCCGCGGCAGCCCCGGCCCCCGGCCCCGGCCCAGCCCCGGCCCCGGGCCCGGCCGCCGTGTCCCCCCGCAGGCGGCTGTAAAAGGCGGCCAGGCTGGCGCTGAGCTGCGCGCAGGGGGCGCTCAGGCTGCAGCCGAAGTAGAGCCCGAGCAGCGAGATGCCGCGGGCGCCCAGCGAGTGCACGTCCACTTCTTCACCGCTGCCCGTCACTAGCTTCTCTCCCAGCAGCTCCTCCAGGAAGCCCGACATCCTGGCCCACCGCAGCCCCGGCACGCGGGCGGGCGGGCAGGCAGGCGGCTGCTACCCGGTTCCCTGGGTCAGCGCGGCGGGAGGAAGCAGCGGCGGCGACGGCAGCAGCGGGGTGCGTGCGAGAGCAAAGCCCGCCCGCTCGGCCCCGCCCTCCTCCCGCCCTGCCCCGCCCCCGTGGCCCCCCGTGGCTCCTGGCCAGGGCAGGGTCCGCCCAGGCGAGTCCTCGCGATGTGCGCCGGGGCTCAGGCTTACGGTGCGTGCCCAGGGTGAGAAACCTGACCCGAAATCCCTGCAGTGACCAGCTGCCCGGGTTCTAAGCGTTAGGCAGAGGGGTCCGCTGAGCCAGCGCTTTCGGAGGGTGCGGGCCGTGCTGAGAGCCACACGACTGCCCCCATTTCCTCTCTCTTCTCCAATCCTAAATTCTCTCCAGACTTCTCCAAAGCTCTCACCCTCCAGCCCCCCAAATTTTGTACCCGTTCTTGTTCCTTCTCCACACTCTCTTCAAACAGAGCGTAATCTTTAAACCACTTGGGACGCCACTGGTTTGGGTATTATGGGTAGGGGACTAGATCTGACCTCTGACCTCTTAAAATTCATAAGATTTAGTGTCATCACCATTGTAATCAGGTTATCAGACTAGGTCTTGATCAGCAGTTATTTCTCTGTGTGCAGTTTTGTGCTTTCTATTATGAGTGGGCTGGAGGACACCACCTCTTTTTCTTGTAGTTTCTGATGGGGCGATACACTTGTGGGTCGCTGTGTAGGATTTCAATCCACAGGTCGTTGCAAGCATTCCCCATCAGCGAATAGCTGTCTTCCATCTCCACAAACGTATGCAGTAGATGCTTGCTGCAGCTGTAAAGCAGTGGTATCTTCTATCTTGACTTGGCTCCATAGCCTGTATCAAATGTACTGCTAGCAGAAATTTTCTAGGACTTTTTTTTTTTTTACCAGCTGGCAAGATGTTCCAGGTGCATTGGGATAACCTCTATTGAATAGGCATGATCTGTAGCAAGTCTTCCTACGTCCTCGCCATCTCTACTCACACACTTAACAAAAATGTACAGCATGCCCACTATCAAAGGAGACCTCTGTGTTGAGCCAGGTGTGGTGGAGCAGCACTCGGAAAGCTGAAGCAGGAGGATCTGGGGCCAGTCGGGGCTACTAATGAGTTCAAGGCCAGCCTGAACTACAAAGCAAGACCCTTTCTCAACCCCCCCCCCCCGCCCAAGACCTCTGTGTGTGTCAGCTTAGCTACTAGTGACAAAAAACACACACACACACTCACCCTCAACCCTTCTCCACTGCTTTGGAAGTTATTCTTGGGCATCTACTGCCATCTAATGGGAAGAATGAAAAAGAAAAAAGTCTACCTAGAGTCCAAGGTGTGAAAAGAGACATGCACACAGAGACCAGTTAAGCCTCAGAACATAACTGCAAACTGGAAGCTTTTGACACAAGTATAAATTTCCATGCCCTAAGGTTGTCAATTTGTCTAGAGTAGAACAAGAATCGCTTCTCAGCCTTTTGGCTAAGATCAAGTATAGAGTAGAACAAGAAACTGTGCAGGTGGGCCGGGGATTTAGCTCAGTGGTTTCGCCGCCTGCTGCGCAAGCACAAGGACCTGAGTTCGATCCCCAGTACCAAAAAAAAAAAGAAATTGTGCAGGTTTTCAGCTCAGTGAAATGTTACCACAAACAGGTGAAAGAGGTGGAGATGGAGGCCAAAAGTGGACTGGAAAACTCTACAAATATACTGTATATATATTCTTAGTAATCACCTAATATTGCTCACTTCACACATAGGATCACTAGATTGCAGGCTGTCTTTAAGCGGGCAAGAATCCTATGGAGAATTTCATGTTAATTCTTAGGAGAGTGTCATGTTTAAAATTCTGGCCACTGCAGAGAAAATACTATAAAACACAGAGAAGCATCACTTTTTAGTGCGAACATTTTAAGCCTATTAAGTTTTTAGGTAGCTTTTTAAATCCTCTAAATGGGTTAAGATGTATTATCTTCTCATCCAGATCATATTTGAAATACCCCTGGGTGAGTGTGGGTTAGGTATGATTGAAAGCAAGTTAGATGGACAAATTCCTACACTCTGCCACTTTCAAATCAACACTAAAGAAATCTAAAAGGACTGTCAGCATTTACATCTTATGGAAGCCAAATAACAAAGTATTTTTGTCTTGTTTTTGAGCCAGGGTCTTGCTATGTAGTCCAGGCTGGCCTTGAACTTGCTATGCGTCTCAGGCTGATCTCAAACTCAGGATCCTTCTGCCTCAGCTTCCCAGTTAGAGGTGTGCACCACCACAACCAGCTAAGGACAAAGTATTAGAGTGGAGGGAGTTGAAGGAATTTGGAGGATAGCAAATTTGGGGAAATGGTCAAGTCATAGAGTACTTAGCTTTGGTATACTAGGTTCAAGTCTGATATAAAAAGGTGGTTTGTTCAGCATTTTACTTTTATTATTTTACAGGAAAGCACATTCTACTGGAGTGTGTCCAAACCAGCATCTACCACCTGAGAAAGTGAGAGTTTGAACATACTGCACATGAAATATAAATAAAATGTAGAGAACTGTTGGTACAGCAGGCCTGGGTTAGAAGCCAAATTATCACAGCTGCCTTTTAAAGGAGTGTGGAAAGAGGAGATTTGCAATGGAAATGATTCCAAAATCATAATTCTTCTGGGCGTTTGTTACAAGAAGCCCAAGGAGACTCATGTGGCTTCCCATAAAGAATTAGCCAACATCCTTTGGCCTGAGGAAAGTACTACTCTGTTTATGCAATAGAAGAGACTCACTTAAAAAGATTGTCCCTATTGGTATTTACATAGTTATGTTACATGAATTGACTATCTAGTCTACAAAGTATTGTTTTATGTTTTCTTTTCTTTTCTTGTTTCTTTTTGGTACTGGGGATCGAACTCAGGACCCTGCACTTACAAGGCAGGCACCGGAACCACTGAGCTAAATCCCTAGCCCTACAAACTATTGTTTTAAAATATGTATTAAGGAACCACAGATGTGTGATATTGTGAAGAATATAAACATGAGCCTTCCTTTGAGAAATTCATTTAAGTCACATGATATAAAACAAAACACATACAGAACAAAACATGTATTTGTCACTCTTAAGATTCATAAGTCATAGTCCTTAATCTTCCCAGAGTAGCACATGTACACATATACATATTGATTGCTATATTGGAGGAATTAGGAAAAACCAGAAAAAGACTAATTGTGGATCAGTAAGAATGAAATTATGACACATTTATAATTTGAAACACAATCTGGTCACTGAAAATAATTAAGGAGGTTTTTATATATACTGTTTAGTGCGGGTTTTCTAGAGAAACAGAAGATATTTATTACAAGGAATTGACTCATGCAATTACGGAACCTGAGAAGTCCTAGCCACAGTCAGCCAGCTGGAGACCCAGGAGATCCAATGGTATAGTTCTAGTCCAAGTCCAAAGGTCTGACCCATTAGTGACACTGGCCAGCACGGGGACTCCTTTATTTGTCTGTTGACTCAGAAGAAGTCCAATATGGCCAGGCAGAAGTCTAAATTTCTAGTTCAATGAAGATTGTTTTATCTCCTAGTGGAATCACTTTTCCTTCTGGAACTAAGACCCTAGGCAGACAGAGCACAAGGTTGTGAGGACAAGAAGCAAAAACTTGTACTAGACTGCCAGGAACCCTGCTCCACCCAACCCGCGCGATGCCTGCCCACTGGCGACCAGCCAGAAGGTGAGGACCCCTCGCCACTTGCCATGCCCACAGGGGCAATGCACTTAGCCTTGTGGGCCCCTGCAGCAAGACACCCCACCCCACTCCTCTGGCCTCCTGGCTGTGCAGCTCCCTCATTCCACACTACAGAGGCACAGGGAGTTATAAAGGCCATTGTCCTGACCTCCAGAAGATAGAGCAGAAGTGAGTAACAGAAAGAGGGCCTCTCTCAGGCTCCTCAATGAAAACTGAAGCCTACTGGAAAAGTGAAGAGAATCTCTGCAATAAAGGCACACCAGACCACCATACTTAGTAAATTGGAGGGATCATCACCTCCCATCGGAACTTGGACTATCTTCAGGGGAAAGGCACCTGGAACCTGCAGTAGAACCTTGCAGAGTTCAACCCTGCAAGAGGACAGGGAGCTCAACTTGGGACTTGCAGCCAGAAATCTGCCTGAATCTCACGAGTCTGCTACTGGCTTGCTGAGACTCACTGATGTATATCTGTACACAACTGCCCACATTGTCTGTTGTAACAGCAGAGACACACCCTGAAGGAGGCCCTTCATTTTTATTTTTTGTTATTTGCAAAAATTTTTTTTCTCTTATTTTTAATTTTTATTTTTTCTACTCTTTTCAAATTTCTATTTTTCTGGTTTTTTCTTTCTTTTCTCTTTTCTTTCTCTCTCTCTCACTCATTCTCTCGCTGCCCCACATTGTTCTTCATCTCCATTTTTGTTCCTATTCTGGACCTAATTCGGATTTCTTCTTTATTTTTCTTCTCTTTTTCCTTCTCTCGATTACCATTAGTTTTTTTGTTGTTGCTTTTTGGGGGGTTTTGGTACCAGGGATCAAACTCGGGACCTTGAGCTTTCAAGGCAGGTGATGGAACCACTGATCTGAATCCCTGGCCCGATTATCATTAGTTTTAAAGGAAAATAAGTACAGTTTCTAGCCTCCCTATTGCTGGTAGGTTGTTCTCTTCTCATCTCTGTTCTTTCATTCTGTCTTTTCCTCTTGTCGTCAACAGTTTCTTAGAGTTTGTGTGATCTTTCAGTGTCGTCTGGCCTCACTGCTAACCTTTCCCTATCCTTCTACCTATCTATCCCTCCCTCCCCAACTCCTAACTCCCCATTCCGAAGGGTAAAGTTGGTATATTGAAGAGTTTCTTCACTATAAACATATGTTGGGCTCGTCCTTGATTTTGATTTAATTCACACAGTTAAAGGTGATAGATTAATAACTACCACAACTGTCATTTTCTAAGATGTGCTTGATGCTATGGTGTTGCTGATTGTATTACTTGGGTTAAGGTGTTGTGATTGATCTAATCAGTTGTCCTTCCTAGTATAATGAAACTAAGACAAAAAAGAAAAGAAAATAAGACAGCCTCATTGCCATTAGAGACTCAAAACCTAAAGACCAGCTATATCTGGAAGATACCTCTGAGAAGCAATCATTCCATTACAAGCAACAAAGATACTTACAATAAGCAGTTTCGAAGTGTCAACCCAGGAATTAAACCAAGGACAGTAGCAAACACAAAAATGAGAAGACATTTAAGCAAGGCACAAACTCAGACTTCCATCCCACCAAGGGTAAATTCTGGGGGAAATAAGGTGGAAAAGTCTGATAATCAACCACCTGGACACCCTGAACTGATAGCACAGGAAGTAATAAAACAGATGAATGAGGCCCTAGAAAAATTCAAAACAGAAATAATTTCCCAGATAACTATAGAGATGGTGAGCAGAGTAAAAGATATGATGAGAAGCTGTAGAACAGAAACAGATAAAAAAATAGATGAGCTCAGAAACATGCTAGAAGCCATGAATGCCCAGCATAATAAAGAAATGGAAACCATGATCGCCCAACATAAGAAAGAAATGGAATCCATGAAACAGATTCAAACAGATATCCAGGAGATTAAAAACTCCACTGAAAGTATGCACAGCAGATTAAGGGAATGTGAAGATAGAATATCAGATATAGAAGGCAGGATTGAGGTTAATGACCATGAAACAGAGATTTCTTAAAAATAGTAAGGGACCATGAGAAATCAATCCAGCAGCTGCTAGATGATACAAAAAAGAATAACATAAGACTGATAGGAGTCCATGAAAAAGCAGGAGAAATTACAATTGACATTAAAAAAAACTGTTCACAGAAGTAATAGAAAACTTCCCAGACAGAGGTAGAGAACTGGACATATAGATAAGTGAGGCATATAGAACTCCAACTAGCCACGATCAAAAAAAATCTACACCTACACATATAATAGTCAGGATCCCAGAAAACCAACAGAAGAACAAAATCCTACAAGCAGTTAGAGAAAAGAAACAAATCACCTACAAAGGAAAGCCCATCAGAATCATAGCAGACTTCTCAACACAAACCCTCAAGTCAAGGAGAGCCTGGAGTGAAGTATTTCAAGCCCTAAAAGAAAATAACTTCCAACCTAGACTGTTGTGGCCTGCAAAATTATCTTTCAAAATCGATGGAGAAATTAGATACTTCCACGACAAACAACACCTGAGAAATTTCATGAACACCAAACCAGCACTCCAAATAATTCTAAACAATATCCTAGAAAAAGACAATGATGGTCACATCTCCATGAGGCCCAACAGAGCAAAGCCACCAGGCAAGGCAAGAAACTAAAGGGAAAGGGGGAAAAATAAAAAATAAAGCAGCCAACAACAGTAAGACATCATGACAAGGATGACTCAATATCTATCAATTATAACCATCAATGTTAATGGCCTTAATTCACAAATCAAAAGAAATAGACTAGAAGAATGGATTAAGAAGCAAAATCCAGGGCTGGGGATTTAGCTCAGTGGTGCCGCCACCTGCCTTGCAAGCATAGAGTCCCCAGTACCGCCCCCCTCAAAAAGAAGCAAAATCCAACAACATGCTGTATACAAGAAACACACCTAATTCAAAAAGACATTCATAGATGGAAAGTAAAAGGATGGAAAATAGTTCTCCATG
Source organism: Heterocephalus glaber (assembly GCF_053883595.1). Taxonomy (NCBI): domain Eukaryota; kingdom Metazoa; phylum Chordata; class Mammalia; order Rodentia; family Bathyergidae; genus Heterocephalus; species Heterocephalus glaber. The sequence continues at coordinate 12,559,095 of NW_028258351.1, read as the reverse complement.
TGACAGGAACCTGGAAAAAAGCAGGGGTAGCAATCTTATTTTCAGACAAAATTGATTTCAAACCAAAACTAATTAAGAGAGACAAAGATGGTCATTACATCCTTGTGAAGGGAACAATCCAAGAGGAAGAGATGACAATCATAAATATATATGCACCAAATACAAATGCCCCCAACTATATAAAACAAATATTAATGGACATGAAAAAACCAAATAGCCACTAATACAACTGTAGTGGGGGGCCTCAGTACCCCACTATCACAAATAGACAGATCATCTAGACAAAAAGTTAACAAGGAAATTCTAGAACTGAACCAAACTATTGAACAAATGGATTTAATAGATGTTTACAGAGTGTTCCACCCCACAAAATCAGAATACACATTCTTTTTGGCTGCACACGGGTCATTCTCCAAAATAGACCACATGCTAGCTCATAGGACATGTCTAAGTAAATGTAAAAGAGTCGAAGTTACCGCCTGTATGTTATCAGACCATAGTGCAATAAAATTGCAGATCAATAACATAAGAAACCGCAAAACCCCCACAAACTCATGGAAATTTAATAACACCCTCCTGAACAACCAATGGGTTGCAGAGGAAATTGAAGAAGAAACTAGACAGTTTCTACTAGTAAATGATAATGCCAGTACAACATACAGGAATCTATGGGACACAAGGAAAGCAGTTCTACAAGGGAAATTCGTAGCAGTGAATGCCCATATTAGGAAAACAGAGAACTCAAATTAACAACCTAATGCAGAACCTCAAGCTCCTAGAAAAAGAAAAGCATTACAAATCCAAAGCTCCTTCAAGAGAGGAAATTATAAAGATCAGAGCAGAAATCAATGGAATGGAGACTAAAAGAATGATACAAAAAATAATCAATGAATCAAAGAGTTGGTTTTTTGAAAGAATAAATAAAATCGATAAATCTTTAGCCAACCTTATCAGAAAAAGGAAAGAAAAGGCTCAAATCCATGTGATTAAGAACAAAAAAGGTGAAGTCACAACAGATCAAGCAGAAATCCAGAGCATCATCAATACCTACTTCGAGAACCTGTACTCTAATAAAATAGAAAACACAGAAGAAATGGACAGATTCCTAGATACATACAAATTGCCAAAGTTAAATGAAGAAGATATAGAAATTCTAAACACCCCAATTACAATGAGTGAAATTGAAAATGTAATAAAAAATTTACCAACAAAGAAAAGCCCAGGTCCTGATGGCTTCACTGCTGAATTCTACATGACATTTAAAGAAGAACTATTGCCATTACTCTTTAAACTCATCAATGAAATTGAAAGGGAAATAATACTTTCAAATTCATTCCTGGCCGGGGGATTTAGCTCAGTGGTTCCACCGCCTGCCTTGTAAGCACAAGGACCCGAGTTCGATCCCCAGTACCAAAACAAAACAAAACAAAACAAAAAAACGCAAATTCATTCCTGGAAGCAAGTGTTACTTTGATTCCAAAACCAGGGAAAGACCCAACCCAAAAAGAGAACTACAGGCCAATCTCCCTAATGAACACAGATGGAGAAATCCTCAACAAGATACTGGCAAACAGAATACAGAGGGTCATCAAGAAGATCATACACCATGACCAAGTCAGATTTATCCTATGGATGCAGGCATGGTTCAACACACGTATATCAATAAATGTAATACACTATATTAACAGAGCCAAGGACAAAAACCACATGATCATCTCAATAGATGCAGAAAAAGCATTCGACAATATCCAACACCCATTCATGATAAAAACCCTACAGAAAATTGGAATAGGTCTTTATCTCAACCTGATTAAGGCTATCTATGAAAAACCAACAGCCAACATCATACTATACAGTCAAAAACTGAAAGCTTTCATGCTAAAATCAGGAACAAGACAAGGATACCCACTATCATCACTCCTGTTCAATATAGTTCTGGAAATATAAGCCACAGCAATTAGAAAAGAGAAAGAAATAAAAGGAATAAAGATAGGAAAGGAAGAAGTGAAACTGTCATTATTTGCTGATGATATGATACTTTACATAGAAGACCCAAAAAACTCTGCCAAAAGACTTCTAGACTTAATTGACAAAGATTCAGTAGAGTAGCTGGATACAAGGTCAACACTCAAAAAACAATAGCCTTCTTACACACAAACAGACTCACTGAGAGAGAAATTAGGGAAATAATTCCTTTTATAATAGCATCCAAAAAAATGAAATATCTAGGAATCAATCTAACAAAAGAAGCAAAAGGCCTCTACACTGAAAACTTACAGTACTCTGAAAAAAGAGATCGAAGAGGATATAAGAAAATGGAAAGACATCCCTTGTTCCTGGGTAGGAAGAACCAATATAGTGAAAATGGCTATACTTCCAAAATTGCTATATAGATTTAATGCAATACCAATTGAAATTCCAACAATACGTTTCACAGAACTAAAGAAAACAATCCAAAAATTCATTTGGAATCAGAACAGACCTAGAATAGCAAAAGCAATTCTAGCCAACAGAGACATGGCTGGGGGTATCACAATCCCCAACTTGAAATTATACTACAAAGCTACTGTGATAAAAACAGCATGGTACTGGCAAAGAAACAGACCCAAAGATCAGTGGAATAGATTAGAAGATGCAGAAACAACTCCAGACATACTCAGCCACCTCATCTTTGACAAAGGAGCCAACCATCCACATTAGAGGAAAGATAGCCTATTTGATAAATGGTGTTGGAAAAACTGGATTTCAACCTGCCAAAGATTAAAACTAGACCCATACCTATCACCATGCACTAAACTAAGATTGAAGTGGATTAAAGATCTAAATATTAAAACAGAAACACTAAACTTGCTGGAAGATAAGTTAGGTAGAACTCGAAGACATTGGCATAGGAAAAGACTTTATGAACAAAACCTCAGTAGCATGGGAACTAGCACAAAGAATCAACAACTGAGATCTCATCTTATTAAAAAGCTTCTGCACTGCAAGAAAAACCACCAACAGAGTGAAGAGACAACCTACAATGTGGGGGGAAATTTTAGGAGCTGTACCTCAGACAAAGGACTACTATCTAAAATATATAAAGAACTGAAAAAAATCAGACCCCCAAATTCAAAGACCCAATTCAAAAATGGGCATCTGTGACAACCTACAATGTGGGAAGAAATTTTTAGCAGCTGGACCTCAGACAAAGGTCTACTATCAAGACTATATAAAGAACTGAAAAAAATCAGACCCCCCCAAATTCAAAGACCCAATTCAAAAATGGGCATCCGAAATGAACAGACATTTCTCAGACAAAGAAGTAAAAACAGCAAATAAATATATGAAAAAATGCTCAACATCACTGGTCATTCGAGAGATGCAGATGAAAACAACACTGAGATTCCACCTCACCCCACAAAGAATGGCTGCTATCAAGAAATCAACCAATAACAAATCCTGGTGGGGGTGTGGGGAGAAAGGAACCCTTCTCCATTGTTGGTGGGAATGTAGATTGGTGCAACCACTGTGGAAATCAGTATGGAGATACCTCAAAGAACTAGGATGAGAGGTCCCATTTGACCCAGCTATTCCTCTACTGGGAATATTCCCCAAAGAATTAAAAGAATCATACCACAGTGATATATGTGCACCTATGTTTATAGTGGCACAGTTTGTAATAGCTAAAGCTTGGAAACAGCCCAAGTGCCCATCGACTGGAAACTGGATAAAGAAGATGTAGGTTTTTTTATAAAATGGAGCACTACTCAGCCATAAAGAACGAGAAACTAGAGTCATTTAGAGCTAAATGGATGCATATTGAGGCCATACTTTTTTTTTTTTTTTTTTTTGGTACCGGGGATTGAACTCCGGTCCTTGCACTTGCACAGCAGGTGGTGAAACCACTGAGTTAAATCCCTGGCCCTGAGGCCATACTCTTAAGTGAAATAAATAGGACACACATGTGTAAATACCAAATAGTTTCTCTAGTGTGAGAAACTGAAAGTGTAACTAAGGATTAAAATGATTAAAACGAGTAATTGATAATTTGAAATACGAAGAAAAGGTCCAAAGGGGTAGGGGAAGGGGGAGGGGAAGGGGAAAAGAAAGAAGGGAAAGGAAAAATTACGAGAAAAGAAAAAAATGGAAACAAAGTCTTTGTAAATAGGGAAGGGTGGAGGGGGGAATGGAGCACAGGGAATGGGGAAAAAATATGAACCAAGATACATCATGTACAAGTACAAGCACTCAATGATAAATGTGAACGTACTGTACACCTAAAATGTACCAATAAAAGAATTTAAGCAAAAAACAAAACAAAACAACAACAACAACAACAAAACTTGTACTAGTGGGTCACTAGCCTAGTAAGTGTTGGTACTCCCATTTCACACTAGACCCAAGAGCCCTGCAAGAGGATAAACAGAATCATATATTAGATATTGATTCAGAGCATATACATCCTTCTGGAGAACTCTGACCTGCAAGGTTTTACCACTTATCTGGTGATGTAACTTGTGTTTTCAAAAGACCAGTTCACTCTTCTATCAAACCAGCTACTTCAGAATGGTGGGGAACATAGTAAGATCAGTGAACTTCACCAGCACAGGGCCATTGCCACATTTTGCTGTGAAGAATCTACCGGTCAGAAGCAATGCTGAGTAGAATACCATAACTGTGGATAAGGCATTCTGCAAGTTCATAAATGGTCACTCTGGCAGAAGCACTGCATACATAGAAGGCAAATCTCTATCCAGATTAAATGTCTATTTGAAGCTGGGCATAGTAGTTTATGCCTGTAGTCCTAGCACTCATGAAGCAGAGGAAGGAGGATAACCACAAATTCAAAGCCAGCCTGGGCTATATAGTGAGTTCAAGGGCAGCCTGAACTACATAGCAAGACCCTGTCTCAAAAAAAAAAATCTATTCCAGTAAGGACAAGATGCTGCCCCTCCCATGATGAAAGCAGTCCAGCGTCATTAATCTGCCACTAATTCGCTGAGTGCTCACTTTGAGGAATGGTCCTATATGGGGACTCAGCTGTGTCATGTCAGGTCACCCTCAGTGAAAAGTCCATGTTGCTGACTTCATGTCCTTCATCCCTGCCACCATGGCCACTGTGTGCATAAGCCTGGTAGGTGTGACAGGGGTGACTGTGAGGTAGGATAGAAAAAATTAAAAATAGGTTTAAAATAAAAAGACAAGGAAATCATAACTAAAAATGATACTTTTAGGAATACTGCAACTTTCAGGATGCAACCAAAGTTATCCAATATCAGGTTTTCTTTGGTTAAATTTAGGCTCATTCCCTTTCAGACTCATCACGCCCAAAGTTCCTCAGGAAAAAAAAATATTTTGAGGGCCGGGGATTTAGCTCAGTGGTTTTGCCGCCTGCTGTGCAAGCGCAAGGACCTGAGTTCGATCCCCGGTACAAAAAAAAAAAATATTTTGAGGCAGTGTCTCACTATGTAGCTCAGGCTGGCCTTGAACTCACTATGTAGCCTAGGGTGGCCTGGAACTCACAGCTATCCTCCTGAGTGCTAAATTACATATGCCTGGCCCCTCAGAAATATTAAAGTTCATAAATTGGCTTCATTAAAAAAATAAAGAGCAGAAACCTAATCCTAAGATAAAGAAATGGGTTGAGAAAGTCCAAAGAATGTTTAAATTACCTATTCAAAAAACAAAAACAAGGGCCAGGGATTTAGCTCAGTGGTTCTGGCGCCTGCCTTGCAAGCGCAAGGTCCCAAGTTTGATCCCCAGGACCAAAAAACAAACAAAAACAAAAAACCTGGGCCCATACCTATAAAATGGGCAAGTACCCTTCTTAGAGTGTGGGCTGCCTTTTCCTAGAGTTTCTACACCTTCAAGAGAATCCTAAATGAAAAAAAAGAGAGAACCATAAATGTTCCCTGTTCCAGAAAATAGTCTGTCTCTCTCTCTCTCTCTCTCTCTCTCTCTCTCTCTCTCTCTCTCTCTCCTCTCTCTCTCTGTTTCTCGGGTCCACACTCTATTTTTTTGAGTGTATACCTTTTAATTTCTGCCTAATAAAACCCTTCCTGTGTCTCTTACTGTCTCGTTCTAAAAATTCTTTTTCCCAATGACAGTTAGCAAACAAACTTATTCTACAAAAAGGGTGGGTTAGGATCCTTATTTCATCTTCTGAGACATCCTCAGACCCAGGTGAATGAAGAGGCTGACCCGCACTCACAGAATGGTCATCTTATCTACTCAGTTAAATCTTCCTCTGCTGAGGTTGCTCTTTGGTGAGAACTCATAGATATAAATATCTATATTTTTTTGCACAGAGAGGGCCTTGTCACCAATTTTTTTATGATGGTCCTTCCAAGGCTCTGGTCATCCAGTGAAACGACTGGCTATAACCCATATATAATCACACATCTGACCATTCTTCCTTCCAAGTAAATGACCAAGGAGGTGTACTGATCAAACTTTTGCCTCTGAAAGGATTTCTCATCATCACTCTCCTCAGGAATGTCCCAGAAAAAGGGCTTTAGTAGAGCAGTCCACTTGAGGGGTGCTTGCATATCATACAGAGCCATCTGTAAACCAGAACACAGGTCTCCTCTTCCTGTCTGCCGTTCATAGGGAACTCCCCATAAGGCTGCTGATGTGCTGGATCATATGGCCCAAGTGGCAGAGCAGCTTGTATAACAGCCTGAATCTGATGCAGGGCCTTCTCTTGTCTGGGTCCCACTCACAACTAGCAGCTTAGGCCTAGGTGTGTAGCTCATTGGTAGAGCATGTGCTTAGCATGCAAGTAGACCTGGGTTCAAATTAAAGCACCAAAAGAAAACAAAAACAAAACAAAAAATTAGCAGTTTTTCAGGTCATTTGATAAATATGAATTACAAGTCCAAATGAAGAATATGTTACTTTCTAAATACTTGAATACCCCATAGCCCAGTTAAGTTGATATATAATATTAAACACCACATACACTAATATAGATTAGCCCTGAAATTTAACACAAGAGAAAGGTGCAGAATATGCAAGATACACTAAACTACTGATTGTAATTTTTTTTTTTTGGTACTGGGGTTTGAACTCAGGACCTTGTGCTTGCAAGGCAGGCAGCAGAACCACTGAGCTAAATCCCTGGCCACATCTTATTTCTTTTTACATCCCCTACCTCCTTCTTTGCCTTCCCTTCATTTGTTAGTTCCCTTCCCTCCATCCATTAGTCCCCTTCCCATCTGCCAAAAATCTATCTTGCTATTTTCTACTGTCTATCTTTTATTTTGCTCTTGTAATTTTTTTATGCTAAGAGCGCTAGAGCTCTACCATTGAGCTACAAACGAATCATTTTTTATAATTTTTTTAAGTAGAGAAAAACATTCACATACAACTATAATGTTTATATATGCATGAAATATATTTGGAAAGACATTTTAGAAGTATTAACAGTTGCTAGGGGAAGGGAACTGAAAGACTAGGAATGGATGTGAGAAAATTTTGAAGGTATGATTACTGTCCAGGAAGAAAACAGTTTTTGAATTTTTGAGTAAGAATTTATTCAAAGGATAAGAGAAAAGAATATTTGGGCTGGGGATTTAGCTCAGTAGTGCTGTGCCTGCCTCGAAAGTGCAAGCAAGGTCCTGGGTTCAATCCTCAGTACCAGGAAAAAAAAAAAGAGAAAAGAATATTTAAAGTACAGCAAGAGAGCTCAGAATAAAAGACACACACATACAAAGACTTAAACATAAAAAAAGCAAATTCTAGCCAGATGTGGTGGCACATGGCTATAATACCAACACTTGGGAGGCTGAGGCAGGAGGATTGAGGCAAGTTTGCAGCTTGCCTGGGCTACATAGTGAGTTCAACGCCAGCCTGGGCTACACAGTGAGACCTTGTCTCAGAAAAAAAAAAATCAAATTTCATTATAACCAATCTGTTCGAATAAAATGACTCTTCTGATCCTTGGAGACTTGGGAAAAGTTTTCTAAGTCCACTTAAAAAAATCATTGACAATAAAAATCATTTCAACAACATTAGAATAAAAATTGATTCAAACAAAAAATATTAGCTCATTTAATCAGAGTTCCCTGAAAAAGATTTTACCTGTAGATTAATACTACATTGCAGTGGGCTGGGGATTTAACTCAGTGGTTTTGCTGCCTGCTGTGCAAGCGCAAGGACCCGAGTTCGATCCCCGGTACCAAAAAAAAAAAAAAAAAATACTACATTGCAGTTTTCACATTTGTTTTATCTTTTCCTCTTTAAGAAATGGTCTTTTGGGGCTGGGGATTTAGCTCAGTGGTTTTGCCACCTGCTGTGCAAGTGCAAGGACCCAAATTCCATCCCTGGTACCAAAAAAAAAAAAAAAGAAATGGTCTTTTGTGGTAGATTCACACTGATAAGGGAAACTGCTCAATAGAGAGGTGATTGAAGCAGAATATGGAAGTGGGATTTGATGCGGGTAGAGATGCAGAAAGAGAAAGAAGGGCATTGTCCTTGGTTATAGCAGCTTCCCTTTCTGTCATCAACTGTATATGTAAATATAGGCAGTCATGATTATCATGGGGGAGGGAGTGTGGGGATTGAACCCAGGGGCTTTGCAATCAATTTTTATTCTTTTTATTGTTCATTTTATCCCTCAGCAGAAGCAGATGGGCCTGGGCTTTGTGTATGGGCGTGTGAATGTTTGGAGGTAGGAGTGTATGAATGTGTGTGACACTGGGAATTGAACCCGGGGACTCATGCAAGCTTGGCAAACATTTTACCACTGAGCTACAACCTCAGCCCTCTTTTTAAAAATATTTTTGTCTTTTAAAAAAATTTTAGTTTATTGGTACAAGTGGGTAGTATATAATGCTTACACTCATTGTGGGAAGTTGGTACATGTACATGATATATCCCAATTCTTTTTTTTTTTTACATACCTTATACCTTCCCACCCTCCTCTCTCTTTTTTAAAAATTTGAGACACAGTCTTGCTAAATTGTTGAGATTGGCCTTGCACTTACAGTCCTCCTGCTCATTCTTCTAGGCAGCTGGGATTACAGGTGTCCACCACCCATGCCTGTAGGGTCTGATCTCTAGCTTGTTTGTTTTTGGAGGGCTGGGGATTGAATCCAGAACTTCACACATACCAGATAAGCTCTTTACCACTGAGCTACATCCCCAGTCCTGGTCTCTAGTTGTTGAAGTTTCCTCTTTTCTGATTTCTTGTGGTAAGTGCAAAGTGCTAGGAAAAAAAATGTTATGGATATTTCTATTTACCCCTACTACTTTTCGGAACAAATGTGAGGGTCACGGTCATCATTATAACTCTACTGTAGATATAGCCAAAGTATACGACCCATTAACCAAACCTGAAGTGGGTCCTAACAATGCACCAACTGTTTGCTACATTTCCAACAGCTTTTGGTAAACAAAGGCAAAGCAACAGAACAAAAGATAGTAAGCAAATCTGGATTGTGGGTATTATGAATAAATAAAACTTCCAAACAATTATGGTGTGGGAGAAAACTGCTCCATAATAATAAACTACCCACCAAAAACAAGCTAGAATCTAAGGACTATGACTGGAAATAGCACAGGAAACTTGTTCTCTCCACGGTTATCACAGTCAGAGTCAAAAAGAAATGAGATATAATAGGAACAAAATTGTCTAACATTTTCCACTTGGTTAAGAGCCCAAGTCACAGAATGATATCTGGAAAGAAATGACACAGAGTCAAAAGTCCAAATTCATCCCTCAAACACTAAGGAGTATGAGATATAGAATGATTCTGATTCATCAATTCCAGGTCCAAATAAGAATATCAAAAGCAGACAACTGGGAATGGAAATGTTCCAGTAAGAATTAAGCTTGGACTGTAGTATGTGTATCTTTTGGGCACAAGTTGTAAAAGCAACACATGGAGTTTAGATTTCATCCTGGCACAGTGAAGAATTCAGAGCAGGGGAAGTGAGCATTTTTTTTCTAAGTGTGGAAATGTATTTTCTCAAATTCTTCTTATTTTTGTTTTTCCAAACTTGATTCCATCCAGACTGCTGCTTACACCAGTGATCCCTCCTGGGACCAGACTGGAGGGCTTGCATACCATCGGAAGGGCTTGAGGCACCTGGTGCCAAAGCAGGGAATTAAAGAAGGGACCATAATTGCCCCTCAAGAATTGAAGAATTCTTTTAAGTCTGAATATGTAGGGAACACAGAACAATGCTATTCCCTGACTTTCTATTTCCTTGTTTCTTTCACGGTACTGTGGATGGAACCTTGGGGTGCTCTCTTATTGGGCACTCTTACTACTATTTTTTTCTTTTTGAGATAGTCTTGCCAAGTTGCACAGGCTGGCCTTGAACTTTCAATCCTCTTTCCTCAGCCTCCAGAGTTTCTGGAATTACAGGTATATGCCACCATGCCCAGGTGATTTTCCACTCCTGAAAGTTACACTTTAGGTGAAAAATTTCTGTTCTGTAAATTTCCAGTTGTCAAAAGATGTTATAAGGGTTCCACTGCTCCCAGGCCAGAAAAGGTGAGCTGTGTGGGCGCCAACAGCACCCCCGCCCCTGCCCCCCTGGTCAAAATGAGAAGACATGTAAACATGTCTCAAAAACAGACTTCCAGATCACCTACAGCAACCCCAAAGGGAAATGAGATGGGGAATACTCTGATACTCAACCACCTGGACTCCCTGAACTGGCAACAAAAGAGGATCTGGAAAAAATGAAATCAGAAATAATTTCTCTGATAACAGCAGAGATTGTGCCCATAGTACAAAACATGATTAATAAATCTAGAGAGGACACAGATTAAAAAAAAAATAGAGGAGCTGAGGAACACGATGGAATCCCAACATAGGAAACAAATGGAATCCATAAAACAGATACAGATTTCCAGGAGATTAAAAACTCCATTTAAAGTCTACACAGCAGAATGAGCCAATGTGAGAACAGAATTTCAGGTATAGAAGATAAGATTGCAATTAGTGACCAGGAAAAGAAAAATTGCTTCAAAATCGTAAGGGACCATGAGAAATCAATCCAGCAGCTGCTAGATGATGCAAAGAAGAATAACATAAGACTGACTGGAGTCAACGAAGAAACAGGAGACAGTGCAGATGACATAAAAAAAACTGTCCACAGAAGTGATGGCAGAAAACGTCCCAAGTAGGAGAAAAGAACTTTTTCGGGGGGGCGGGTACCGGGGATCGAACTTGGGTCCTTGCGCTTGCAAGGCAGGTGGCAAAACCACTGAGCTAAATCCCCGGCCCCTAAGGAGAAAAGAACTTGACACACAGATAAGACAGGCATATATGACTCCAACTAGCCTTGATCAAAAAAAATCTACACATAGGCATATAATTGTTAAGATTCCAGAAACCCAACAGAAGAACAAAGTTCTACAAGCAGTTAGAGAAAAGAAACAAATTACATACAAAGGAAAGCCCATCAGAATCACAGCAGACTTCTCAACACAAACCCTCAGGGCAAGAAGAGGTTGGAGTGACGTATTCTAAGCCCTAAAGGAAAACAGCTTCTAACCCAGATTGATGTACCCTGCAAAACTATCTTTCAAAATTGATGGAGAAATAAGATACTTTCATGACAAAGAGCACCTTAGGAACTTCATGAATACCGAACCAGCACTCCAAAAAATTTTAGATAATATCCTAGGAACAGACAATGAGGACCACAACCCCAGGAAGCACAGCAGAATGAATCCATCGGACACGACAAGAAATTAAATGTAAAGGAGGAGAATCCAACAAAAAGAGAAAGTCATGAACTTCATCTCCTCAATGAGTGTATCATTCAATCTTGTTATTGTACTGATTAGTATTTTTCTGATTCTAGTGTTGCACACCTTTCCTTGTGCTGTACTGGCTATTTATCATCTTCTTGTGTCTACTTTTTAATTGAGTTGTCTATTAATGAGCTGTAAGAGTTCTTTATATATTCTGGTCATAGGTTATATGCATTATAAATATGGTCTGTTCAAGGACTACTTTTCATTTTCTCAATGATGTCATTTAAAGTTCTAAATTTTGATGGAATCTCATTTCTCAATTTTTTTCTTTTATACATCATGTTTTTTATCCTAGGAAATTCTTGCCTACCCTAAATCCATAAACATTTTCCCTTATAATTTCTTCTTAAAGTTTTATAGTTTTAGTCTTCCATATTTAGATTTATAGATCTTTTTAAGTTATTTTTATGTATGGAAATAAAGAGTTGAGGTTAATTTCTTATATACAGATACCAGGTGTTCTAGTGCCATTTGCTGAAAACACTATCTTTTCCTCTGCTCTTGAATTGAGTTTATGTTCTATGAAATATTAATGTTAAATAATCTTTCAAAACTCAGTGGACCATATATGTGTGGTTCTATTTCTAGATTCTCTGTTTTATTCCAACGATCTATATGTCTTTCCTTACACCAACACTGCCTTGATTACTGTAGCTTTAGAAGAAGTCTTAAAATTAGGTACTAAATGTCTTCCAACACTGTTTTCTTTTTCTTTTTACTTTTCTAGGTCCTTTGAACTCTTACATAACTTTTAAATTTCAATATCCAATTCTTCATTTATAGCAAGTATACATAGACCTGAATTTTTATATATACCTTGTGTTTTCTAATCTGGCTAAATTCAAATACAAGTTCTAGGGGCTCCTCGAGATTTCTTAGTATTTTCTCTGTAGATGATCATTTCATCTTCATATAAAGATTTTACTTCTACCTTGCCAATCCTATCCTAACTGTGTCATTTTATTGCCAGAGTATTTTGGTTTGGGCCTATGTTTCAAAGTTTAATGGACAGATAAAAAGTAGGCATATCTGCCCTTGTTCCCCACCTTAGGGAGAAAGCATTGTATCTTCTCCATTCATATAAAGCATTTTTCCTGGAAGTATGGAGTACATGTCTTTTATCTGTTGAGAAGGTTCTGTTCTACTCCTAGTCTCCTGACAGCTTTTACCAAGAACAGCTGTAGAATTTAGTCCAATACTTTTTCTCCAACCACTGACTGGATCATATGGCTTTTTCTTTCTGCTTTAAATGTTTGACATAATTTATCAGTTAGAATGTATATGAGCCTGTTGTCATATAAACAGGTTTTCAAGCTAGGAATATACTTTCTTTAATAGGTGCTATTCAAATTTTATATATCCTCCAAAGTCAGTTTCATTAATTTGTCTTCCAAGGTACTTCTTAGAAGTTGTCCAATTTATTTCAAAAAAGATTTTTGTAATATGCTTTCTATATCCTTTTAAACTCTGTAAAATCTGTGGTAATGTCCTCTAGATCTTGATACTATAATTTTAAAAATGTATAATTGATATTGTGTAATAGGAAGAAAAGGTCTAAAGGAGTAGGGGAAGTGGGAGGGGTAGGGGAAAGGAAAGAACGGAAAAGAAGGCTGCAGATGGGCAGGTCTGCAGACACCCTACCGAGGTCGCCAGTCAAGTGGAACATGATGAATCAGCCCGCACCCCGGCAACAATCCCCTGGACACCCCCCGCCCCCGCTCCTCTGTACAGCCACCTGGTTCCACACTACAAAGTCGCAGAGGACACTGGAACACCAGACCATGGCACTGAGTCCCGCTGCTCCCGGCCCAGAGGTAGGGGCTTCCGAGCCACCATCCCACTGCTCCTGGTCCAAAGGAAGGGGCTTCCCGGCCACCATCCCTCCCGCTGCTCCCAGCCCAGAGGAAAGGGCTTTTGGGCCACCTTCTGTCCCACCGCTCCTGACCCAGAGGAAGGGGCTTCCGGGCCACCATCCCTCCCACCACTACCAGCCCAAAGGTAGGGGCTTCTGAGCTGCCATCCCACTGCTTCTGGACCACAGGAAGGGGCTTCCCGGTCACCATCCCTCCCACTGCTCCCAGCCCACAGGAACGGGCTTTTGGGCCACCATCCCTTCCGCTGCTCCCAGCCCCTGTCTCACCTCTCCCAGCTCAGAGGAGGTAATCCATCCAGGCGCCAACAGGCCCCCACCCAGTCAAAATGAGAAAACATGTAAATAAGTCTCAAAACCAGACTCCCAGATCACCTACAGCAAGCCCAAAGGGAAATGAGATGGAACACTCTGATACTCAACCACCTGAACCCACTGAACTGGCAAAAAAAGGGGATCTGGAAAAAATGAAATCAGAAATAATTTCTCAGATAAAAGGAGAAATTGTGCCTCTAGTGCAAGACATGATTAATAAATCTAGAGAGGACCTCAGGAACATGATGGAATCCCAACATAGGAAACAAATGGAATCCATAAAACAGATGCAAATAGATTTCCAGGACATGAAAAACTCCATTGAAAGTCTACACAGCAGAATGAGCCAATGCGAGGACAGAATTTCAGATATAGAAGATAAGATTCCAGTTAGTGACCAGGAAAAGAAAAATTGCTTCAAAATTATAAGGGAACATGAGAAATCAATCCAGCAGCTGCTAGATAATGCAAAGAAGAATAACATAAGACTGACTGGAGTCAATGAAGATAGAGGAGAGAGTGCAGATGACATAAAAAATCTCTTCACAGAAATAATGGCAGAAAACTTCCCAAGCAGGGGAAAAGAGCTTGACATACAGATAAGTGAGGCATATAGGACTCCAAATAGCCTTGATCAAAAAAAATCTACATATAGGAATATAATTGTTAAGAGTCCAGAAACTCAACAGAAGAACAAAGTTCTACAAGCAGTTAGGGAAAAGAAACAAATCACATACAAAGGAAAGCCCATCAGAATCACAGCAGACTTCTCAACACAAACCATCAAGGCAAGAAGAGCATGGAGTGACATATTCCAAGCCCTAAAAGAAAACTGCCTCCAACCCAGATTGATGGACCCTGCAAAACTATCTTTCAAAATGGATGGAGAAATAAGATACTTTCATGACAAAGAGCACCTTAGGAACTTCGTGAATACCAAACTAGCACTTTAAAGAATTTTACGCAATATGCTAGGAACAGACATTGAGGATCACAAGCCCAGGAAGCCCAGCAGAATGAACCCATCTGACATGAGAAGAAATTAAATGTAAATGGGGAGAACCCAACAAAAAGAAAAAGTCATGGCAATGACAAGTCAATACGTTTCAGTTATAACCATCAATGCTAATGGTCTCAATTCACCAATCAAAAGAAATACACTGGCAGAATGGGTCAAGAAGCAAAATCCAACAATAGGCTGCATACAAGAAACACACTTAATTCAAAAGGAAACTCATAGACTGAAAGTTAAAGGGTGGAAAACAATACTCCATGAGACAGGAACCCAAAAAACAGCAGGAGTAGCTATCCTCTTGGCAGATCAAGTAGATTTCAAACCAACACTGATTAAGAGAGATGAAGAAGGACACTACATTCTTGTAAAGGGAACAATCCAAGAGGAAGAGATGACAATCATAAATATCTATGCACCAAACACCAGTACGCCTAACTATATAAAACAAATACTAATGGACATGGAAAGTCATATATGCACTAATACAATTGTAGTGGGGGACCTCAACACCCCACTGTCACAAATAGATAGATCAACTAGACAAAAAATAAGTAATGAAATACCAGAACTCAATTGAACTCTTGAACAAATGAACTTGACAGATGTTTACAGAGTCTTCCACCCCACAAAATCAGAATACACATTCTTCTCAGCTGCACATGGGTCATTCTCAAAAACAGACCACATACTCACACATAGAACATGTTTAAGTAAGTGCAAAGGAATTGAAGTTATCCCCTGTACGTTATCAGACCATAGTGCAATGAAATTGGAGATCCATAGCAAAAGAAACTCAAAAAATTTCATAAACACGTGGAAATTGAATAACACACTTCTGAATAACCAATGGATCACAGAGGAAATTAAAGAAGAAATCAGACAGTTCTTTCAATGAAATGAAAATGACAATACGACAATGCAACATATCGAAATCTATGAGACACAATGAAAGCAGTTTTACGAGGGGAAATTCATAGCAGTGAATACACATATTAGGAAAACAGAACGAGCCCAATTAAACAACCTGATGCTGCACCTCAAGCTTCTAGAAGAAGAACAGGGCAATCCCAGAACTCATACAAGGGAGGAAATTATATAGATCAGAGGAGAAATCAATGCAATGGAGACTAAGAGAATGATACAAAAAAAATCAATGAAGCCAAGAGTTGGTTCTTCAAAAGAATCAACAAAATTGACAAATCCTTAGCCAACCTTATCAGAAAAAGGAAAGAAAAGGGCCAAATCCATGCAATTAGGAATGAAAAGGGTGAAATTACAACAGACCCAGCAGAAATCCAGAGGATCATCAATACCTACTTCCAGAACCTATACGCCAATAAGATGGACAACACAGAAGAAATGGAAAGATTCCTAGATACATATGAATTACCAAAGTTGAACGAAGAAGACCTAAAAATTCTGAACAACCCAATATCAACCAATGAAATTGAAAATGTAATTAAAAACTTATCAACTAAGAAAAGCCTGGGCCCTGATGGCTTCACTGCTGAATTCTATAAGACATTTAGAGAGGAACTGCTGCCACTACTGTTTAAACTCTTCAATGAAATTGAAAGGGAAGCAATACTCCCAAATTCATTCCTGGAAGCAAGCATCACCTTGATCCCCAAAGCAGAGAAAGACCCAACCAAAAAGGAGAACTATAGGCCAATCTCACTAATGAACATAGATGCAAAAATCCTTAATAAGATAATGGCAAACAGAATGCAGAAGATCATCAAGAAGATCATACACCCTCATCAAGTGGGATTCATCCCAGGGATGCAGGGATGGTTCAATATACGAAAATCAATCAATGTAATACACTATATCAATAGAGCCAAGGACAAAAACCATATGATTATCTCCATAGATGCAGAAAAAGCATTTGACAAAATCCAACATGCATTTGTGATAAAAAACCTACAAAAAATTGGAATAGATGGTTTCTACCTCAAACTGAGAGAAGCCATCTATGAAAAACCAACAGCCAATATCATACTAAATGGTCAAAAACTGAAATCCTTCACACTAAAATCAGGAACAAGACAAGGATGTCCACTAACACCACTCTTGTATAGTTCTGGAAACATTAGCCACGGCAATTAGACAAGAGAAAGAAATAAAAGGAATAAAGATAGGTAATGAAGAAGTCAAATTGTCATTATTTGCAGATGACATGAAACTCTATATAGAAGACCCCAAGAACTCCACCAAAAGTCTTCTAGACTTAATAACCAAATTCAGTCAAGTAGCTGGTTACAAGGTCAACACAAAAATCAATAGCTTTCCTCTACACCAATGACAGACTCTCTGAGAGAGAAATAGGGCAAATAATTCCTTTCACAATAGCATCCAAAAAACTCAAACACCTAGGAATCATCCTAACAAAAGAAATCAAAGACCTCTTCTCTGAAAACTATGGCACTCTGAAAAGAGAGATTGAAGATGATATCAGAAAATGGACAGACATCCCCTGCTCCTGGGTAGGAAGGATTAATATAGTGAAAATGGCCATACTTCCAAAACTGCTATATAGATTTAATGCAATTCCAATTGAGATCCCAGCAGCATACTTCATGGACCTTGAGAAAACAATCCAAAAATTCATTTGGAACAAGAAGAGACCCAGACTAGCAAAAGCAATTCTAGGTAACAGAGACATGGCAGGGGTATCACAATCCCCAACCTGCAACTATACTACAAAGCTACTGTGATAAAAACAGCATGGTACTGCCAAAGAAACAGACCTGAGGACCAGTGGAAAAAATTAGAAGATGCAGAAACAATGCCAGACACACTCAGCCATCTCATCTTCGACAAAGGAGCCAAACACCCTCACTGGAGGAAAGATAGCCTATTTAATAAATCGTGCTGGAAAAATTGGGCTTCAACTTGCCAAAGATTAAAACTAGACCTATATCTCTCACCATGCACTAAACTAAAATCAAAATGGATTAAAGATCTAAATATTAAAATAGAAACTCTGAACCAATTGGAACAGAGGTTAGGTAGAACCCTTGAAGACGTCGGTGTAGGAAAAGATTTTATGAAGAAAACCTCAGTTGCCCATGAACTAGCACAAACAATCAACAAGTGGGATCTCTTCTTATTAAAAGGCTTCTGCACAGCAAGAGAAACCACCAGCAGTGTGAACAGACAACCCACAATGTGGGAAAAAATCTTCACCTGCTCTTCCTCAGACAAAGGTCTACTATCTCGAATCTATAAAGAACTTAAAAAGATCAGACCTCCCAAATTTAAACACCCAATTTGAAAATGGGCATCTGAAATGAACAGGCATTTCTCAAACAAAGAAGTAGAAATAGCAAATAAATACAAGAAAAAACGTTCAACATCACTGGTCATTCGAGAGATGCAAATGAAAACAACGCTGAGATTCCACTTCACTCCAGAAACAATGGCTGCTACCATGAAATCAACCAATAACAAATGCTGGTGGGGCTGTGGGGAAAGAGGAACCCTGCTCCACTGCTGGTGGGAGTGTAGACTGGTGCAACCACTGTGGAAATCAGTATGGAGATACCTCAAAGAACTAGGACTGGAAGTCCCATTTGACTCCGCTATTCCACTGCTGGGGATCTTCCCCAAAGAATTAAAAGAATCATGCCACAGTGATATATGTGCACCCATGTTCATAGCAGCACAGTTTGTAATAGCTAAAACTTGGAAACAGCCCAAATGCCCATCAACTGGAGACTGGATAAAGAAAATGTGGTTTTTTTATAAAATGGAGTATTACTTAGCCATAAAAATGATAAATTAGAGACATTTATAGCTAAATGGATGCACATTGAGGTGATACTTTTAAGTGAAATAAATAGGACACACATGTATAAATACCGAATAATTTCTCTGG
Source organism: Heterocephalus glaber (assembly GCF_053883595.1). Lineage (NCBI taxonomy): Eukaryota > Metazoa > Chordata > Mammalia > Rodentia > Bathyergidae > Heterocephalus > Heterocephalus glaber. Next base: position 12,540,257 of record NW_028258351.1, on the reverse strand, counting down.
TGTAACTGAAAGTGTAAATAAGGACTAAAATGTATAATAGGTAATGTGAAATAGGAAGAAAAAGGGCAAAGGGGAAGGAAGTGGGAGGGCTAGGGGAAAGGATAGAAAGGAATGGGATTAATATGAGAAAATGGAAAAATAGGAACAAAATCTTTGTAAATAGGAATGGAGGGGTTGAAGGGAGGGCTGGGCAAGGGTGAAAAATAAGAACCAAGAGAGAGTATGTAAAGATTCAAATCTCCAATGATGAATGTCATTATATTGTATACCTAAAATGTACCAATGATTAGAATGAATAATCAATAATGAAAAACAGGAAGAAAAGGTCCAAAGGGGTAGGGGTAGTGGGAGGGGCAGGGGAAAGGAAAGAAGGGAAAGGAAAAATGCTGAGAAATGGAAAAAATGGAAATAAAGTCTTTGTAAATAGAGAAGGGTGGAGGGGGTGAAGGGAGGGCTAGGAATGGGGAAAAAATAAGAACCAAGATGCATTATGTAAAGGTACAATTCCCAATGAGAAATGTAATTGTGTTGTATACCTACAATGTACCAATAAAAGAATTTAATAAAGTGCAAAGAAAGAAAGAAAGAAAGAAAGAAAGAAAGAAAGAAAGAAAGAAAGAAAGAAAGAAGGGAAAAGAAAAAATATGAGAAAAGGAAAAAAATGGAAACAAAGTCTTTGCAAATAGGGAAGGGTGGAAAGGATGAAGGGAGGGAAGGGGAAGGGGAAAAAAATAAGAACAAGATACTCATGTAAAAGGTACAAGATCCCAATGATGAATGTACCTGTATTTTATACCTAAAATGTACCAATAAACTTAATGGGGGGAAAAATGTTATAAGAGGGACTGGGATTGTGCCACCGCCTGCCTCGCAAGAGCAAGGACCTGAGTTCAATCCCCGGCACCAAAAAAAAAAAAAAAAAAAAAAAAAAAAACCAAAAAAGAAAACAAAAAAGATGTTATAGAAATTAAATCATTATATCTTCTCAAGAGAAAGAAAAAAAGTCATTCATGGGAATATGTGTGTGTGTGTGTGTGTGTGTGTTTTAAATGTTAATGATTACAAATTCTCTGGTTTGTCTTCATTGTAGACCTGCAGTGCTGAATGTTATTGCTTTGACTTCCATTCCCTGAGGATGCTTGGAAAGTAAAAATTCTTCTCCCCACCCAATTAAATGTAATTTGAAATTTCTTTAATCAGTACTAAGTACTTTCACTTCCAAGGGTATGAAGAATTCACCAGTACTGAACTTAAAAAGCCACTCTTCCAAAAAGTGAATCAGAAGAGATTGTGACTCTTGTCATGGGGCTTCTCTTATTCTTGGGGGTGGGGTGGCGCTCCACAGTCCCAGTATCTGCCATGTAACTGTACATGGCCACTGCACATTGCTCAAGTGCTTCCTCTAGAGTCTCCCTGTACACGTACTTGGACATGTGCTGTATGATCCAAATAGTTTTACTCTCGAATGACTGGAGGATACTTGGCCTTGATTGCCTTCTGGCCCTCAATTAAATTGTAATTTCTATGCCTGCCTCCCAAGCACAAGGTCCTGAGTTCAATCCCCTGTACCAAAAAAAAAATTGTAATTTCTAACATCTTCCTCCTCCTGCACCATGATTGGAGAATTAAGCCAGCATGTTTTTGTGCTGAAAGATGGTTCTGTGGATGGTTTGGAAAAGAGCAAAAGGAGAGGGAAGAACAATAAGAATCTAGAGCTGGGGGGCCGGGGATTTAGCTCAGGGGTTCCACCACATGCCTCGCAAGTGCAAGGACCCAAGTTCGATCCCCAGTACCAAAAAAAAAAAAAAAGAATCTAGAGCTGGGTGTGGCAATGCACGCATGTACTGTAATCCCAGCACTCAGGAGGCCAAGGCAGAAGAATTACAAGTTTGGAGGCCAAGGGCTGAGGATTTAGCTCAGTGACACCAAGCCTGCCTCGAAAGTGCAAGGTCCTGAGTTTGAGCCCCGGTACCAACAACAAAACCAAAAAAAACAAGTTTGAGGCCAGCCTGAGGAACTTAGAACTTAATGAGACATTTGTCTCAAAAATAAAAATAATAAAATTAAAAAGGGGCTGGGGAATGTAGCTCAGTACAAAGGCTCTGGGTTTAATTCCCCATACCAAAAAAATGTTAATTGAGAAATAATGAGGGTTTATACAACTGCGATGGCAATAAAATATAAAAAGAAAGGGGTTGGGTTGAAACCTTAGAAGGTTCATGGATGATGTAGGAAGCAAGGAGTCTAAAAAGCCTTTTGAGTACATGGAACTACCATTCACCCAGATGGGAAACAGAGGAACAGGTCTGATAAGTAAAGTAAGTTCTAATTCAGTACCATCTGAATCCAGGAGCACCAATAATAGCTTCTGGCTGTGGGTGCATAATAAAAGCCACTCCAGCCTGCCTCTCAACTCTGGTCCCCTCCCTGCACTGGGAGGCTAGTCTAGGGGTCTGAGTTTATTGCTGTCTAACTGTTCCTCAATGGATTCACGCTATTACTTGCTTTCTGAGTCTCCCTCACATGGCAGGAGATAGCCATCTGTGCTCCTATGGTGCGACTGCTGGACTTAGGAAGTTGAACTGCTCACTTCACATAGAAACAAATAATGTTAGAGGGATCAGTGACTTTTTTTCCACAATAAATTGGCCCAAACTTGTGGAGGCTAGCCCTTCGAGCAAGTCAAACTTGCTTTCAGGATACAGATGAAATTGGCAGTGTGCTACTTCTGTTTTCTCTGGATTTCTGCCACAATTCTGAGGGATTCTGGCCATGGGATGTGTTCTAGAGTCAGTTAGGTTCCCACTTCAGGGGGGCTCTGAGGAGTGTGACTCTACTTCCAGTAAGAGTAATCACTGTGGACAACAATATGGATCAGTAGTCTCCAAAATGTGGTCGCGACCCATAACATCATCTAGGAAATGCACCTTTTTCATGCCTGCTCCGTGGCCAACAGTCAGAGGCTATCTCTGCAGTTGTTTCTGATGCTCACTAAAGGCTGTGCAACACCAATACAGAGCGACGGTGGACTAGGCCTGCACTGAGCCAGCGAGCCCAAGCCCCACCAGGCCAAGACAGCCCACCGTGAATATAAATAGGTCATGCTCATTAATGACTTTTTTTTTTCAGTGCTGAGAATTGAACTCCAGGCCTTCCCACTGAGCTACATTCCCAGTCCTTTTTTCACTTTTTATTTTGAAACAGGGTCTCCCCGAGTCACTAAGTTGTCCAGGCAGGGGTCGGATTTGTAACCCTCTTGCCTCAGTCTCCCAGAGTTCTGGGATTGCAAGCATGTGCCACCATGCCCAGCAATTTATACGCAAACTTGTCTGCGGAGATGAGGGAAGTAAAAACAGTTCCTCTGAGTTGTAGATGGGAAAGCTTGTCCAAAACCTGGTGGCTGCCATTGGTAATTTCTGCCCATGAAACCCCGAGACTCTATAGCTGAAGGCCCAACACCTGCTGCTTTACTTTGGTCTTCTGCAGTTAGCAATGTCAGGCCCTGTCCTGTTACTCCATGCCAGTCAATAAGTATCCTTTTCTGGGCAAGTGATTTCAGGAAGAAAAGTTAGGGGCTATTCACCCCTTCACACAAGAATGTGCAACTGTCTGATCTCTCTTGCTACCAGGGAGTATATGTCATCTCTGAGCCCAGGTCAAGGAGCTCCCAAAGTATGGGAACACTGACTTATACCAGGGCTCATTAGGTCCTACTCATTTCTTCCTGGAAGCCCCAGAGTCCATTAAAATAAGTATACTTCACTTCTTGTCATAACTATCTCAGACATCTGTGATGCTCTCAAGCTACACAATTCCCCACCTCTCTTGAGCTCTTGGTGAAATCTATTTTGTGCAACCTTCTGAACTGCATGGCTACTGTTGACTTAGAGGAGTCCTTGATTGTTTTTGACCAACATTTTCTGACAGTCCTTGGCCCAAGTAGCCAGGTGTCTGCTATAGTACCACATTTAGGGCAGATGTAATTATGCTTAAAAGCCCCAGAGGTGTTTCTCAGCCTTATGTTGTCCATACCAGGGGCCCAAAAGGATGCCCAACAAGGTGTAAGGATGCGTGGGGATGAGACTCCTCTCTTTCTAATATCAGAAACATTTAGTGTTTCCTGAGATTTTTCTGGATGCTACCAGAATTCATTCCCCACCTTTCTGCCTCATTATCCCTCATTTACCAATTTTTCTCAAAAAGGATATATTCTTGTTTCCCCAAATCTGCTTGTAGTGCATGGTATGCTGGCTAATGTTTTTTTAATTATTTTTTTTTATTTTTTAGGCACCAGGGATCGAACTTGGGACCTTGCACTTGCAAGGCGGGCGCTGGAACCACTGTGCTAAATCCCTGGCTGGCTAATGTTTAACAATAATGGCAATGAAAAGGCCCTAACTTTTTTTTTTTTTTGGTACCGGGGATCGAACTCAGGTCCTTGCGCATGCGAAGCAGGCGGCGGAACCACCGAGCTAAATCCCCGGCCTAAAGGCCCTAACTTTTAACATTTGTTCATTTCTGTGGTGTAAATATTCTCATCATGGCCAATTTCAAACTACCAACATGATGTCACCAATCAGCACTGGAAGGGATGCTTAGCAGCACCTTGTTATATGCTATTTCTATTTTGGGGGGGGAGGGGTACCAGGGATCAAACTCAGGTCCTTCCGCTTGCGCAGCAGGCGGCCAAACCACTGAGCTAAATCCCTGGCCTTTTGGTATTTCTATCAAACAGATATGATAGATATAAATAACTTTAGACCAACTCTTGACTGCTAAATATCCTTGGATTTTACCACTGACCTCCACTCCTCATGAGAGCATGAAGCTGTCCTGGTGACAATGGTGGACATAGTTGCCTTCTCCAAGGACTGTCACTCCTCCTCTTGCCCAGCTACAGCCTCTTGTTATTAGATTCTCTTTCCATGAGTTTCTTAGCCATCACATGCTCATCCTTAGCTCCTAGTTATCCTCTGGTCTTGGAGGATATTGATAAAATCCCTTTAAATACAAAGTCACTTGTCCAATACTGTCTGCAATAAATCAGTTAGCTACTCAGATTCTTTCTGCCTCTCTTTCCTTCTCTCTTCTCCTCCCTCTGTTGGTACTAGGGATTGAACACTGGGCCTTTGCACTGAGCTACATCTCCAGTGCTTCAATTTTTTTTTTTTTTGAGACAATCTCACTAAGTTGCTGAGTTGCCCAGGCTGGGCTTGAACTTTTGACTCTCCTGCCTCAGCCTTCTAGAGTGCTGGGATCAAAGACATGTGCCACCACACCTGGCTGGCTACTCAGTTTCTGTTGGATCGTATCTCCTATTGGCAACGGGACTATGGAAACTTCTTATTATCAACAGTCACATATAACTCAAATCCACAATGCAACACACTGCACTTACAAATTTAACTTCTTTATTCCATCCCAACTTGTGCTGCTTCTTTTACTTCTTGGTAGGGCAGACAGACAACACCTGAGAGAACTACGGATCAGCTGGGATCTCATGGACACCTTGAATGAGACATAATTAGTCCCTCCTCCAGATCCTATCTATCTGTTTCACTATATTGAGTCCTTTGAGAGATGGGTCAGCAATGCAGAGATGTCTGACTCTTCTACAGCCCTTCCTTGGCTGAATCCAACTCACCTTTAATTGTCATCTGTTCTCTCTGATTTACTGAGATGCTCTTCTAACCCTGTATCCTGTGGCCAGAACAGAGAGCTGGGGGTGGAGAACCAAGCTGTAATATGAGAGTTGCCAGACTCCCAAGGATGCCATGGCCAGATAAGGTCCCTACACTGCCGGCCCAGGTTCAGCACAGGGAAACAGACATGGGAAACCACCCCTCACTTTCAGAGTGTACTTGAAAGGGTTTAATTCTTCATCAGATGAAACCTATTCTACCTTTGGAAGGAGATGGGGGAGGGAGACAGAAGATCAATATCTAACTATTCCCTCCCCATCTATGATCTGGGCCAAGGATGTCTATAAAAGCCTCCCTCATCATGTACCTTTGCACAGGGAATTATCCACCTAAGGACTTGATTCTCCCCGAACTCTGAGGCAGATCCTTAAGTGTTTGATTATTGCACTCTAACTGGTTCCATGGATTGGGTCTTTAGTTCATTCTTTGCTTCCCAAGGCCTCCTTGCCTGTTTCAACTTCTCTCAGACCCAACTTTGGCTCTTAAGATTTTAGCATAGGGCTGGGGATTAGCTCAGTGGTTCCGCCGCCTGCCCCGAAAGTGCAAGGACCCAAGTTCGATCCCTGGTACAAAAAAAAAAAAAAAAGAGTTTAGCATAAATCAGTCATGGGCCCTCATTCATCTGGACAGGGTGGATGGCAGTGTGTGTTGAGTTAGAAGTGCCTTTCTAAAATGTTTGGTTCTTGTGTCTATAAGAAAAGCTAAGCTGGGGATACCAATCTGAGAATCACAGATGCTTCTGTGGTAGTAGTAGATGACACAAGAGTAGTTGAAACCCCAAACAGAATCCACAGGTAGAATGAGCTGCACAAGAAGGGACTAGAGTAGTGATGGCGAACCTTTTAGAGCGTTCAATAACAAACAGCTCACTGTACCATGTGTTCCATAGGTTCACCACCACTGGACTAAAGGATAAAGCCCTGAGAGGACCAGCAGGAGAGGGTCAGGCAGAGGTACCTACAGAGAAATCTGAGAGGCTGTAACAAAAGCAGGAGGGGCTCCATTAGAATTGTGAAGAAACTTCAAAGGAGGGAGGGGTCACCATGTCACACGCAGATGAGAAGTCTAGCAAAATGAGGTCTGAGTGAGATCTGACAACTGAGAAGTTGCTGGGAATCTCAGAATGGCTCATTGGGTGGCCTGGTGGGAGCAGGAGCAAGAGGAATCAGATTCCCTTTATGCTTGGAAACATAGAGAACTTTGGACACCAAAGCAACATTTCTATCTCTGTTGACTGACTACTCTCACCACTTTGTTTTTTGAGCCAGAGTCTTACTTTTGTAGTCAAGGCTGCCTTGAAGTCACGATTCTCCTGCATCAGCCTCCTCAGTGCTGAGATATAGGGCATGTGCCATCATGCCCTGCTAACACCTTCTGTTTTCATGCACGTTCCTCTTAGCTGAGATACCCAAATAAATTGCTAGTCTGGGGCTGATGATATAGCTCAGTTGTAGAATGCTTGCCTAGCATGCACAAAGCACGGAGTTCCAACCCCACCACTGCAAAATAAAATAAAATGCTAGTCTGAATCAATATCATGGTTTGGGATCTATTTTAGTACCATAAAAACTACAGCATTTTTTTCTGGGTTCATATTTAGTACCACCTCAGTTTTCTCTTTAGGTATTGAATTTGCAAGGTGGTAAACACTTGCATGGATTCAACCTAACCTAAACTAGACTTTTTGTGCTAATAACGGTCCACATCACGAGTCCCATCCGCAACAACTGGTTAGAGTCAGTACTTGCACGTTGGACTCAGGTTGCCTTCACTTTCTAGTTACAGTTCTTGGTATTTCTGACGCTTGGCTAGCTTCACTCATTCGTTGGGCCCCTTTTCCCCTCAAAAAGCTTGATTATTGAACAAAATATTTATGTTACACATTTATGTCATGCTTTCACGTTTGTCTTACAAAGCACCTACCATCATTTCCATCTCACAACACCTTCAACCACATTCCAATTAAGCCGGGTGTGGTGGCCCACGCTGGTAGGCTGAGGCGGGAGAATTCACGAGCTGGAGACCAGCCTTGACAACGCAGTGAGACTCCTGTCTAAAAAAGAAAAGTGGGAACCCTCCAAAGATCAGTCGCGAAGGCAAGGGTAAGCTCCCCGGCGAACTGCAGCCTCGCGGGCGCGCCACTGCCTCCCAAGAACCCCAAAGGGCTTCAGGCTAGGCTGCCCCAGGAGAACCCGCGCACGGCTTCCTGGGAAATGTAGTTTGACGTCCGAGTTAGACCTATAAATCCCGGCAATCTGAATCTGAATCTTGTTTGTTTGTGGGGAACCTGGGAATGGCTCATAAACCTGATTCAGTATTCACAAGAGGCTTTTTGGAAACATGATAGCTCTTTCGCCAGGGGAGAGTAGGCCGACTTTTGCTTCCACAACTTCCTCATTGTGGCGAATCTGCCGTTGCGACTTGGTGGCTGGCCTGTCAGGGGTTACAACGGGAAGCTCGGGAAGTTTGTGGAATCTGCTGAGGGAAGGACGGCGCGAGGGGTTCTTGAGCAGTCATGGTGGCTGCGGCTTCCTCCAAAACTGGGGTCTCTGCGCCTGAGGCTGCTAGTTCCACAGAAGCCCAGCTGCAGTACAGCCTTCTTCTGCAATACCTGGTAGGCGACAAGCGCCAACCCCGGCTCCTGGAGCCTGGGAGCCTGGGCGGGATCCCGAGTCCGGCCAAGAGTGAGGAACAGAAGATGATCGAGAAAGCTATGGAAAGCTGCGCCTTCAAGGCAGCGCTTGCCTGTGTGGGAGGTGAGGCGAGGCTCTAGGGGTCCTGGGGAGGCTGAGCGCTTAGAGAGCCTTGGGGTTCTCTGCCAGGAAGACCACGCGCCTGGGAGGCGAGGGTTCAGTGGGCCTCGACCTTGACTGCACTCGTGGCTCCGTGAACTCGGCGACGCCTCTCCTGTCCCCGAGGTTAGCTTTCAAGGACGGAAATTGATCAGAGAATCAGTACTGTGGTCAGGGCCTGCGGGTGAAGTGGTTGACTTCGTTTATTGATTTGTTCAGTCACTTTGTCATGTGCTGAGCAGTGGGAATACGAGACGAAACCGACAAGAACCTCGTTCTCATGAGTGCAACATTTTACCGTATGTGAGAAGAATGTTGACTAGAAGCCTTGCAGGAGTGCTGCAGAGATAGGGAACTGCAAATGCAAAGGCCCATAAGGCAGGAACTGTTTTGAGGTTTGAAAACAAACAAACAAACAAACAAAAAGCGCCCAATGTTACTAGACAGTAGTGTGCAACAGGAGGTGGTGGCTTTTTAAGAAATAAAAACTTAGGGCCAGGGATTTAGCTCAGCAGTTCTGCCGCCTGCCTCGCAAGCTCAAGGACTCGAGTTCGATCCCCGGTACAAAAAAAAAAAAAAAAAAAAGAAAAAAAAAGAAAAGAAATAAAAACTTAATCTTTTGAGGACGTACCTTCAAGAAGTGGACCGCATTTGTAGATGAGTTTAAATTCCATTGAAAATAAAAGACATTTAAATGGATGTAGCAAAAGTGCAAAATTTTAAAAGTGAAATACTGGAGTGACTGGAAAGAAGGAACCATAAGCTGGGATGGGAGGTGTTCAGAATTTCATTGAATTATGAAATTCACTTGAGGTGAAGAGAAGACCTCCATTTTCTCATATTTTCAGCACGAGAATGAGGCTTTTGTCTGTTTCATCAAGTATTCCCACAGCCTGGCAATGGCAGTTGCTTAGTAACAACTTGCTGAATAAGTGAACGAATGAACAAAGTCAATCATTTTGTAACCTGCCATATGGATGACTCCATTTAGCAGTTCAAGAAGGTTGTACGTGGATAGCAGTGTGGGATTTGCCATTTGGTAGCTGTGTTTTTTTGTTTTGTTTTTTGGTACCGGGGATTGAACTGGGGACCTTGTGCTGGCAAGGCAGGTGGCAGAACCACTGAGATAAATCCCCAGCCGGGTAGCTGTGTTTTTGTTTGTTTGTTTGTTTTTGCAGTACTGGGGATTGAAACCCAGGTCTTTGTACTGAGCTACATTTCTGCCCTTTAAAACAAATTTTTTTTTGAGATAGGGTCTCACCAAGTTACTAAATTGCCCAGCTGGGTTTAAATTTGTAATCCTTTTGCTTCTGCCTCCCAGAGTATTGGGATTACAGACTCACAGGATTATTGTGAAGAATAAATGAGGCAGTGACTATAAAGCATGCATGTACCTGACACATGAGTAGCTAAGTGACTTATGAATGAATGCATGGCCAAGGGAGTGACTTACAAAGTTGATAGCTGAACTTGAGAGTTGCAGACTGAATTATGAGGAATGTTACGAAATGAAGAAAAAAATCCTAGAGGAGGCAGAGAAGATAGACCTCCAATTTTTTTTTTTTTTTGAGACAGGGTCTTACTGTGCAGTCCACTGCTGGCCTTGAACTCTGATCCTCCTGCCTCAGACTCCCAAATGCTGGGATTACAGGTGTGTGCCACCATGCCCAGCCCAAATTTTGTAATGTGGAGGCAAATAGAGAGTTTGAGTGGTGAGAAGGGTGTCCTCTGCACTTGTGGTCACCCAAAAGGTTGTCTTCAACAAGTATATCCCAACACAGTAATCCAGAAAACATTGCTAAAGAAATCTTTATCTCTGTTTGCTTTTAGGATTTGTTTTGGGAGGTGCGTTTGGGGTGTTTACTGCTGGCATTGATACCAACGTAGGCTTTGACCCTAAGGATCCTTACCGTACACCGACTGCAAAAGAAGTTCTTAAAGATATGGGGCAGAGAGGAATGTCTTATGCCAAAAATTTTGCCATTGTGGGTGCCATGTTTTCCTGTACTGAGTGCTTGGTAGAATCTGTAAGTGTCTTGCTGCTTTCTAAGAAATCCTTGTCTGCCGCCATCTCACTTTTAAAGATAAATGCTCTGGGGGCTGGGGATTTAGCTCAGTGGTTCTGCCACCTGCCTCGAAAGCAAAAGGTCCTGAGTTCAATCCTCGGTATCAAAAAAAAAAGATAAATGCTCTTAATGTTGTTACTAGAATACAGATCAGAAACATCAAGATACAGTTCAGATTGTACTTCCATAAAATAATTTGTAGTGTAGAATTTTTGTATGTTTATGATATGGGATTTCTTTTTTTGCTTTTTGTTGGTGAGGAGTTAATGATTTTTTAATTTTTTATTGATGCAATTTGAACCCAGAGCCTCACAGATGCTAGCCAGCTGCTGTACCACTGAGCTACACCTCCAGCCCAGTTAAGGATTTTATTTTTATTTTTGTATGTATGCATTTATTTTTGAGATGAGATTTTGCTATGCTGTTGCCTAGGCTCGTCTTAACTCCTGGGCTCAAGCTATCCTCCTCCTCAGCCTCCTGAGCAGCTGGGACTACAGACATGTGCCACTGTACCCAGCTTCAGTAATTTTGATTACTTCTCAGATGTACTGTACTTGGTTTCTGCACTCTGGTGCCACCTGCAGGAAACATCTATGAACACATTCAAATTCTGGGAACTATTGTACTTTTGAAGATTAGGTTTCCTTTGGATAGAGTCTGAATTAGCCAACTGGAAACACTGTGTTTTTTTCCTTTGTTGTCTGGTCTGGCTTGCTCTGACTCTAAACTACACTTCTCCACCCACAGTACCGGGGAAAGTCAGATTGGAAGAACAGCGTCATTAGTGGCTGCATCACTGGAGGAGCCATTGGTTTCAGAGGTTAGTAAACAGCTCTTGAATGATTTTCTTTTGTGGTCTTGGCCAATGTGCTGATGTTGAGATTTCCAAACATATGAATGTTCCAAAGACACTTGATATTCTTCTCTCCTAACAAATAAATCCTGATCACTTCTGTGTGAACTGTTTCGGAAACTTGGTTGTATCTACATCAGGGTTTCTCATCCTTGGTGTTGTTGACATTTTGGATTAGATAAATCTTTACTGGGGTTGAGAAGTCATTCTTCTCCATTGTAGGATATCTAGCCATATGCTAATGGCATTCCTTCAGTTGTCAAAAGTCGCTGGTGGAAAAAAGAAAAAAAATCCCTGGTGGGAGGGCCAAATCAACTCCACCTAAGAACCACTGATCTAGATTTATCTTAGAAAAAAGAACTGCCCCCATATTGAGTGTATAGAACAACTTTCACAATAAGTAAATTGAAATGTGTTGGTATGCAGGATAGTACAGAGGGATAGCTAGGTCCACTCAACCTTGGGTAGCCTGTTTGTCTACACATGCAGGATGTGCTGTGCTTGCAGCTCTAGGTATTTCATATATTTAGGGTTTCTTTTTTTCATCATCTTCCTTTCTGTCTTTCTTAGTAGTAAGATTGAACCTGGGGCCTTTGCACCGAGCTACATCCCCAGACCATTTTTTATTTTAAAACAGGGTCTTACTAAGTTGCCCAGGCTGGGTTTGAACTTGTGATCACTCTGCATCAACCTCCCCAGAGTGTTGGGATTGTAGGAGTGTGGCATCATGCCCAGGCTAGATATTTTTCTTAATTTTACACAGTTGTCGGGTGTTTTGTTTTCTGGTGCTGGGGATTGAACATAGTGCCTTTCGAATGCTATGTATGCACTCTACCACTGAGCTATGTCACTAGCCCTAGTTAGCAGTTTTAATTTTATATATAAATTATAATGTTAATATCTTTTTGCAGTTGGGGATTTTTAGAATCAATCCATTGAAAGCTAAGTACAGAAGCTGGGCACAGTGGTGCATTCTGTAATTCTAGCTACTTGGGAGGGTGAGGCAGGAGGATCAAACTTCAAGCCCAATGTGGGCAACTTAGTGAGACCCTGTCTCAAAATTAAAAAAAAAAAAAGGGTTGGTGTGACTTGATGGTGGTGTTTGTCTAGCATGTGTTGAGCCCTGGGTTTAATTCTCAGTACAACTGAAGAAAAAAAAAAAGCTTAAGAAGCTAAGTGCAGACATCCTAGAAGTGCTAGTTTATCGGCTATAAACAACAAACAAACTGATGCCCATCACTTCTCCCTGTTAGCATATTCAAGAATGTAGTGTAGACTTCAGGGAGTTATCTTTTCTAGAAGCAGTATCAATTCCTGGGTCTCTTTCCATCCAGGAGCACCCTGACTTGCCCAGGGTAAAAAGCCTCTCATCTTCTGAGTCAGGATGATTTGCTGTCATTAAAGCCTGGTTTTGCTCCTCACACGCCATATGTGATTTATAGAGTGGCTTTTCTTTTGGTCTTCTTATTGCTCAGTTTTTTTTCCAGGATCTCTGTGAGAAGCTCGGTTCCCTCTGGGACTGCTTTGATCACCTTCCCAGGAATTTATTCCATAAATAGATTGGGGGTAAAAGGCCATATGCTTTCATTTGATTCCAGGGGCTGGTTCTCTTAGCCAGTTTCCTGCCTGTGAGGAGCCATTTCCATAAGACTGGGAATAGTAATTCTTTGGAATGAGAAGTTAAGTGAATGTGCAGTTAGATAAAACACACTGGGTTAGATCATATATACTGTGTTGTTGAAGTCTCATAAAGCCATCACTGGTTGAATGACCAAAAATGCTTAAGCTAGTTTCTTTGGATCTGTGGATGTAGAAACTTTTTGTAAATGCAGCCTTACCCCAATATTTGTCACCACAGGTAAGGTAATGTTAATTTCTGTTTGCTTTACAGCTGGCTTAAAGGCTGGGGCCATTGGTTGTGGAGGTTTTGCTGCTTTCTCTGCTGCAATTGATTATTACCTCCGTTGAAAGAGATTGCCTGGGGAAGGAGGATGCCAGCTGAGGACTGGAGCTGTTCTTGGAGGATAGTATCTGTACCACTTGGCACTTGCTTCGAGGGCTGAAGTCATTCGTTTTCCCTCATAGAGCTGTTGTTTTGAGGGAACTTCCTGGATGCTTTTTGCTTCCGGCCTTCGGAGCAGCCATACTGTGCTGCTCTTTGACCTCCCTCAAGCTTTTAGGGGATGTTCCATGCCAGATTGTCTCCGTAGAGCAAATCAGGGGTCTGTGTATTGACTGTTAGGAATTAAGTTTCACAGAGACTCAGTGCCGATGACATCCAGCCTTCGGGTTGTTTGGTGCTGCAGACAGAAAGGTGGCAGCGTGTTTACACAGGCCCAGGAAGTTCTTTTGCCTTGGAACTCCATGCAAACATCTACCCTGGATACCAGGGCAGGGCAAAGTAAACTTATGCCATCCAACCAAGTATGTTTTTTTGTTTAATATTTTGTCATCCTTGTTAAAATATATTTATATAACAGTTTAAAGTTGGGTTATTTTTATTTTCAAATTCTGTATTTCCCCACAGTGGTGCTTAGTGGCCCATAGACAATCCAATAGGAAAGAATGAGAACCTTCCTGAGAACTCTACGAATGCTAGATTCTCAGGGTTTGTAGAAAACTGTCATCATCACCAAATCATCACATCGACCAGGCCTTGCTCCCCAGAAGCCCACCCTAGATGCTTTCTAGGATACACTGCAACTCCCTGCATGATCCCCGCTGGCCTCTTCTGAGAAACCTGCTGTGCTTGCTGATAGGATGCTTGCAGTTTGCTGAACCACACATTGGTTTCCTGCCCAGGCTTAGCTCAGGGACACGTGTGAAGGAGTCCTGCTGTGGTCATCCATCAGCTACTGGCTAAGATCACATTGTGGAAGGACTATTCACCACCACCCTTGTTCTCTACTTTTAGTGGGTTTCTAAAATTTTTTGTGTTTTTGACTTGACTTGTGGTCTCATACTGAAAATAACAGCTGAGGCCCATTGTGTGTCATAGGCAAAAAACAAAACAAAAAAAAAGCTTTTAGTTGGGCTCTGCTACTATACTGTGGTGCTTTTACTCTGGTGCTGACACCTTGGGATTTACTTCTTTGGGGGAGGGGAGTCAAGACAGTAGGCTTGGTGGGGACCACGTTATCCTGGCTCCCTTTAGTCAGTGGTACTGTTTCTTTTCTACTATAAAGTAACTCTTCCACTTTTTTGCTTTCTTATCTTTTCCGATTCACCCACCCTTAACCAGAATTCAAAGACTCAGCTTCAACATCCAGCCATCCTGTGTGTATATATTTGTATGTGAGTGATGCTGTCAAACCCGGCTGGTAACACCTTCCTCTGGCAGTGCCTGCTGTTTCCTTGGCATGAGTGTGAGCTAGCACATGGGACCTATGTCCTTCTGTGGTAAATTCTACATGGTGCCTGTCCCATCTTGCCAGGCAAGTCAGCACTCTGCAGAACTAGGAGAACAAATTTAGGAATGTTTCTTTCCTGTGCGGTCCCTAAATACTTCATACCTAAGACCAATTTGAAGGAAGGACAGGCAGACATTCTTCCAGCTAGGCTTGTACATGGGATGGAGCACAAGAAATGCTGCCCTAACAATTGTTTTGGCAAAAGATGAGCCTGGAGGCCATCAGTAGCCATTAGTTCAATAAACCAAGTCTTGTCCACACTGACTATTCAATCGAGAGAGATGAATAGCTTCCTGTTTTAGATGGCCAGGGAGCTAGTATGAGCTCATAAACCAAACAGCAATTTTCAGAGACATCTGTTCCCAATCTCCAGAATAAATACAATGTCTAATGGCTTAGGCTGGTGGCAGCCCATATTAACCCCATTGGCAATCCCAAAAGGAAGGTGGGTCCTCTGGGAGTTGCAGCTTCCTTCCCGGACAAGCAGATAGACCAAAAGGCTGCCCAGAGATATGCCACTTCCAAGGAAAGTGTAGACAAAAGTTTACAGAAAATCAGTGGATAACTTCTTGCCAACTCTCCAACATTGATGGCTAGGTCTGTGGTGAGACACTGGAAGAGAACTGTAGCAGCAAATTCAGTGAGACCAGCAGCAGCCTGGCTGCCAGTTGATCTGGAGACCTCTGGAAAGAGGGAGAGGGCTTGGGCTCACTTTGCCCCAGTCACCAAAGGCCAAAGGGAAGACTCAGGAACAGTTAGCTAGGTAAACAGGTTCTTGGAAACACATGTGGATCCAGCTGGAGGAATTAAATATTTAGATTGGTGGTCTTTCCTGGACTACTGAGATTACAAACATCCACACCACAGGGCTGAGTTTTGTGCAAATGTTGGGGCTTTGCATTTTTTTTATTAACATTTTCCTCACATGGTTTACATCAATTTATAATAATCTACATAAGTTGAAACAAAACAGAAAAAAAAATATATCCTTACCAACTTATTACAGTTGAATATTAATGAAGGGTCCCATCCTACCTCCATCAGCAAAAACTGGCAGCCCTCAGCCATTGCCCAGTAAGGACAAGCATGCTGGGGATTCCTGTAGCCTGTCTCCTGGCATCCAGTTGGCACAGGCTGCCCTGTTGGGCACAGTGACTGGGGGTCCTGGGCTGCACAGTCCCTGTCTTTCAGGAGAACCCACCAGGTATTTCCTTGGTGCAGCTTAGTCCAAGTCTGGCACCCAACCCTCCCACTTGGGGTGGAATTTATAAATATTACGATCCTTCTGCATTTCTCAGCCCTTCCAGCCTTTCTCTTATCATATGGCCTAAGCAAGCTAGGGGCTGCAATAGCTACCTAGTGCTGAGAAGCAAACACCCCTCATTTTGGGAGGCAGGAGGCACCCATTTGAGGCTATACCTAGCTCTAGTTGGGCCTCTAACTTGTTACTGTCAATCCTTTGGAAGCAAGAACCTTCCCTGCCACCACCACCTGAGTGTCAAGCAGTGACTTCAGGAATGGTCAGATGCTGGGATCTTAACACTCAATGGCATTCTTTACTTATTGTCCCAGGAAATGGGGCTCCTTGCTAAGCTGCTGCCAGGGAGCTGGGTGGAGAGCATTTTTTTAGTCTCAAGCATTTCTCTCCTCCAGCATACACAGAGTATAGCAGTCTGCTGAAGGCAACAGGTACAAACAGGATCAGAAAGGGCCCTCTTGCCGAGCAAACACCACAGCTTTGGGGCCAGCAAACACTTCTTTAGACTTAGCCCTGAGCACAAACAATGGGGGCTGCTCTCCCCCAGTCCTGAAGCCCAGGAATTGACACTCTGCCACACAGAAGAGCCAGGGAGCTGTGCTATGCCTCACGTTCCAGTGGTATGTCTGTCCTCTCAAGCTAATTGCCATGGGTGGACAACTGCTGCTCAGAAGGGAAATGATGCTTTGGGAGTAAATTACACTCCTTTCTAGTACTGAGCAGTGGGTATCAAGGCTAGGATTGGGACCATCCCCTACACTGAAGCAATGTCAACAATGAAGGCCCAGCAAAACCCAGCCCCTAAAGAGGCCTGTGATAGATGCCCGTGATTCCTCATCCTCTCTCAACTTCTGCAGTTTCCCCGAGTTCACCAACAAGGTGGCAAACGGGCTGGGGCAGCACCACATCAGTTGGTGGATTGTGCCTTCCTTTCCAAGGCCCTGGAGCACACGTGGCAGTGGGGGCTGCCCCGTGGCAGTGCTTGGCTGTGGAGTGAAAAATCTAAGGCAAAAGTACCACGAGGTATGTGAGGTGCCAGGAAGCCTCTAGGGTGGAGCCTGCTTGCTTCTGGACACCTACTTTAGCCACAGTAGTCACCCTCCAGGAAGCCCGGCCCACTAGGAAAGCCACTGCAGCTTCTTCCTGCTACAAGCTGCTTCCCCATGACTCAGGCCACCAGTGCTGCATGGTGTAGTCAACTGCCCTTCCCCAGATGCTTTTCTGACCCTCTGGCTCTTTTGATAGCAGGTACTTGTGGGTCTTCACACTCAAAAGAAATAGAACACTGAGGGAAAAGGAACTGAAAATTCAGCAGTAGAAGAAACAGTCAAAGATGCCTCACTGGTAGGCAGGAGACAGAACAGACAAAACCCCAGAAATGGAGATTCTCAAATGGAAAATTCCAGAAATCAGCTCTCCAGCTCTGTGCTAAGCTGAGGATTAGTGTGAGTCTGTCTCCTTGTCCAACATTTGCACAGGCAGCAAGGCAAAGCAGGTGTGCTTCCATAGGTAGAGGGCGGGGAGAGGCCGAGAGCAGTGTAGAGCAGCATGACAGGCCACCACTGCCACTACCGCTTGGATCTCTGCAGAACTTTCCACGTGATGGAGTGAAAACCGTGGCTGCACATGCATGCGGCAGGCTGGGAAGGAGAGGGTGGAGAACACTGAGGGGAGGCTACAATCTGGGCCAAGAGGGGAAAACTGGCAGCAATTATATAGCGCCAAATAAAAGCCCTTGGACTGGACTCAGGAAGAAAGAAAGCTTTGAGGGAAATGAAAGAACAAAGCAGGCTGTGTGCCCACACCAGGTCGGTCACTACCTTTTCTGCATGACAAATATACATAAAACAATTCCCAAACAGCACGGAGCATCAGACTCAACTAGAGGTACAGAAGGCAGGAGCTGGGGTGTGGTGGTGAGGCTGGGGGCTGGTCAGCTGGCTTTGTACAAGGTGGCACAAAAGATGCACAGATTCCAGTTTTTGGAAGTTGGCTTCCCTTGGAGTCTGGAGTGCTGGGCTGGGGAATTTCTGTTGCAGTCTTTCAAGTCTGTGTTGGGCCTGGCTGGAGGGGCTGGCTCTGACCATCCTCCCAGCGGCCCCGGCCTTAGGCTACACGTCGGTGGAGAAGTACAGTGTGTTCCGCTTCAGTTCTGCGAAGGAAATGGGGGGGTGCTGCAGATAGTAGAGCAGGACCTGGACCTGTGGGGAGACAGGATAGACTGAGGTTGGGATCTTTGTCCTTCTGGGTCTGTTTCAAGGTAATGGTCCCTGGCCTGGGGCCAAATCTGTGTTGCCCGCAAAGGCTCCCCAGGTGGGTACCTTGGAAGCTCAGGTGTTAGTCTACTGCAGCACTAGAGGGCGCTAGAGGACAGAGCGTAGAGGATCTAGGCCACTCCCTGAACCTCAGTCTTTGGGGCTGAGGTTGGTTTTGGCTTGGCACCCCATTCTGTTCCTGAAAGCAACCCCAGAGCTTTCATGTGTGAGGATAAGACCCCCAGAAGTTTCCTACACCCTGGAGCTTGCTTTCTGAGACTAAGGCCCTCCCAGGAAAGCAGTTAGCACCTGGGACAGACATTCTCTGGGCCCTCACATTTCTTTTCCACCTGGGAGGGGCAGGATTGTCCATAGCCCTGCCTTCCTGGTGGCATCCTACACACACACCAACTCAGCTGCTCAGGAGGGCAGAGTGTAGGGACCCTGAGCTGTTCTCTCCACCCCTCTGCCAGCCACAGGCCTGGGCAGTGCTGGTGATACCTGTGCCATGACATCATGGGACCAGATGTCTGCAGCTGACGTGAGATGTGCTTTACTCTCCACTTCTGAGGGTCTCAGTAACGTGGGGCCAAACACAGTGGCCAGGTTGTGAAGTGACATTTTGTTGATGGGTTCCTTCTCGGCAACCCTGAAAGGGAGGGTAGGGAGAACAAAAGATCATTCTTTAGCAGCCACCTGGAGCTCTGGACCCTTGGTCTTAGCTATAGGAACTCCAAGATGGTGGTCACCTAGCCTCCCTCTCCAAAGGGAAGAGTCCTGGTGGTGGGAAGGATGCTGAGCCAGGCACCCATGGCCCCAGCTACATCCCAGGATATTGCTGTAAGAGATTTCCAGCTTGCAGGCTGCTCCTGTAAGCTTCTAGGCCAGAAGGACCCACAGCTATCAATTCCAACTTCCTTGCCTTAGAGACAAAACCATTACTGTTTAGAGAACTTTCCTGGTAATAACACACATACTTGTTACAGTCTTTTGAGGTAAGTACTGTTAGTATCATCATCCCATTGTAGAGATGAAGAAACCGAAGTACAAAGAAGTTAAATGACTTGCCCACAGCCACATGGCTAGGAAGTGCTATGGAGAGTTGGGATGCGAAGCTGGCAGTCTGTTCAAGAACTCATGTTCTTAACCCCTCTACTCCCATTGTTATGCATCACACACTCCTAGGAGGGGCTTTTGGGAGGTGGCTGGACTATGGGTGTGTGGTGCTGGGTTAGTCCTCTGATGGGCTAATGCCTGGGTGTGATGCTGGCAGGTGAAGCCTGGTAGGAAGCACTCCTGCCTTGAGGACTTGCTTCTTCCTGTCTGCCAAGCCATGAATTGTCTCTTTTTCCTATGCCCATCTACCAATCCACCCTGCCTTGGAGCCAGCTGACTGTGGACTGAAACCTCTACAAACTGAGCTAAAATAAACCTTTCCTCCTTTAAGTTGTGTTAGGTATTTTGTCCCATCAATGAGAAAGTAACTGACACCCATGATCCAGCTGTCCAGCTTCGGGGAGTGGCTAGAGAAGAGTCTTAGTGGATGGGGCGAGGTGGGGAGGGCCTGGAGCCTACCGCAGCTGCTCACTGAATCTGAGGTTCTGCCTGTTGGGCTAGGCAGGAACAGTCTTAACCCCAGGCGGAGCCCAGGGCTGTCCTTCCCACTGGTCCAGAAGGGCTTGCTCATGGGACCCCAGAGCTGCTTCCCTTTGGTTTTTCCCTGCTCCTTGCATAACAGGCCTGATGCTCTTTTATGTCCCCTGAGTGACAGGAGGAGTTGCCATCTGTGGCTGGTACCCAGGCAGGCTCAGTATTACCGATCACATCAAGAAGCCAGGGCTTCCCCCCACCCTAGGAAATGTTTCTGGGGCCGAGACACAGCCGCCCTGGGCAGTGCCTGTCACTCCACTCCCTCTGACACCATTAGTCCCACCCTCTGGGCAGAAGCCATGGATGTGCCTGCTGACTATTTTGGAGACAGGCGAACATTGCAATGTCAACAGGCAGCTGTGCTGCGGACCAGCCCTCCTGCAACGCAACACACACACACACACACACACACACACACACACACACACACACACACACACACACACACACACACACACACACACACACACACACACACACACACACACACACACACACACACACACACACACACACAGCTCCAGTCAGGGGCCCAGATGTGGGAACAGACTGTGCCCAGTTCCCAGGGTGGAAAACCTAATGAATTTTCCTTTCCCACTACTCCTCTGCGTCCTCCCCAGGACGCTCGCCAAACTATCTGGGACTTGGTTGGGGCTTTGGTCCTGGCCAAACCAGAGGGAAAATGTCTCATAATGGGAAAAACAAGACACCAGCCCTAGATGCATTCAGATCTCCAATGGCCTTCCCAAGCCTGGCCTGGCTAAACTGCAGCAGGAGCCTGGACCCAAGGGTGGGGCTGACCTTGGAGGTGTTGAAGCACAGAGCAGCTCTCTTGGGGCTCTCTGGTCGTGGGTGGCAAGAAGGTTTAAGGGATTCCAGTCCCACTCATGCTTGGAATTAGTCCCAGGCTCAAAAGTGAGTGAAGAAGGCACCTTTCAGTTCTGAACCGTGGGCAGGTGTCAGCTTGAGGAGCTCTTGGTTTACCTTCACTGTGGAAGGGGTTAGGGGAAGGCAAGAAGGGTCTTTTTCTAGGATTTGGAAGATGCACACTCTAAGGATAGATCTGTAACCCAAGTCCCTGCTGGGTTTGGGACTGACTTACTTTCACTATTTGTTAGAGATATAGGCTGAGCTCTTGACCCACAATAACAAATATATTGTTATAACCCAGTACACACATCTATAGGTATCTGAACAAAACAATACTTAGCTTACTGCCTACAGTAAACCCTGGTTCTACTGATTCTACTTCACTTAAAAAATTATAAAACTGAAAAAAAAAATTATAAAACTGTGGTGTCAGTGCCTGCCTCGCAAGCACAAGGTCCTGAGTTCGATCCCTGGTACCAAAAAGAAAAAAATTATAAAACTGAACAAATGAACCACTGACAGGTTGGGGCCCAGTAACCATAAAGTTTATCTATGGTCCTTGCTTTAGGCCTGCCATTCTGGACATTTCAAGGCCAATGCTTGAGGCTATCAGGACCCACATATTTCCCAAAACAGAAGAATGTGAGTGTAAGAAATTGAAAAGCAAGCTGGGCATAGTGGGACACGCCTATAATCCCAGTACTCTGGGACACTGAGGCAGGAGGATCACAAGTTCAAACCCAGTCTGGGCAGCCTAGCAAGACCCTGTTCAAAACTGAAAAGCAAACCCTCACACTGTTGAGAGTGGCCCAGCAAAAGCCAGCACCTATGCAGAGGTGCTGAGGAAGCAGGGTCCCATAGCAGGACATGTGGGTCTGCGTCAGCTCCTGGCCCTCCCCTTGGCTGTGCTCTGCTCTTACCTTTTCAAGTGTTCCAGCAGGAAGAGGAAGGTGATGAGGTTGGGGTCAGGCAGGGAGCGGAGCAGGTGCATCATGCAGTTTTCCTTGGCAGCAGGGTCTGACAGGGCTGTGGGAAGAGAAGAGGCTGGGCTGGGGGTCAGCTCCTGGGGTGGAGAAGCCCTTGAGGGACCCACCAGGGCCGTGAGGATGAGGGAGAGCCCAGGCTGCCAGGTGTTGGAGCAGATCCTGCCTGGGAAGGGCTGGTATCTGGACGGCCTGTTAGCAGCTGGTTCCTCCAAGAGGGCCCACCACAACTAGTACCTTGTCCTTGTTATCTTCCTTCCCCTCCTGCACTGGATTTCGCCCCCCAGTGCTATCCCCAATGATGGCACATGCTGCCAGGGATAGGAACACTTTGTCAACTGCCTCAGATGCTGGTGCACGGGAGCAAGCAGCTTTCTCTGAGACTCCTCACTCTCTGTGGGGGCTGAAGCCCTCCCTGCCCTAGGAAAAGAAAAGGCAAAAGGGATGTGCCAGGCCTGGATTTGGCCCAAGTAGGTGGAGGCTGAAGCCCTACTGGCCAGAGCCCCTGGCAGAGGTGAGGAGAGGTGAGCAGTTCTGGAAAGCGCAGCACCAGGCAACTCCAGTCCCCTCAGGCTCAAACCAGCCCTTTCCTTGGTTCTGGGGAGCCAGCTGCTGCTTGCCCACTTCAGGGCAGTCTTCCCTAAAAACCTGTGCTTCTAAGCAAGCAGGTCAGTGTGCAAGGAGAAAGAAAAGAGGCTGCCCCCAGAGATGTGAGAGGCAGGGAGAGGGACCAGCTCCAGCCCTGTACCCTAGCAGGCTACACCTTGCCCTTGGGCCCCTCAACCTTGCAGCCAGCACTGAACAGGTCAATGGGCAAGGGAGGCCACGGCCTCTTGCTGTGGACTTCCCCGGCCAGTGAGGCCTGCTTGGCTCAGCCCAGCCCTCAGGACAAAATGAGCCTCACCGATGCCCTCCATAAAGGCTGGGTAAAGTCGGTCTGTGAGGAGGGGCTCTGGCAGTTCCCGGAAGTATAGCTTGAGGGTGCCAGCGATGGCATTGATGTCCATGTCGCTCAGCATCAGCAGGATGTCCTTGTTATCTACAGGGGAGGGGAGTAGGTCAGGGGTTGTGTTGGCCCCTGACTCATCCCCCTCTCCCTAGCAGCCAGCCCTCAGATCTGTCCTAAGGCCAACCCCCACCTGCCCCATCGCTGCCTCTCGTCTCCTCCAGAAAGACAGAATGTAGGTAGTGGCCACAGGTTCTGTGACTTGGCTCTGTCAGCTGCAGGTAGAGGAAGCAGAGAGAGCCAGACTGAGGTCTGTCTGCTATGGCTTCCCAGAGAAGAGAAGGAGAGTACAACTTGTCATCCAGAGTCCCTGAGCCACATCCACACCAAGTGGCGTGCACCCTCCCTCCAGCTGGAATCTTCCCATTGCCAAGCCTCTCCCTGGAAGGCCCTATGTATTCTTCACACCTAAAATAATGTTCTGACAAAGCTCTAGGTTCCAGGTCACACAGGGGAGTCACGTGCCAGCATGTTCCTGGCCCTGTCCTGTCTTCCACCCCAGCCTTCCTTGCGAGGCCCCTCTCCACCTGGACTCATCACTGGCCACTTCAAGCTTCCTAGCCACTGGTTGCTCCTGCTGCTGCAGCCTGACCAGCAGGATAGGGGAAGAGGAAACCAGGAGGGTTGGGACCCCCCACCAGGGGCTTTATACAAAAGCACACCTGCCACACAGCAGAGGGAAGGCTGAGCCAGCAAGCCTAGGCTCAACACTAATTTCCCTGCAGCCCACTAGACACTCGGCACCAGCACAAAAGCTGAGAACACAATTCTGGAGTTGGGAAGTTCTGATTTTAAGTCCACGCTCTAAAGCTACAAACTGGGAGAACCCTGGGCAAATGAGTTGGCCTCTTTGAGCTCCATCCATTTCCTTAGTTGTAGCAGTGGATAGGAGATCAGAGTGGGGGAAAATTAATGTAAGAAAATACAGAATGTGTGCTTGCCACAGCGACTCAGAAACAGCCTTCCTTGTGACATGGTGGGCTGCAGGTCACAGGCTCCATGGAGGCCTCCTGGTCCCACTGAGTTCTCTTACCACTTGGGCACCCACCCCACCAGCTGGGACCCCAGACTCACTGGCGTCAAAGACGGCCTTCAACGCCTGGATGTCTGTGGCTACCCCTGATATCCGGTAGATGCCGACCTCCTCAATGCCTCTCTTCTCCACCTCCTCCACACACTGCCGCACGATGTAGGGCACCTTGGAGCGCTCCCGCCTGGGGACAGGGGATGCAAGCGTTGGGTAGAGGGAGTCTTGCAGTGCCAGGTGCATTATCCAGCCCCCCACCCCAGCATAACTCGGCCTAAGGTAGCTCCAACCTCTAGGGTCATGAGTAGGGGCAAGGAAAGAGCTGAGGAAGAGGCCCAGACCTACTCTACCTGCTGAGGCACAGCAAGGGACACAGGCAGGAGGAAGTGCTGGGAGGTAGCCCAAAGGCTCTTGAGAAGGAATGCTCCCTCCAAATCAAATGCTGCCGGTGATGGGACATGCCTCTAATCCCAGCACTTGGGAGGCTCAGCCAAGAGAAACACTGTGAGTTTGAGGCTGGCCTGGGCTATACAGTGAGTTCAAGGTCAGCTTGGACTACATAGCAAGACCCTGTCTCAAAAATCCAAAGGAAAACAAAACAAAAAAACCCAAATGCTTATGGGGACTGGGACTATAACTCTGTAGTGGAGCACTTGTGTGAGGCCCTGGGTTCAATCCCTAGCACTTCAAGAAAAAAAGTGCTTATGGGGGCCCAACAGGTAGAAGGGAGCTGGGTCAGGGCCTGGAGACAAGGGGCACAGAAGGGTGGCATGACCTGAAGGACCACCCTTTCCCAAGGGGGATCCACTCCTTGGACCTCAGCCTGTGGCCACCAAGCCCAACAGGGGCCCTAGAGTCACTGTCAAATCTTCCTGTTTACCGCAAGAATCGAACAATTTGTGCCTTTCCCTTATCTTCTACTGTTTCCATGATCACTTTCTTATTTCAGAAGCACTGGGTCAGCCAGAGAACACACCTCTACAGGCCACTTTCAGCCTCCAAACTGGCTGCCTGTTACTTCTGCATGGGTGTGTGCATGTGTGTGTCTGTGTGTGAGACTAATTAGGTACTTGCATGTGCAGGGGGTGCTGGGAGGTGGGGACTGATGGAGACCTGGGTGCCGACGCCAGCACTCTGATACCAGACAGCACCTACTTAGTCACCACGCTGATCTTCACCCCAAAGACGCCCGTCTGCTTTTTGGATGGAGTCCTCTTCAGGCTCATGTCCCGGCTGGTGAATTTCATGGAGAATTCCACTTTGATCTGATTGGAAGATGAGGTAGGCACAAGTCACCCATGGCATGAGTGTCTGAGGTGTGTTCCCAAAACACAAGGGTCTCCCCCCACCAGGACTGCAAGCAGGCTGCCTCTACCCCCAGGACTCCCTTTACTCCCAGGACTGCAGCTGGGAGAGGAAGGGGCATGTGTATGGAAGGGAGGGGCTGAGGGAGGAAGGGAGGGCTGCCCACCCACTGCTCAGGCATCTCCTATCTCCTGGGCTCACCCCGTTCATCTCGATCACATCTGTGTGCCAGTTCTTGGTTTCTACAGTCTGAGGATCCAACTGCAGAGAAAGAAAGAGAGGGACTGTCAGTGAGGGGCGGGGGGCAGCTCAGGGATCAAGCCGGCACTCTCCCTGGTGCTGGGGAACTGCTCAGCAGCCAGCCAGGTAGAAGCCTTGATGCTTATCTTGCAGTGAACCCTTCAGGGTAGCTCTAGCCCCCAGGCCCCTCTGGCCCCATGGAGGAGGCAGGGACCCTCTGTTAGGGTGCATGACCATCATAAGGCATTGGCTGACTGCTACACTGCAAGATGGGTACTGTCAATCTATTTCACAGATGCACCAAGGTAAGGTCATAAAAGGTAAGCAACTTGCTCAACTACACAAATTGGAGTGGTCGGAGATTTAGCCTCTTGCGGTGCATGTGGGGTTGCTGAATGGGAAAGCAGTGCGATGCAGAGGTAAGAGTCTGTTCTCAGGAGTTAGCTGCCTAGGTTTGAATCCTGGCTTTGCAGCTTTCAGCAGCAGGACCTGGACAAATTGTATCCTTGCTGAGCCTCCTCTGCACTCCACAGCCAGTAACAGAACTGGCTTCCCAGGTCACTTCGAGGACACAATGAGACCACTTGGCTGAGCAGCTGGTTCCCCCACAGGCCAGGTTCCCCAGACTTAGGCTGCAGCTCCTGGGATGAGGGTGCCAGGTGAGGGTTGGAGGCATAGAGGACTCTCGGGACTTCATTCCTCTAACTCAGTGGCCTTCAAACCATTTTGCCTGAGCACCCACAAAATAATTTTGAAAAACTATGTACTCTTAAGCACATTTTTAAGTCAACATTTCTACAGCAAGTGTAAATAGCTGCAAAGAATATAATTTCCAGAATAGTGTAAATATTGATATCTTAAAATAAAACCATTACATCAATCCTTAAATGTATGCAGAGGAATATAATTAGCATAGTGATTTGATACCCACTATCATCCACTTAAAAACATACAAGCAAGCTCTTCTTTCCCTTGCAGAAAGCCTGCTTCATCTTTTTCTCCTTAGATTTATCTTTCTGTTCCATTTCTCCTTAAGAGGTTCCTCTTGGTTTATAATTTAAGTCTTTTATTCATCATCCTATTATACTTTGCTCCTAAAATACATCTATACATTGAAATGAAAATTTCCTAAATCTAAAAATCTCTGAATATGTAAAGTATGTTCTGAATTTGTTATTACTGTGCCATGATTAGCAGTACACACACACACACACACACACACACACTCCAACATACTACAAATTTTAATAAATACCAAGTAGCAAAGTGGCATTTTGGTGGAACTGTATCCCTGAATGAGATAGGTAGAACATTTTTCCTATTGTAGTTCATGTATCTCTATGAATCTTATTTTTTGCTAGAATAAAATGAGGTTTAGCACCAGTTTTATTCAGAAGTTTTTGGTTTTCTTTTAAATAATGTAAACAAGGAAGCATTTCATTCACACAAATCACTAGATGAGGCTGAAGTTTTAGTACAGCAATGTTAGGTGAGTCATTAACCTCATTTTTTTTTTTTTTTTTTTACTAACCTCTTTCTATGTTATTTGCCTTAAATTACCTCTGTACCTATTTTCACACATTATTTTAAATGATCTCTCAGCTGTTAATTAAACCCTCATCAGTGTACCAGAAAGCAAAGACTTGGATACCACCTGACTTTAGAAGGCTTTATAATCGGCCTTTAAGTCTTTTCTTTTTCAGCACCTACACCAACATTTTTAAGGTCCCCTCTGTTGTCACCCCTGAGGTCTGGGCCCCCTGGGCCGAGCCCCCATAGCGAGCCTGAGCCTCGGGCTTTCATCTGCAGAGGGGAGCAATTCGAGATGCCTGGCCTCAGTTGGCGGCTGAGGACCTACAAACTCACTCTCTTCAAGCTGTCCTGGCCCACCTTGCCCTGGGACATCTGTCACACCATGGTCTCAGTACCGCTGGTCTCACAGGCCACTGTCCCCCACAGGAGGACAACTGGATCTGGGTCAGCCCAAGTCCTTCCCACACCTTCTGTCACCTCGGACAGGGCCTGGGGGCTGCACCTGGCTGGCATTAGGCCCTGTGTCTGGGCAGCTGTGGCCTAGGGCCCAACTTCAGCAATCAGCCCCCTAGCCAGAGAAGGGAGTGAAGTGAGAACAGGAGATGGAGAAGGCAGTGTGGGGAGAACCGGGCACCTCTGGGGAGGACCCTGCCACCCAGGATCTTTGGTCTAGAATATTTGTGGCCCCATGGCACACCTGACTTTGGCCTCTATACTGAATCCTCTCTCTCTTTCAACTTCTTTGTCCCAACCCCTCCCTGGGTCTCTAGCAGGCTGCTTCCTGTAGTTCTTTCATCCTATTCAGACCACTGGTTCTGTCCCCATCTCGGTCCCCCAGCAGTGGCCACGGGGAAGAGGGACCTCAACTGCTCTCCGTCAGCTGACTGAGGCAGATGCATCCCTTGGGAGCCACATTCTGGAGTGACCAGCCCTTCTGAAGGCAGATCTCTCTAGGGACCTGGCTGGATCCCCTCAAGCTCTTCTGTCCCAGCTTCCCATGACCTGGCACTTCCTGGCAGCTGGTCTGAACTGAGCCAGTGGTTCTCCCCAAGTCCTAGAGTGGCATCTGGATGGAGCTTGAATGGGAAAAAGGGGCAGGGATTGGAAGTCAGGGTGGTTTGGGTCTTCCACTCAACCAAGTTAATTTGGGCAGGTCACTGAATTTCATTTTCCTCACAGGGTACCCATGCCTGCTTCACAGGGCTGCTGTCTTATGTATTCTGTGCATTTTCTGTAAGTCTAAAACTGATAAACCCATCATACATAGCATCTCAGCCACTGTTAACAAGCCTGTGTGGTTTTAGCTTTTGTAGGTGCTCCCATTTTACAGACAAGAACACCAAGCTTAAAGAATACAAAGAACTTGCCTAGTTCCAAACATTCAGGGAGCAAGAGCTGGGGTATAAAATCAAATCTCCCTGACTCACTCTGCTGAAGCTGCAAGGTAATATGCAATGTACCTAACCTGGTCCTGCACCTTTCCCTCAACAGTAGCAGCTGCTATCACCAAGATTTACTCAGAAAGGAGACATTAGGCCTCCTGGCACAGGGTCTGGTGTCTAGCAGGCTACCTCCAAAACAAACCTCCCCACAACCCTCCGCCATGTGGGTCCATTCTTCCGGGAGTGACTGAGACAGGAAGAACAACTCCTGATATTACTACCTCATTGTAGCGCATGTCTTCCAGAAAGCCCTCCTGGAGGACCCCCAGGCCACTGGAACGCTCGTGCCTCTCTGCCTTCCTGCCACACCAAGAGCCTGCCTGCCAGGTTCCATTGGCATTGTTTCACACACTCTACTCTTTGGGTAAGGTGGCCCTTTTTCACTTTGCTGAGTCCCTACCACTGCCATATTCCTGGTCCCTGCTGCAGGTGTTGCCTGGTACCCATTCAAGAAGGCCTGCCCAGCCCCTGGGTGCCCCGACAACCATGCCTCTGTCTCCCAGGAGGCCAGCAGCCTCCAGAAACCAAGCCTATTTCAGGATGTCATTTAAATACAGAGAAGAGAGGGTGGGGAGTGGAGAGGGACATGGCACATTTTCCAGAGAAACGATGTTGCCTGAATGGCTGTGACTATTTATAACCCCTGGGAAATGTGGACTCTGCTATTTCCTGATTAAATTAGTGCTGGGGTGAAGGAAGCAGCCTCTGGGATGTCAGTGGAAGGGAACACCTGAGTACTAACGCCTCTAATCCCAGCAGACAGGTACCATCCACAGGCGCCCTAGAGCAGGTACCTGGGGGACATCAGATCACCTAGAAGGACAGATGGGGCTTCCAAAGGGCCAGGCTGAGGAGACCACCTGGGCACCTTTTCAGGCAACAGGTAACACACACACAGGGGACTCCCCCAGAGGTGTGGGCAAGGGCAGAAGACAGAAACGGGTCAGGGTCAAATCAAGGACCAAGGAGAAACGGCTGACCTTTAGGGCTGGTGACGGGAGAGCATAGAATGCTGGACCTCTGCTGGGATCCTGAATGTGGCTGGGGGAGGCCACCTCTCCTTTCTGGACCCAAGTGGCCTCATGTTTGGGACAGGAAGCACCAAAGTGGCCTAGCAGTAGGACATGCTCTGTGTATAGCTCAGGGTTGTCAGAGCTGGGTTTCAGGAACATCCTCAGGGCTCCCCTCTGAGAAGTGCAAGGCCTTCTTCCTGGCTTCATTTCTTAGGAGCCTCAGGCATATGACACCATCACTTTTTCCCTCAGCTTTGAGAGCTGTTCACAGTCACCTCCCACTGCCTGGCACTTAGGAGGCACTGGAGAGTCTGAGCCACTCTTGATATTGGGGCCTCCAGCCTCGCTCCCTAGCAGGTAACAGAGCTGCGTTCAACTCCGAGTCCTTCTGACTGCTGGGCCACGTTCTTTAAACTGTGTCACTTTCCCTCAAGTGCACAGCTTGCCTAACAGTCTGCTGGGATTGATTTCTGCCACCGCCCCTTCCCACAAGCCCTTATATGGTGTCCTTTAATCTCCAGTAAGGGACTTGTAGTAGCTCTGTCTATGGGTGGCTGGGGGTAAATAGAACTAGCTGCTTCTAGTCTCAGGGGCACAGGCACTGAGCAGCTTTCAGCATAACTCTGAGATGTACCCAGGGGCTCACTGGATGACAGCAACCCTTGGTAACACCAGCAGGGGCCCCCAAGGGCTCCAGGCCTCTACCTCTTTCCCCAAGCCCCCTGGCCCTTACCTCTGATAGCCCCCTCCCCTAGGGCCCCCCAACTATCACTGTCACAGAACAGGGGACCAGAGCCCCCAAGGAACTCAGCCTTCTGCCCCCTCAAGACTGCTCCCATTCCCCATTTCACTCCCACTCTGCTCTGCCCTCGGTCCCCCAGGCCGCAGGGGTGCCAACCTGGCCCTCTCCTGGAAGCTGGGTGAACTTGCCTTGAAGCCCAGAAATGGATTCAGAAGTTAATAAAAAACCAAAATGCTTTTTAACAAGGGCAGTAAATTCAGTGCACTGAAGTCATCACCCTAAGAGGTAGGCAGAAATGATAGAAAGTGACTCAAGAAGAGTCTCAATAAAAATCGGCCACTGATTAGAGTGCTAAATGGAAGGCAGAGCTGGCTGAACGTGTCTCTGGGCACCCCGGCCACAGGCCAAGCACCAGGGCATGGACACCAGGCCCTGTGCCAGGCATTGTATCTGATGTGGGTATTTTTCCTGTGGCTCCCATGCCAGGGGCCATGGTGGCGGTCCTGGGGTGCCCTCCCCTAAGTGTAGTCACACACTTAGGGCAGGGTCCCCTTGGGACAGCAAACTAGCCTGTCACTGGGACACACCACAGGCGTGAGAGGCATGGCAGGACAGGCAGCTGCCAAGAGCCTGCCTCACCTCCCTGGAGGAGGGCACTGGAGGATTCCGTCAACGTGGCTGCTCTGAGAGGCTCAGGGAGAGGCAGGATGGAGAGGGAGGGGCTGCCAGGCCTTCCATCTGGCTTCCAGCCTAGCAACTGGGTCAGAAGAGACGGGCTTGGTAAATTGTCACTTCCTCTTCCCAGTGGCCTGGCAGCCCCACTACAAGGCCAAGCCAGCCCTGTCTCTGGCCCACACTGCAGAGACAGACACAGCAGGCACACCAGGCTGCCCCGAGGGCGCTCTGCAGCCAAAGTTTGCCCATCTACTCCCACATATTGACTCTGCTGATTCTTCCTTTTTAAAAATTCTGTCTTTTAAGGTACCTGGATGAGGCTACTTTGCTTTGCTTGCCTCCCCTCCTCCTCTCAAAAACTCTGAAGTTCCCTAGGCCCACATATGGAAGGGTTTTAGCAGCTCTGAACGGGCTTTTATTGAAGCCAGGTCAGCCTCTTAGCACCCATGGCAACCTGCCTTCCCCAGTGCCCCCACTGCAGTGGCTCAGCCTCTCTCCTGCATACCACGCTGTTGGCCTTGGCCAGGGACAGCTGACCTTGAGGGTTAGCAGACAAAACGCAAACCCAGCCTTTTCGGAGGCCTTCAAGGCCAGGCAGGCACAGCTCCCCTGGAGCTCAGAACTCTGCTTCCTCAGAGCTGGTTCACTGACCACAGTCTTCCCTACCCCAGGACCAGCTACAAATGAAAAGCTGGGGACACCAAGGTAGCAAGGACAGAGGCAGAGTGTCACTTTGGAGTAAAGGTAGTCAGGGCCAGAATAGCACAAGAGCAGGCCCCAGCAGGCCCATTCCCAAAGGGAATGGGGGTCACCTTAGAGGTCATAGCCTGAAGCAAGAGGTTTTGTGAGGTTCCGACAAGGAAATTCATGCTAGTTCTGTGGAAGGCCAAGGACCTTGCAGCCCACCACAGGAGTGTGGTATGAATTATAAAGTCCTTCTCTAAAACTGACTTCATCTTTCCTGCCTGGGCCAGGAGTACTTTTTCTGGGCACAGTGCCTGCTGCTAGTGAAAATGGGGCACCAGCAACTGCACTGCCTATGCGGTTTGGAGTGGACTCTTCCCCAAGGCTCACATCTGCTCTGAGTCTTGGGTTCACGACACATCAGCAAAAATAACTGGTGCGCCCACTGCTCTGCACAGCACTCTGGGCTGGCACCACACACCGCAAGGCCGATGGACGGGAGCCCCACACCTCCAGGGAATATGGCTCCATCTCCACTAGACTCAGGACCCCCTTGACAAGTGAGAAACAGCCACAGCACCAAGTGGGTTCTAGGCCTCCTCCTTGGAGGCCACATAAGGCACATGACATAGTAGATAGGAGCCTCTGTGCAGGGTGAGCTGCCTGGGTTTGAGTACTTCCTCTGCTAAGCCACTTATGTGGCCTCATCTGGGTCATTCTCTGAGCCTCAGTTTTCTCATATATAAAATGGTGTGGATAATAATAGCACTTACCTCATAGGACATCAAGGGCTAAGAATAATGCCTGGTGCTCAGTACACGCTGTGTTGAAACGCACCAGCAGCTTCCCACTGTGCCTGCATTCAAGGCCAAGCTCCTGTGGCCTACAGGACCCTATGTGATCTGGGTGCTGGCCCCTCACCCAATGTCATCTCCAAAACCCTGATCAGGCTCTGTCTGCCTCTGAACACACCTGTCTCCAGGCTTTTGCCTTGTTGCTTCCTTCACCCAGATATGATGACCCCAGATCTTTCATGGCTGATTCCTTCTTGACATTTAAATCTCAGTTTAAAAAAGATCTCCTGGTCAGGCATGGTGGTCCACGCCTTGTAACCTCTTGGGAGATTGAGACAGGAGGATCGCTGTGAGTTCGAGGGTAGCCTGGGCTACATAGTGAGTTCAAGGCCAGCTGCACTGCATAGCGAGACCATGGAAGTTGTC
The DNA here is from genome assembly GCF_053883595.1 of Heterocephalus glaber. NCBI lineage: Eukaryota > Metazoa > Chordata > Mammalia > Rodentia > Bathyergidae > Heterocephalus > Heterocephalus glaber. Next base: position 12,507,531 of record NW_028258351.1, on the reverse strand, counting down.
CATGAACATTCATGGTTCAAATGAGTGCCCCAGGATGCAGAAGATGGGGACAGCAATGCCCTGCCACCGGGATTCCTTCAGGACAGGGGTTGAGATGCCCCACATTTGGCAGACTGTGGTTGTGCATCCTTGTAATCCAGCACCCTGAGAGGCTGAGGCAGGACTGCAAGTTCAAGCCCAGCCTGGGTAACTCAGCAAATCCCTATATCAAAATAAAGAATGGGCTGGAGATGTAGCTCAGTGTGAAGGGGCTCAAGGTTCAATCCCCAGTACTGGAGGGGGTGCTGCCCCACATTCCTGCTCCTCTCTCTGTTCCCGTGTTTAATGAATGGCTAGCCTTAGCCCAGGGGCAGCTCTATGACCTCTCCCACCCAGGCTCCCCTAGTGTCTTGAGGGTTTAAGGCTTAAGAATCGGAATCTTGAGTCACAGCAAAGACCTCATATGACTGGATTCTAAGAGATCATCCCGTTTAGCTCTCTCACACTACTGATCCTAAAGAACCAGAGAGGTGAGGAGAGTTGCCCAAGGTCATACAGCAAGTTAAAACAACAGACACCAGTGAAGCCTCTTGACTCCTTCTAGCCTGGACCCCTTTCCTCCTCTAGCACCCTGTGACACATGAGCCTGAGGTCTAGGGATGCTTCAAGGAGGAGGTCTCCCACAGTACAGATGAGGCATTTGGGCAGAGTGGGAAGGGACACTGTGGATGTCACTGCACTGGGGGGCTCAGCTAAGGCACCAGCGCTGGTTGGGGTCACTGTACAGGATAGAGATCATTTTAGCTTCTGGCTCAGGAGCAAGCCTCAGTCTAAACAGGGTCAAGGAAATCTCTTTGGGGATCTCAGAGCTTCCCAGCCTATCTGCAGATAGAGGTTCAAGAGCAGCTTTCATGGCCGACCCTGTGGCAGGAGGCAAGAACAACAGGCCTCATCAACAGGCCTCACTGGGATCCAGGGCTGACGTGGGCTTTCTCCCCAGGGATCAGGCAGGCAGGGTCCAGGAGCAGAGAGCTGTGTATCCCTCTAAGGTGCCAGAACACAAGCACTCTTTCTGCCCCCAGCATGATGTGACAGGCCAAATGGCCTGCTGACCAGCTCCCGACAATGTGGACAGCCAGCAGAGCCACTCAGCAAAGGCCAGTCTTTCCAGATCAGTGTCCCTTCACTGACACCCAGCAAGTCCCCACAACCAACACCTGCAGAAGTTCCTGGACTCTTTCCAAAATGTCTGTCCTCTTGGGCCTAAACCTCACTTGTCTTTAGACACTACTCTAACAATGGGCCCATGTAGATTTGACTTTTCAGGAACGACCACGGCCAGCAGGCTCAGCTCCCTCTGGTCTAGTGCCTTGGAAAGCCATGGCACCATGCCCAGTAAAGCTGACGGGTCAAGCTGTGTGTGGGATGCAGAGATGCCAAGGAGGCCAGTGCCCATCCAATCTCCCCTAGTGCCAAGAAATGGTGCTTGGCAGGTCTGTTTAGAGCAAGGACTCCTACGGGTCCAAGAGCCCCTCTGAAATAGTTCAGTTTGTGCAAAAGGTGGCTGAGTCTGAGGGGGCTTCAGAACCTTTATGAGATTCTCAGTCAAGGGCTCTTGCTCTGTGGCATCATACAGGCTTTTGGGGAACCAGCATGGTGGCCAGGCAGGAGCACTAGTGGCAGGAGACCACCCATGTGGCTTCAGTACCCAGGGCTTGCTCTGGGGAGTGCCATATGCAGTGGCAAGCACAATGGTTTTGAGAATGCAGGGGAACACACTACTGTGCTTTCTACCTGCTGGCCTCCCACTATACTGGCCCACATAGAGGCTCAGTATGAAGTTCGCTGCTGGCAGAGATACCCAGTTCCAGAGGGAGGAGCTTCTGTCTGCAGCTGAAAGGTCAATGTAAGAGACTGAGGATGGGCCTTCAAATGGGGAAGGATGTAGATTTCTTCCTTCTGGCAAAGAAGGAGGAGGGTAGCAGGGTAGAGCAGTGGGCAGCCACAGCCAGGACAGATTTCTCTTGGGAAAGGCTTCAAGGTCTTTCTGGAGGCCCAGAGTCAGGTGATGGGTGAATGTGCCCAAGACACATCTGTGTCTTGTACCTAGTACCCTTGTATCCTCAGTGGCAGGAACAGTGAGTGAATGGCTAAGTGAACTTCTGGAGATGTGGGTGTCTGTAGACTTGGCGCTATCAAGAATTCTAGTAAAATGGCATATTCTGGGATGGGCTAGGAACTGTCCAGTGGTGGCAATAAAGGTGACAATGGGAGCCTCTTCTATGACCATCTAAACCTTAAAGGTCCTCAGCCTGTGCTTCCTCAGGAAATACTTCTGACCCCCTCTGTCAGCAGGGGGAGCAAAGGCCATCACCAAACAGGTGGACTTTGCAATACCAGCTCCCTGTTTCCTGGGAGCTCTTTGGAAGCAGGGAATTCTCAGACCCATGTAGTAACCCCTCAAAACAGAGACAAAGTCACCAGAAGCTGTCCTTAACTCTCTCCTCTGCTCCCCTGGATCTTGCCAGTTTAGCTTGAGTCCCCACCCTCAGTCAGTAACCAGCCTGGTCTGGGTCAGGAGCATCTTGGCCTTTTAAGGTCTCTGAATTCCTCATCAGACAAATGCTTCTGTCCTGGCCTCACTTCTGGCCCTCTTTGCCTCTCTATGGCTCCCATAAGGGACCCCATTAAAACCTCTGGATGTTACAGGGTTGAGAATGGGATACCTCTGTAGTCTCTTCCAAAGTTCTAAGACTTTAGAAGATGCAGAATGGGAGGAAGGGTAAGGCACTGAGCCTGGTCTACTTAAGTATGATTTGAGAAAAAGAAAGAAAGCAAACAAGTAGAAATGCAAGTTAAATACTGAGAGTGCTGGCAGAACCCACAAACCCAAATGCCACGTGTCTCCTCTGCTAAATGCTTGCACAACAAACCAACTGCCAAGTCAGGGACCAGAATGAGGCTTTAGCTCTAGAACTCTGCTTGGGGACAAGAGCAATCCTACCCCAGCCCCCCTGGGCCCCAAGGAAAGCCTGAGAGAGGCCCCTGCCTCTCTTCCCCCAGCAGCTAGAGGCGTCTAGGACCAGAGGCCCCACACTATTTCATTTTTTTTTGGTACCAGGGATCGAACTCGGGTCCTTGCGCTTGCGCAGCAGGCAGCAAAACCACTGAGCTAAATCCCCGGCCTGCCCCACACTATTTCAAAGGCTCAGTTTTAATACTGGGCCCTTTGCACCAGAATAGACTCAGGCCCTATACAGGGTCCCTGATGAGTCAACCCCCCACCATTCCTCCAGGCTTTAATGAGTCTGGTTAAATTGGAACAGAAGGGCCACAGGTGTCTTAGCATCCATAACATTAAATCCTTGGGGCACAGTTAATGAGTCTGTGAGGCAGCTCCTCCTGCCCCCACTCCACCTGAACTGCTGCCTCATTCCAGCCCCCTTGGCCCGGTAGTGCGCCGACTGCACTAGAAGGAATAAGTTAATGTGGCTAGGAAAGGAAAGGAAGAGGACAGCAGGCCTCAGGCTTGCCTGTGTACCTACCAGCCAATGGACAGTGAGACAGGCACAGGAGGGTAGATGTCCTTCCATCACCCACAGCGTCCAGGGTACTGACACACTGTCACACAGCATGTACTAGGGGACTGAGTCACCCACGACACAACACATCCCAGCATCAGAGCCACCCTGCAGTGACATTGACACCAACCGATCAGCAGTCCAGCACCTGGCCAGCCCACTACCCTTACCCAGAAATCACCACAAGACATGGAGCGGTCGACACTACCAGAGGCAAACCCAGCTAGAGTTGCTGAAGTGGCTTCTTGGTTTTGCCAGGCACACATGACAGGAGAACAGAAAGTTTGTGCTTTGGAGTTTAAAAATTTAACTCCACCTACCAGGCACCTTCCCCAAGAGGCAGGTAAATCAGAAGGGTCAGAAACCTCTGAATTGTTTCTTGCAAACCTTGAGGTTTATGAATGGATGATGAGCTTTGAGCTGGTGTCTGCTGGGCTCAGCAAGGGCCAGGGAAGGAAGACAGGGAGGGGTGGCTCCATGCTGCCGGGCACAGACAGCTGCCTCAGCACAGAGGGGCTCTGGTAGCAGCCAGGGCCAGCAGGGCTCTGCTAGCCTGGTCCCTAGGGAGACTGAAGGTGACATAGGGACCAAAGCAGGGTAGCTCAAGTTGCTGCCCTGCCTAGCACTTTCCAGAACTGATGTTACCTCTAAGTACACCCCATTGGCAGGAGATGAAACTAAACAAGGAGCCAACAGGCCCAAGATCACTTCCTCTTGGCAGGTGCCAGGAGCTTCTCTGCTGGCTGGCTAAAAGATCATACACAGAGGGTCCTCCTCTGAGCTACAGGAAGGCTTGCAGCCCCTATCAGACTGGCTAAAACCTTCCTTTCATTACCTCGAAGGATGAACATGGCCCTGGCCAGCCAGCACTGACACCCTGAGACGTGTTGGGCAGTTCATTTGGTCTGTAGAATCATCAAGCGTTTACTGTGTTCTGGGCACAGGGTCTGGCTCTTGCTCAGATCCCCAATGCCAGGGCCCAAAGCTAGCCCCAAGGCAGTCTGCCCAACTGCAGGACAGTCAGCTTCTATCTCAGACTTTAATCCCAACTTGGGTCTGGGGCTGCAGGCAGGACTGGCAGTCTGCCCTGGCATAGCTTGGTCTGAGCTGCCTGCAGGGTCAGCAACCCCCAGGCATGCTGACTGAGTTGCCTGGTGCCCAGGGGGCACTAGGGCAGCAGTCATCTGGGTGGTCCCTGAAGAGGCAGCCTCCAGCCCACCCCATCATTACCTCTCCACCAGCCGCCCTTCCCCCGGTTAAGAATGATCCTTCAACTTGCACAAAGAAACCTTACATGGTGGATGTGTTGAGGTGCCCCTCAGCAAAGATAAAGGCGGCAACATCCACAGGGTTGGTGGGGTGGTGGTGGGGTGTCAGGCCTGTGCTGCTTTCTGGGAGGACCACACACCCAGGAACCCCAACCTGGTCCGTTTAACCTCATTGATTATAGACTCAGAAAGCAGCCAAGGAGAGTACACTTGTGCAGGAGGCAATCCATCCCCCCTTTCCTGAGACAGGGCCAGAGGTGGAGAAGGCAGCCAGGGTCGGGGTGGGGGTAGCAAGGAGCAGTCATCATCAAGTTCAAGCCACTTGGAGCAGACTCACACACATACCCAGCCTCTGTCCTGGAACTCCTGGGAGCAGGCAGGGGCGGCCCCCACCACAGCCCCTCTACAGCCCAACCCGATCAGACCCCTCCAGTCCCGGCGGCCTAGCACCTTGTGGCGGAGTAGCTTGCTGCGCACTCGGCCCCAGAGCCTGGCGCCGGTGTTGGGGGGACGCTTGCTCCCCGGATCCTCCAGCTGATCGAGGCAGCAGCGCTCCAGGGGTTCGCACACTGCCTTTAGGCTGCAGTCGGGCTGAAGGAGGACGTCAGTCATGCCGGCGGCCGGCCTGCAGGGGCCAGCTCCAGAGAGACGCAGAGAGCTCAGCTCAGCGGTGCTGGAGAGGTTGCTCAGAGGAGCGCTCTGCCGTGGGGCAGTACTGTTAGCAGAGCCGGGGAAGCGCGCGGTGCGGGGCTCAGCTTTCTCCTCCCTCCCTGCTCCCTCCTCCCCCTCCCTCCGCGGAGACTGCAGCCTGCGGCGCTCCACTTGCACGAAGCACCGGTCTAGGTCTAGCTGAGCACACAGCCCGCACCAGGCGCCTCCCCGCAGCCTCTGGGTCTCCTCTCTCTGCGGGTCAGGCTTGTGCCCGGACACCGAGTGGCCCCAAGTGTTGCCAAGTGCCGGGCAGGCAACGCAGGGTGCCCCCGCCCCTCCAAAGGAAGTGACTTAAAGCAGGCGATGGGGCTGCCCCCTCCAAAAACACCCAACCCCCTGGCTTTAACTCTTGGCAAGCTGGCGCTCCTCACCAACCCTGCATCCCTCCTTCCAGCCACTACTAAATAAAGTTTGACAAGCAGCTAAACACAAGCCAGTCCTGTTACCTCTAGATGCGGGGTTAACTCTTTCACCACCAGGTTGCTCCAGGAACTAGGGTATTAGAGAGGCTTCAGGCCAAGCTGGAGGGGCCCTACAGGAGGCAGGGTTCCCAAGAGCTACATTTTGGTCATAAGGAACTGTCCTTTCCTCCTGCAGAACACTAACCCTATCTATCCCCAACTCCTGTCCCAAGCCACCTCCTTCAATGCTAGCTTGGTGACAAGGCCAGATATTCATGGACCAGTACTCCCAAACCTCCTCTCGTGGAGAATATGAAGAATAAAGAGGCCAGGCACTGCGGTGCACACCTGTAACCCCAGCTACCGGGAAGAGCTGAAGTGGGAGGACTGCAAGTTTTAGGCCAGCCTGGGCAACTTAGAGAGACCCTGTCTCAACAAAGAACAGAGTATCCCTAGTATGGTAGCTTGCTGGGTTTAGTGACTTCAGTGGGAATCAAGCCATTGTGGGTCCATCCAGGAACATCTAAAAGCCAAGGTGACTCTTGTCACAGATGTCGGGCAGAGATGCTCATATGGCTGCTTTTAGGCATGGTCCTGCCCATCTCACCAAAAAGGGTTTTTGCTGTAAGAGGCAGAGGACATCCAATGGCAGAGGGAACCATGGAGGAACAGAGAATAAGACCTTGTTACTAACATCTAACTGAAGAGTAACAAGTGAGTCATGTCTCAAGGTAACCATATAAGTTACAATATCTAGAGTCAAGAAAAGAGCCTGGATCCCAGGTGGGTAGACTATACACAAAGCAAGCATAAAGGACAATTCGCCACTGTAGACTGAGCATGTGTAGGAAGGAAACCAGTATCTGCATGGTGCCAACCATGACCCATGCAAAGGGCTTTCAAACAGCCAACTGTAGCTGGGCCAGGTGGTACATGCCTGTAATTCTAGCACTCTGGGAGGCTGAGGGAGGAGGGTCACAAGCTTCAGCCCAGCCTGTGCAACTTAGTAAGACCCTGTCTCAAAATAAAAAATAAAAAAGGGCTAGGCATGTAGCTCAGTGCTAACGTCTTGAATTTAATCCCCATTACTGCAGAAAGTAAAAACAAAAACAACAACAAAGACTGCCAATTGCATTTAAGTGATCATAGTGTTTCTGTTCTTTTAGAATTGTGAGAACTGGGACTCAAGGAGGGAAGGTTCTTGACTGAGGTCATGCAGTTGCAGCTAGGAAGTGACGAGTCCCCTCTAAGGCCTCTGCTGTTCACAGTCACTGTGCCTTACTGAAGTGTGGAGGGCTCTCTGGATTCAGGAAATGGAGCTGGGTCAGGACATTTCTTAGTTGACTGTAGGACAGATGGATCAGGGGACAAATGTTTGTGGTGGTCTCAGCCGGTGACAATTCTTGGAGTTTTACATCAACACCTTTGGAGCTTTTAGAGAAAACGGCAGATTCATAGTAGAGTGAGCCAAGAACTAACCGGTCATAGCACAAGGTGCCCTTCTCTGACTGTTAAGCACCATGGTAACCCTCTAAGTAGACTGATTCAACTGCCCCCAATTTTATGAAGTAAGTACTGTACAACCATTCCCATTTTACAACTGAAGATACCAAGGACAGTGAGTTGAACAACTTGCCCAAGCCCAGGATGGGCTGGGACACAAACAGAGGTCAGGCCAATTCCAGAGCCTCTGCCCCCTCACCCTGAAGGAATGTGGCAGGATGGGGTCCTACCTGTGTCTGGTGGAGATGGGGGCATGAGAGCTCTACTTTGGGGTTGCATGGCTAGAAGCCAGGCCCGGGCTGTCGGTGTCCATGCAGGGCTACTGGATTGGCTCCACCTCTTCCAGGGCTCCACAAGTGCACAGTGCAGATGGGGTTGGACTACCAAGGCCGCACAGTACCTACCTCCTCACGCCTCAGCCAAGGGTGCTCAAGAACACTAGAGTTAAAGGAGGGGTTTGCCACAAAAGTCTGAGGGGGAGGTGAAGTGATCACCAGAGGCCGCAACATACCTGTGTCCCCTGCCCAGCTGAGGCTTGAGTCACCCTTCCTGACACATCTTTCACTTGCCTCTTCCAGGGCACCTGAGCGTCACTTTCAAAGAGACTTCCTCCAGCCCCATGAGGGACAAGGCAGCTCCTCATCACGGCTGCCACCAAACCCACTTCCTCAGGAAGGCTTCGTTCATTCCTTCAGTCTTCCTATCTCCAGCCCATTCATTTCATTCAGGAGGCAGTGATGGAGGCCTGGCTGTGTGCCCAACCCTGGGATGGAGCTGAGCAGTTACAGAGATGAATCAAGAGCCATCGTTTGGCAAAGTTGCCAGCCAGAGGGAGGGGAGATGTGACTTAACTCTCAGCAGGAGGTGGAAATGCCTTCATGCATTCAGCATGTGTCGGTTGTGCACCTACTCTGCGTCATACACAGACCAAGTCGTTGTCTTTGCCTTAAAGAAATCCAGAGTTATGTTATCAGAACAGCACAGATAAAGTGCCATAAAAAATTGAGAGAAGGGAGAGAACATTCCTAGCCACAAGGTATCAGGGACAGCTTTATGGAGATGAGCCTGGAAAGGCCATCCCCATGCTGGGTCCCACCTTTACTCTCCATCCACTCTGTAAATATGCAGTGGCTGCTTGTGTAACTGGCTGAGAAGGTGCCATTATAAGTGCTCACGGCATTCTAACTGCAGATATGCAGTCTGCATTTGGACTGGCTGTCTAACTTCAGGGCTGGCTCTCCAGGAGTCTCTTCTAGTTCGGTCACATGCCACAGGGTGCAGCCTGGGGAATGATGTGTAGCTCGCCCCTGGGTGTGTGGGAGAAGGGGGTGCAGGATAAATTCTGTTCCTGAAGCCCTACACTTGTCTGTCTTAGGCACCCAGCCTCAACACTTGTCTGGGAAAAGCAAGCTCTGATTAGATGAAAGATGGCCAACTGGTCTCCATGGTGACAAAAGCGCTTTAGCAGATGGGTAGCTGAGTTGGGAGGCTCTTTGCTGGAGATGCTCATCTTTCCCTTCCTCCCAATGGACCAGGGCCTTCCTTTGGGGGTGGTAGAGATTTACCGTCTCTTCCCCAGCCTGAGTCTTTTCTTCCTGGAATGGCTGGCCTAGGAATGGGGTGCAGGAGGAGTTGTATAAGACAAATGTCCCCAGCAAGCTCTTCAAAAGCAGTCATCCGTTTTAATCCCTGAAGCCCACCACAGACCCTTCAGCTGCATGAGATAGGCTCAGGCAATCCTGGCCACCCAGGAAGTGACCTTGTCTCCCCCTGCCTATTCTGCCCCACCATCCAGCCACACCTGGCAGAGCCCGCCTCTGAGGACATTCAGGAGCCCCTGTCTGGATAAACAGAGCCTGGGTGGTAAGGCCCCCATGAACAGATGTTGCTGCCTTTGGAATTAAAAACATTCCTGATGGACTGTCCCATCCTCCCTCATCCTCTCCCCCGGCCCTCTGCCAAAGGGATGAGGGGTTCCCCGTAGGGAGAAGTGGGTAGGACCCCAGGCTCTCTCTAGGGAGGGGGACTCGACACCCAGCACAGCTGTGACTGAGGTAAAATCAGGCTAAAGTGATCAGCAGTGGCATCACTGAGGGGAAAAAAGGTCAACAGGGAATAATACACAGCCTGAGATGTGTGGGAGGGTGAGGGAGGGACTGCCACAGTGCTGCCTTGGTGACAGCTGGGCATGGGACAGCTTCCAGGAAAATCCTCCAGCCTGTGAAAACTAGGATGATAGTTCTTTCTCAGAACCCTGGGATGCAGTTGCTGCATCTCCGGAGTGACCTCCTTTTTCCCAGAATGACTTTTATCCCCATCCCCAGCCCAGACTAAAACCCCCATTCCTTGTCTCCAACCTGTAGCTCAAATGATTCCAAAGCTAGGAAAAGGGATCTTTGAGCATCAACCAGATCAAAGCTCCCTCAACGGTGACTGCTCGGGGGTGAGATGAGGAAGGGAGAGCCCTGACAGGTCATCCCAAGAGTCCTAGGTGCAGGAGCCAAGAGCCCCACAGGAGCCTGGCATCTGGCTGAGGATGAAAACCAGGAGGGAGATGGTGGGGTCTGCTACTCCTCTCAGCCCCAGAAGAACACAGTGTGGAATAGGCCCAAGGGGACAGAGCTAGGAGCAAGAATGGTGGAGGGTAACTCAGGCCAAGGCTGTGAGGTACAGAAAGGATGCTCAGGAGAGGTTCCTGCCCAAGGATGGGTACACGAGCGCAGCCTGTAAGAGAACCAGGCAGGGCCATGCATGGGAGCCCAGAGACCAGGGCCCAAGGTGAGGCTGTGCGAGCTCAGGGAAGGATGGCCCATCATCAAGAGAACTGGGGAAGTGGGGATGGGCCTGCCCTCCCAACACTAGTGGTTCTGCAGTCCCTGCATTCCTATTGTGTGCTCACACCTTGTTCTGTACCTACCCTAACCAAAACCTATGACTGAAGGACAAGTGTCTTCCCAGAATGAGAGACTGAGACCCTTTTATGTGTGTCTACCCATCTGACAGGTTCTGAGTGTCTGCTATGTTCAAGGCCTACACTAGGCTCAGACATGGGAACCCCTTGCTCAAAGCCACTGAGTAGCCAATGGTAGCTCTAAGCCTCACAGCTACTATTTCACTCATTTACTCATTCACTTATTCATCACTGAATGGATACCCACTACGTGACAAGCAGAGAGGCCTTTGTACCATCTAACTCAGGCAAAGGGAGCCCTGGCTAACCCTAACCTCCAGTGACCCTCCTGTCCAAGGAGACAACTGGACAGCAATTACGGTTCTTTCAGGCAGTCAAAGGCCAAGGTCCCAGAGCTCCCCAGGGTCTGGTCCCTGTCTGCTAAACAGGTGTGCATGAGATTACAGCAATCTGAGCTCTAGAACCCCAACTCTGTTCCTAAGTGTCTACTGGTGGTCACAGGCAGATGCCCAGCCTGGGACTGGGGAGCAGAATCCGTGTGCAGTGTAAGGAAAGGAGGCATCCAGGATGAAAAGCTACCTGCCCAGCCAACATCAAGCCTGCCCCAGGTGACTTGCTGTCCCCCATTTCCCCAGGGACCCGCATTAGTTCACAGAACAGTCCAAAGCACATGCTGTTTCCCATGCACCTTCACCCTTCACTTTGCCTGACCACTTTAGGGCTGGTGTCCCCAGAGTATGTGGCAGTGGCTCTAGCTAGACAGAAGAGGCTGAAGTAGCCCAAGAGCTTATCTGCTGCAGCTGGACTGTCCGGTTTGCATGTCCCTGGCAATCTCTAATGTTTCTCACAGCACATTTGGTCACGGAAAAGGGTGGAAAATCCACTTGAGCTTTTGGGAACATCTTGCTTATCTAGAACTAAATCCAACCAGGATGGAGTGGGCAGAGGCTGCCCCACCCCCCATACCCATCTACTCCTTCCTCACCCCAGGACACAAGTCACAGCCAAGATCATGCCTAGACTCCCTGGGCGGCTTGCCTGCTCCTCCTCACAGGAAGGGGGAGGTGTGGCCAGGGGTCCTCAGGAGTGTGGTCTGAGTACATGGGACCCTAGGCCACATGCTGCAGACTTCCTCAGCATGGAGTCTGAGGGCCAGGGCAGGTCTGTTGAGCCTCCCTGCTCCCTTCACTCCCCATATTATCAAGCAAGTTCCTTCTACCCAAACCTGAGCACAAGGTGAGCAGGAGAAAGCCCAATGCAGCAACGGAACCTAGACCCACCTCTGCCTGGTGACTTGGCAGCCACTTTCTCTGGACTCAGTTTCTATACCTATCAAGCCAGGAGCTTGGGGCAAGTAGTCTTCAATGAGTTTCTTTCTTGGCTCAGGACCCTCTCCCCTCTCATCAAATGAAATCTTTCTTACACCAAAGTCTCCCTGCCCCACAATCAGGTAAAAGGCCAAAGCAGAGAGCAGAGGCCATGGCTGAAGTGAGGGTATGGGATCTACTTGCTCATACCTCCTTTGTCTTCAACTCCTCACCTGGCTTAGGGCTCCTCAAGTCCCTCCTGGAGTTTTCAATCTCTTCAGGCAGAACCTGAAGCCCTGGATCCTCCTTTCAAGCATTTATGGCTCAGACCTGAAGTTCTGTGGGTGGAATCAGAGCAGGGCTGGCTGGCAGTTCTCATGAGAACTGCCGTTTCACCTGACCACAGCCACTAGTCCTCATTCTCCCTCAGGGCAGGGGAGGACGGGGGGTCAGGAAGATCAGGGACTTTTTAAGGAAACTTCCAGGTCAGAGTTCTGGATCTGGAACTCATTTCTTATCTCTGCTTCTTTCCCTACTTTGGGAAAACTGTGGGCTTCTGTGCTGCTGATGTAGGTTTCCCTTGGTGGCCTTCCAATGGGATGACACTTACCTCATCGAAACTGTCTGGCTGGTGTTTTCTGGGTCACCATGATTCTCAAGTCACCCTGGGTTGGGTACAGTGGCATATACCTGTGATCCCAGCACTCTGGGAAGCTGAGGCAGGAGGACTGCATATCTGAGCCCAGCCTGGGTAACTTAAGACTTAGTGAGACCCTGTTTTGAAATAAGGGGACCCTGTACTGGTATTCACAGGCAGCCTCACCCCTAACTCAGGGAGTTTCCCAGAAACTCTTCTGCTAACTCAAAGCTTTCAGAAAAATTCAAAATGGGAACAAGCCCAAGGACCAGGGTTTTGGATTTCAGGGGGAGGAAGTGGCAGTCCCCACCTGCAGAGAGATGAGCTGCTTAGTGAGTATTATGTATGCCTACACTTTCAGCTCCATGGGGTCATCTGATGCCCACCAGGGCCTGAGAGGACACCCGAGGCTGGACAGCTAGCATGGAACCTGGGTCTTCTGCCTTTGGGTCTGGAAGCCCCCATCCCAGAGCAGAGAGGAGTGTACCTCTCTGTGGCGTGGTGAGAAGCAGGGTGTTACCAGGGCTACAAGGTCCTCCCTAGATTGGCTTCTTCATTTGTTACTACCTCTCAGAGGTGGGCCTGAGGGAGTGGGAACCAAGCCTGCCTGCCACGGTGGCATTCCCAAATGGTAAGGAGGGAGGGAGGGAGACTCAAGCTTCCATCTGCTTCCTATTGAATGCTTCCTGTTTCCAGAATCCACTGGCAGAATCTAAGCTCCCCAAATCAGTACCACCTGGGCGGTGGGGTGGCTGAGGAGGGGCTTGCACTACACATTTAGAAAAGCGTTTGGACAACAGGGCGGGTGCTCTCTCAGGATCTTGACCCTCGGTCTCCTCACTGCCAAGGACAAGCATTCTGAGGCCCACTCTCCAAGTATCAATGAGACATCATGACAGCAGGTGGGGCGCTGGGCTGGGACAAATGGGTCTGCAACAGCTGGGACATGCAGGGCCCAGGCAGGATAATGGCTACGGTCACCCAGGCCTTGGGAAGCAGTGGCATCTAAGGCAAGGAGCAGAATCAGGTCTGGTGCTTGGCATCCCTGCCCACATGTGTCTCTAGAACTGGCACAACGGTGGGGACAGCAACAAAGGTAAGTGACCTATCTTGGCAGGCTGCAGGGATATAAAACATGAACTTGAGGCAGACATGTTCCTGGACACGAATATACAGCCCAGGCCAGGGGAGAGGAAGGGGGTCCATTTTCTAGGGCAGAAGCAACCCTGTGTTCCAGGGCAGAGAACTGCGTAGGGCTGAGCAGTTCCAGGATGGGGGACTGGGAGGCTGGCGGTAGAATGGAAGGGAAAAGCCCACTGGCCAGGGCTTTCGCATAGCAGCCACTCTGTCCTCCACTCCAGTCAAAACAAGGCCTTGCCCAGGGAAGAGAGGCCTAGCTGTGGTCAGTGTGGCCCCTAAACAAGGGCCTGGAGGAATGACCCATATTAATGGTCTTGCAATCCGCCCAGGGAAGGGCTTCAACATCCCAGAGCCCAGTCAACCAGGGCAATAGAGCTGGCCAGATGACCCTTGGGCAAGGTGAAACAGGGACAACAGGCCCTTCAGGGGCCAGAGGAGAGAGCTGGAGTGGGATATCCCTTGACTCCTGCCCTAGCAGGCTCCTGACCCATGCTTTTTCCAATTCCCTCCAGCTCGGCAGAGTAATTGAAACCAGAAGTAGTGCTCTGCTGCTGACAAAGGCCCCTTGTTCCTGGGCTCCTCACTCATGCTGCACTCTGGGCCAGACCCCTGCACCAAGCCTGGCTGAGAGCTGCTCCAAGGGAAGAGTCCAGAGCTGTTCTGCCATGAGGCTCAGGTCTTGACTTTCTGGTTCACTCTGAAGTTGCTTCGTCAAAGCCCATCTGACCCCATCAGCTTAAGAAAATGATGCTGCCAGCCAGCCAACAGTCCAAATACAAGGACCACTGCCTCTGAGTCTGGAAGTCCCTATCCAGAGCAGAGGGGAGAGTACCTTATCTATGGCTTTCAGTCCTCATTAGAGCCCATTTTACAGGTAAAAAAAACTGAGGCTCATGAGGGGTAAAGCAAATTGCCTTGTTCTCCCAACTAATGAAGGGAGAAAGCTAGATTTGAAGTCTTAGATCTGTCTGGCCTCAAATCCCCTACAACACTGGCTGGATGATCAAAATTCTCTCATGCTTTCCCTACTAGTTGGGAAGGTCCTGCTCCTTCTTTGGATTCATTTTGAGGTTCTCAATAAACAGAAATGAATAAATCAACCAGAGAAAAGCACAGATGTGCATGTCACAGCTCTAACCAGCTCTTTCAGGCACATTCCATTCTTTGAGACTCACAAGCTAGTGGGGAAGAGAGGAGATAATTATTCCCATTTAGCAGATGGGGAAACTGAGGTTCCAAAAGGTCCAAACAGGGCCAGGAACCTTCAATCCAGTGCTCTGCCCACAGCATCCACACTCATATACCTCTGGCCAAGTGGAGGGTAGACACGAGACCTGGAAAAGGAAGGGTCATTGAGCCAGGGTTTCTTCGCTGAGGTCCAAAGAGCCAGAGGGGGCTCACCTTCAGGAGGCCCCATGTGGCCCGTTATGCTCTGGGGCCCGGCTGTCTTATTACTGCTGGGAGTGGTGACTGTAAGGGTGCTACGGCCAGGGTCTGGGGAGAAGACTATGTAATCTCCATCTCAGAGACTAGGCTTTGCTTTTCTCCCTCACCTGGAACTGTGAAGGTCTAGGGGAGAAATAACCCAAATATCCGATGATGGATGAATGGATAAGCCAGCCACAGAACAATAAATACTGCACGATTCCACTCAGACGAAGTAGTCAAATTCACAAAGCAGAAAGTACAATGATGGTGGCCAGAAGCTTGGGGGAGGGAGGATGAGGAGTTATTGTTTAATGGGTACAAAGTTTCAGGTGTGGAAGATAGATTCTGAAGTTGTGGAGATGTATACTGATGATGGTGACATGCAATGTGAATGTACTCAAGGCCACTGAGCTATATACCCACAAATTGTTAAAACAGTGAACTTTATGTTATGTATATTTTACAAGTGAAAAAAGAAGTGCAGTGGAGTGGCTCACACCTGTAAGCCCAGCACTCAGGAGGCTGAGGCAGGAGGATTGTCGCAAGTTGGAGGCCAGCCTGAGATACATAGCGAGTTTAAGGCCAACCCAGCCTGAACTACATAGCAAGACCCTGTCTCAAACAAAAAAAAAGCTCTGATTGATTACTCATAAGCTTCCAAGTGTTTTGGTGTGAAATCCCCGCCCCACCCCCACCCCCACCCCCTGGCCTGCCCACTCCCCTCAGACACAGGCTCCAAGCTTCCAAAGGAAAGAGGACTGAGGAGAAAGCATCCCGTCAGGCCTAACCTTTGCAATCAGGGCTGAGGGCAAGATACCACCAGGGCATTGGGACAGCTGGATTTCCTCCTTGGGCTGGAATGCTGACTTCTGCCCTAGAGTCTTGAGCACTCTTGCCCAGGAAGGGCTACCAAGCAAGTGCAAGTTTATGGGAAAGTGAAACTGCCTCTGGTGCCTGTGGGAGAGCGGAGGTGGAGGGAACTGTCCCAAGGCTTGTGGCTGAGCTGAGGGACGGGGGAGCAGAGGAGGGGACAGGCAAGGGCATAGAACAGCTCCTCTGGCCTAGGTAGCTCCTTGGTCTCAGATCCCTCTCCAGTCTAAGGTCAGGGGAAAGAATGGAGACTCGGGAGCCCTAAGGGAGAGCTCTCTCCGGCCCAGTGAGTCAAGAAGGGTTGGACCCTGGGAATATGCTAATCAGCCATCGAGTAGGTCCTAGCTGGGGACAGCACATCTGGAGCCTAGAGTAGCATGGTTGGAAATAGACTAGGATAAACATACAGAAGTCCGCTGGGAACAGGGAGCCAAAGCAGACTGGGGGAAGGGGTGGTCCTTTCTGAGTTCCTGGCTTGGCCGGACTGGGAGTGGGCAGCAAGGAGGAGATGAATGGTGGGTGGCTTGGACTGAGAACTTCCAGGTAATGACCCTTTGGTTTTGTTGGGGAGGCCTCCTGCACCTGAAGATGGGGAATGTTTGAAGTTGCTGAGGTCTTTCACTAAATCTGCAGGGACGAAAGGGAGGACCCCATACACACACACACCAAGTACCATGCTGATATCCAAGCCTGTCTCTATTGCATAAGAACATTTCCACTCACTTATCTGCCCTGCAGCTGACCAAGCATGACCAACTTTGGGTGGAGGTCCCTGAATTTGGATCCCCTGCACAGCCACTAAGGAACCTTGTAACTAGCCATGCCACTCAATCTTTCTGCTCTGTTTCCTCCCCCTCCCCAGCCCAAAAGACCGGATTAGATTCCTTCTGGCCTCAAACCCTACAGATCTCTTCTTTTATTCATTCCTTCACTTTCCCTCCCAGCTGTATTGCTCACAACCCTTCCCCCTTAGGGTTCCTTCCTTTCCTGGGCCACTTCCTGAACATTCCTGCCTCCCTGCCTTTGCCATGCAGATCACCCCCCAAAACCCCTCCCACTCCTTGGCTGACCCAGAGCCTGCCCACCTTGTTAGAATGACACAGAGTCCTAAGACACAATTACTGTGCGAGCCATTATATGTAACGATTGATATAAACTTAATAAAGTAAATAAAGCACTTTGGAGAATGTATCAAAAAAGGTACATCTAAAGGCTATATACAGCCCTACAAATGAGGGGGTTTAAGATAATGAAAATATCTTAAGATCCATGGAAATAAAAAAAAATAAAAAATATAATGTGATCAAACCTATATAGAAATATATAACCGGGGGAGGAAAAAAGGCACAAAATAAAATGGCTGTTCCAGAAGAGTGGGAGTGGGATGGTTTGTGATTACGTTTCAAGCCTCTTTACTATGACTGCAATTCTCTTTCTAGTATAAACACTGCTTTGGAATTAAAAGATCTAGTGCTCTCTAATCCCCTTCGCTCCACCTCCTCCTTGAAGCCTCCCCACTGCCAGCCCAGGATGACCCTTCCCTCTCTGAATTCCTACAGCACCAGCCT